>NC_045164.1:9057155-9374655 GCF_900700415.2 Clupea harengus
ACATATGCAGTACATCATACCATAGGCTTTCCGTGCTCGTGCTTTTGTATGTTGAAAAAAAAATGAACAATAGACCATAGAAAGGGTGTCTATGCGTGCTGCTGGCTAAACAACAAACTATCAAAAGAAGCAATCATTAAATATTCCCCTTTCTCAAGTCACAAGGAAGTCACATCTGAATGCAGCCATAACAAGTTCTCGCCTCTCCCAGGCTGTGAAAGTTTTTGAGGGCCTAGTCACATTACTCACGGTGCAAATACTAACACGTTGCTCTCAGGCGAGAAACGCTGGTGTGACAGCCCCTCCTCTGACTTCCGTGAGAAGACAGACGCTAAGGGTGAGCTGCTTTGACTCCGCTCTGATGGAGTTGCTC
This sequence comes from Clupea harengus, assembly GCF_900700415.2. Classification (NCBI taxonomy): domain Eukaryota; kingdom Metazoa; phylum Chordata; class Actinopteri; order Clupeiformes; family Clupeidae; genus Clupea; species Clupea harengus. Next base: position 9,057,529 of record NC_045164.1, read on the forward strand.
TCAGGCAGCATCTGATACCAAGGCAGCTAATGTATGCCTCACTCTCCACTGATGAACAATTACTTTGATGTATAATTGATCATCCTCCCCTCCTGTATACCGAGAAAAGCTGTAGGTCGTCACGGAATGTGTCGGTATCTTCACTGTGAGCTGCTGAAGTGTTGAGGCATTATTCATGTAGTGTATGCATGCGGGTAGGCAGGTCCGCTCGATCCATAGAAAATAGAAGCCTGCAAATGGGACTCAGTGACCGTCATGCCCTGGCAGTGCCCTGAGGTCTGAGTGTGGACTAGAAGAAGACCGAAACATGGCATACTTTCACCATATGTTAAAAGATACATTAGCCTTACATGTGAAGTTAAGTACATTTTTCATGTTGAATCTGAGTGAAGACTTTTATTATTAACAGATTCATAGATTAATAACAGTGTTTTTCTTACCTATTCATTTTCAAAACTAAATCACAAATGTTTCAAAGGATCATTAAACATGTATTTCAGGTCGTATAGCCTAATAGAATAGAAAGCATATAGTCTTTTTGTCCCTTATCATTTTCATAGCCCCCTTTTCAGCTACCTACAGTTGTCACCAAGAAATAGAAAGTATATAACAAAAGTTTTAGGTGGTTATTGCTAGGTTCACTATGATCAGGGCTGAGATTGTAGTTCAGGCTAGTTTGGAGGTACTATATATTGGTAAATAGAAATGGTAGGCACTAGGTACACACAACCACACACACAAACAAACAGACAGACACACACACACACACACACACACACACACACACACACACAGACGTAGAGCCTAAATGGAACAGTGTGCTGATCAGGTCAAAACGTACATGTAACACAAAGGGAGGAGAGGTGGCATCGCCTCAGTTTTGAACACAGAGGCACTCTCCTTCCCCTGCTGTTTTGGCCGCCGTGATGAAAGAAAGACTTGGCTGAGTTTGAGCAGGTGGGCAGCTGAATATTTAAAACTCATGTCATGCAGAGCCCAAGCACAAGCAGCAGGCACCTCTTGAATTCTACCACCACCATGAGCCACAGATTCTGGGATGTTAATCATTTGATCTTGGCGTCACTTCCACTGCCACTTCCCACAATTATCCCCAGGATGCTCCATGAGCAGTGCGGGTTGCCAGCTATTTTAACGCTGTGCACTGCCAGCCTTTTGTGTGCATTCCAAAAGGCATCAACAATGGGAGCTGACGGGGAGGGGGAAAACACTCTATTGATTCATCCTATCCCTTACACTTTTTCAATTGCTCTAAAGTACTCGTGGCGCCCGTAGGAGTCTGGACCTGTTCAACGCATTTCAAAACTTCACCCGACAGCATTGTGCAGTGTTAAAAGGCACGCTCATTATAGGAGCCAAATGGTGGCAAGTAAGCTGCCACCAATTTAAGGACTTGAAGCCACCTGAAATTTCCCAGACGCATTGTTGAAAGGGTTAGAAAAGTTAACGTTTAAGCTTTGAAATGCCAATTAAATCCAACTATGTCAAGACGGGATATACAACGATTTACTGCCCCTACATTTCTGTCACTGGTCTCAAAGAAAGTGCTGTGAATCAAGATAATTTCCCAGTGTAAAATGGAAGAGAACAGTTAGCTCTCTGTTTACATGGTGTGGTACAGCATCTTGAGTGCTTTTGATCATCCATGACCCTCAGGGCCCAAGCAGCATAAACACGGTATACAAGCACGGAAAACTGTCTGCTGCAAGATCATATGCTGAGCATATACTCTGATCTTTTTTATATGCCTCTGCAGAATATAGACTTTTGTACAAAATACCAAACCCACCAAGTACATTTAATATTGCAACGCATACAGTATACCTACTTTGATACTGTTCTTCCATGATGCTGGTCCCCTCTGCACATCTTCACGCAAGGTTGATTTCTTGCTGAAATGGACCAGAAGGTCTCCACTTAATTGTACCCATGACATTTGACACCTCTGCTCCAGATGAACTCCTCTTCATTATGTCCTAACACATCTTCATATAGTCTAGACGCTGAACTGTGCAGAAATCCTCTTCCTCTTCCCATTTATCCTGCCAATGTTTCAATGATGTATTAACTATAGTTATCATATAGAACATATATGACTAAATGACAGGAGTGGTTCCAAATGTTTCCAAGTGCACATTCAGGTGTCTGTTTGACAAGCAAATCAAAGCTGACTAATCTTATTAAAGAGTGCAATGGAAACACCAGGCAAAAGAATGAATCATCTGATTACACAGTAGCTCATTTTCTAGGTGATTGAAAAGCTCTTGGGAATTATTTCATGTAGTTTGCACTGAAAAGTCATGGAGAATTTATACACTTTGAATTTGATGAAAGTGGCTATCATCAACACAAAGTGATCTGGATTGTGTGTATCTAATTGACATTGCTGATACAATATAATATTTAGTATACAATCCAGTATCTCCTGTAAGTCATATCCTTCCTCTTAATTCTCTTAATGCAAACAAACCGCTTTTACCGCAGATTTCCTTCAGGAATATGTAAAGTATTCTTTTATTAAGTTATATCTTACATTACATGTAATGAAAATATAGGGGCTGTTCTCTATTCACTATGGAATCAGTTCCGCTTCTCATGGTGACGAGACTAGTGGCGAATGCTGTGCAGTGTGATACCAGCCGATTACAATTTAAACATAGACATTCACTATATAGTTGTAAAAGACTTGAAGCTAGGGTAAAGTTATGATGCTGAAGAAACCAGCAAGAGTAAGAGATTTTGAAAGTATACAACCGAAAAAATCTGACCACTCCAAAGCCACTCCTCTAAAATGCATGAAAGCACACTGCCTACTGTGTCCACGAGAGAGTGTTGAAGATGAGCGCAGAGAACTAACTATCGCTAATGTATCCAACTACTTCATGTCTTATTCCCATGCCTCACTCTCAAAACAAAAGCACAGAAATCAGCTACATTTGTCCTGTTCAAACCAATATAGACTAACCTAAGATAAAATATCCTAAAACGACACTTGTTCTCAACTACAGACACCTGCCAACATATACACAGGTAGATTACATACAAGGAACACAATACTGCAGTATACTAGCATTAGCACCGGGTTTATACATAAGCTACATAAGTAGCTAACTATGTCCAACAAAACTACAGCAACCATGGCGTCACTTTTCGGGCCCTTCAACTCCCTCAGTTGTTGCCAAGCTTACCTCCATGTTGGGTTGTGTTGGGTTGAGGGGCTAGCTTATAGCTCATTATGCTAACTGCCACGCCATCAACCACAGTTACCTACTGCAGCTTTAAGTGGGAAACACTGAGATAAAAGGCATCTTTAACCAAATGAAATATTCATCTTTTACACAAATAATTTGTTGCTAAATCATTTAATTTCTGAGGTTTCGGAATGTTGATAAGAAGATGTTTAATAAGGGCTTAATCTTTCAATTGTTGAACTCGATGGTACAAGCCTGTCAGTCTCCTTATTCCAGACACAGACCCGATGAGAATGACATTTGACTTCCATGAGATCAGCTCAGATCTCTTCCTGTCTATGATGCTGCAGTAGCTGTGAGAGGGCTGGTCCTTCTCATTTGTCAACCCCACAGAGACATGAAGAGTGCCCTGGGCTTCAGCAGTGATAATGGTGGTGTAATCCGTCTTAGAGTCTCTTCCCAGGCACAATGGTCAAGCTGTATGGTTTTCATCACTCTATAGGCCGTTCATGAAAGGGGTGAGCTTAGAGAATTATTACAATGAATGCCTTCTAAAATGAATTACCTCTAACCTTGGCGTTTCCCCTTTAATTTTCATTTTTAAGGGCATGTAGTAACTGTTGACATTTGTTTTCTGACAACAATTTGTATGTTGAATCCCAGATTTATGTGCACAAAGAACTTTGTGACATTGTCTGTGAAACTGTATGAAAGGTTTAGGAACAGCCATTGCTGGCATTCCAGACAACGAATCCCTCATTCCAGACACACAGACACTGAACTGTGTTTGAAGTCTTCTGTCGGCTTACATCTGACAGGTATTTCAAACAAATAGAGCCCCCCTCCTTTTAAAGCCGTCTCTTCCTTTTGGGCAGATGGGAGTATATAAAACAGATTTCTACTAAGTGACTCATGCTATCTCAGACTGATACCCTGGCATAGCCAGAAGACAATGATTCTACCACCTCCAGTATATGATACTTACAATGATCATAGCAATGTTACATGAAGTTCTAGGTGCATGCATGTGCATAGATGCTTTTTTAAATCAAAATCATCTATTTTTAGGTCTAGTGATTCTAATGATTTATTTGTACCTCCATGTTTTAAAAGGTGAATGGTCTTGCAGATAGTCCCTATAATCTGTTCACCCTCATTTCATGTGAGTTCCCACTTTTTTGTCTGAATTGTTTGCATTTTAACATTGCATGAGCTTTAACCCTTTGATACACAAGCTATGCAATCCCCTTCTAAGGCACAACATGGGTCAGAAATGACCCGTATTGACCTACAATGTTATTTCATGCACGGCTGAGTGTTTCTTTGCTATATTTTTATTTCATCATTTAATATTCAAAGTATTCATTAAATATCTTGTTTTTGATGACCACAAATCATTATTTAACGCTACTGCTGTTGTGCTTGCCATAAAATTGTTTCTCAGCTGGTTACAATAGAAGTGCAAACAAAAGATCTCCAGTCCCCACCCCCGTGTCCTTCCTTGGCTCTGGGACGCAGTCCAAGGAGTCTCCACTTCCTCTATAGTGTGTATAAAAAGATGACTATATTATTCATCGGTAGTGCAGCTCAGGGCAGAGTTGCAGGTGTTGTGGTGTAGTATCCCTCAGGCCCAGACCCGGGAGGAACACCAGTGGGAGCTTTTCCCGGGCTGGTGTGCAATCAATCAGGCGTTCTGCTCACTGATGCATTATTAACTTCCAAGGTCCCAATAAAGCACGGTGACCTTCAATTCATCTTCGTATCTCAGTAAGTTTAAGTGAACAGTGTTTTGTGTAAATGTCTGCTCTTGGCAGAGGACATCATTTCTAGAAAAAGTAGACTTTGCATGATAGGATTATTAACTTTTAAATTGTTTTTAAATACTTTTATACTTCTCTCCTGCCTCTTTTGAGACGTTACATAGTACAGAGTCACTTTCTGGAACAATTTCAAGAGATTGACACCTTCAGCTCAGTCTTTCAAAAACTGAACTCCTGGTATTCCCAGCCAATCTGGCTATCCCACACAATATTACCCTCCATCTTCATTGACCCCAAGTAAAACTGCACGAAACTTGTGTGTTATAATTGACAACCGACTTCATTTCTCTGAGCATGTAGCTTCTGTCTCGAGGTCTATGTCTAAACTAGACTATTGCAATTCAATTTTAATGGGCCTGCCTGCATATGTTGTGAGATCCGTTGCAGATGATTCAGAATGCGGCAGCGTGTTTGGTCTTTGATCAGTCAAAGGGGACACATGTAACTCCTCTGCTGGTCACCCTTTACTGGCTCCACACACACACACACACACACACACACACACACACACACACACACACACACACACACACACACACACACACACACACACACACACACACACACACACACACACACACACACACACACACACACACACGTAACTCCTCTGCTGGTCACCCTTCACCGGCTCCCTGTAGCTGTTAGAATTACATTTCAATCCCTCACGCTCGCCAGCCACTGGATCGACACCAGCTTATTTAAATGTCATAATTCAGTGCCATTTCCCCCTCTCGACCACTTTGCTCCTCTGTTGTCTCTGCCTTCTCTCTGCAGCAAGAGATTGCAGTCAAGACGCATTTTGTTTGTGGTACGTCGGTGGTGGAATGACATTTAAAAAGCGTTTAAAAACTCACCTTTTAAAACATAATCTGTCTAATTTGGGTTTTTTTTGTTTTGTTTGAGGCATACTTTATAAAATGTAATAATAGTTTTGATATTTGGAATTATTATTATTATTCAATTCACTTGTTGTGTGTAATGTTTCTTTTCTAATGTTTCTAATGTAATCTAAAGTCGCTTTGGAAAAAATCATCTGCTAAATACCTTAACCATAACTCAGATTGACCCCCTCTGTTGGCGTCATGCAGTGACTAGTTATGTTGTGATGAAAAGCAATATCTTGTACTTGATATCAGTCTTCCCACCATACAGTATTTGTCACGTAGCTTGACTACGCTCCTGCGTTGTTTACTTTTATACGTATTGCTAGTGATGTAGTAAAACTTAAGCTTGTAACATTCCCATGAGTATCAGTAGTTCCTGTGTGATGAAGGTAGTGTGAGTGAGACATCAGAGCGCTACCTGCAGGAGGCATGATTTATTGATAGACGTCAGAAAAGGAGAAAGTGTGTGGGCTATGGTGTAAGACCAGTTAAAAAGACAAAAGGAATCTTTGATGAAGTTCCTTTGAAGTGCTTTTTCCAGAAGTCCTTGGAAATACATATTGATGAGGTCCAAATTGTCGAGCCTGGAGGGGAAGAAAGTAGACTGCTTTGCACTAGGTTATAAATATTCATTATGAGAGGGGACATGGTTGCCTTCTGTGCGTGAGAGGAATGATTACAGTGAAATGATTGGCTGAGTAAACAGGTGATTGGGGGGAAAAAAACAGATGATATCACTTCCTGTTTCTACCCAGAGTAAATGAAGTTAAAAACATTGAGGTACAATCAGTACAACATTGATCACCAAAAATGTACAGTAGTGTATTTTCTTGCTGTATTAAAACAAATAAAAAAACAGTGTTGACTTCTGTTGTTGCTGCTTGACTTGACTTGGAATGGTGTGAATATCTGCATAAATGGTAACCTCCTATTATATGTGCATTCTATTTGTGTAGTGTTCTGACCACATGTTCATGAATTCATTTATTTCAATCGCACATTATTTGCTTCATAATGCTAAAACATATGTTCTGCTGGCATTGCATTTCTGTAATAACAAAAGCTTTCATTAGCATATCACATTAGGTTGAGGGATATTAAAGTTAACAAATGGTTTCCATTTTAGTCTCAGATTCCCAAATGAAAAGATGATCTGCATACTGCATATTCATGGCTTGTATTGTCTGATAGAGAGTAATGGACATATTGCTGGGTGGTTCATGGCCCAAAAGCCCTATCAATTAGCACAGTTTAGAAACAGTCACATACTCATTTTCTCACTAATTTGACAGACATGTTGCTAACCATACCACCCCAATAAAGCCTTGGAATATACTGTGTTGTATTGCAACACACACACACACACACACACACACACACACACACAGCTCTCTTGTGCATATATTATGCTTGAATGGTTCCTCGTGTTTTACATCACCCCAACTGCTGTATTTCAGTAATGATACTGACATCCCCTTAATGGCAGCGGAGCTGACAAGGCTGAATGGGTAATATTTTAATCCTGTGTCAAGACTGATATAACTATAACCATGTCATAAACATGTTAAGGCAGATGTCCTGTCATTAGTTATTATTACTAGTGTCCAATATGACTAATTGGACATGTTTACCTCCCTGTACATTGACTATCATAAATCCTTATGACCGTGTATGACATCTGCCATGACAAGTTTATGACGTGGTTATGTTAGCTTTATGACACAGGATTCAAGTAAAGTGTTACTGCTGACTGGCCCTTTCATTTTAGCTTACTGGACTTATGCTGCATCAGTACAACTTGCGTAGTGCCTCCGTTTGGAGTAAAAAAGAACACAAATTGCGACAGCTATTAAGATGAAAAAGTGTAGATAGATAGTTAACCTGTGGCTCTTCCAGACGACGGAGCTTCACTGTAAGGGACCTCCACCGCTGGCTCACTCTGCTCAAGCTCTCTGTCTGGGTCATAAAGAACGTAGAGATGGTTAGAGCTGACATAAATAATGGAGGAAGGAATTATGAGACGTTATATAATCACATTTACTTTCTCTGTCTAGACTTGAGTGGATAAAACTCAAGAGCTAAAGCCTCAGTCCTAAACTGCTGAGGTCAAAAATATGACATATGGTTCATTGTTGCAATCAAAGCAGGCTTGCACACTACATTTCTCTTAAGGGTCATTTATTAGCTTCTACCACCTCGGTCTCAGATATACTGGAAGACAATAAAAAAGGCAAGATAGCTTCCAGTGGAAAACAAATTCATTAAATCTGCAGGACACTAGCCATGGTTGATCTGAATCACCAGTGGCTGGGGAAGCTTTACATCCCACTAAATCATTCAAGCTGTCCTCTTAAAGCACCAGTTTGCCAAACACAGCCTCATTTGAGAGACAATTACAATATACTTCTGTGATTGACTACTATGATCATTCAATAGTATCCTGTTGCTAATCTATTTACTTCCTAGTGGTTTAGTGCTGTGTGAAGCCTTGCCAAGTGCCTTTGCTCTCCTCCTGATTGAGCCACAAAATTTGGCTTTGCTTTGTTAGAGGCTACAATTGATCATAATTGGTGTCTTTCTTTCTATATTTCTGAGTTGTTCTGAGAATTTCAGTTGTAGGATGCAAATAGTTTTGCTGTTTCTAAGAAAACATTTCTGTGAAATGTGAAATGATTTCTATGAAATGGATCGTGTCACACTGTCCATAAAAATGGATATTATGGAAAAAAATGGATATCCATTCCTGATAGTCATATTTAATATTAGAGATCCCACAGCTGATATAATTAAGGGTATTAGATGGCAAGAACATGGGAACCTTCCCCATTTTGGCTGCTTATTTCCGAATGAATTTCACACTGTCTGTTTAGGCTCTGTGAATGGCTCATTTACATGGTCTCTTAATCATTTTACAGGCTTTTCAGAGCAGGTTTCACTGCATTTCTAAATTGGAACTGGCACAACTCAAACTTAATTCCTGCAAAGACAAACAATAGCTGTGGACATTAAGGGCTGATGTAATATGGGCTTATGCCAAATGACGGGCACTGCAGCTGCTTCTAGAGATTTGTCCTACTGGCTTGGTCACAGGATCTGGGATACGAGACAGATGAAACTGACTATTACAAAACTAGTGTATGTTTTCACTTTATGCACAACACACTTGGTGTAACTGCGTAAACACTTTCATGTTTTATGCATCTCTTTAATCTGTGATCTTGTTTACTGGTTTAAACACATCTATTCAGTACAAACTGGATGGTAAGACTACACAGGGAGGCGCTGGACAGAGGAACTAGAAGCGATGCAGCAGTCAGATGACATGAGAGTGTGCACACCATACATGCTGGTTCTGTTCTTATAGATTCTGCACACCATACATGCTGGTTCTGTTCTTATAGATTCTGCACACCATACACGCTGGTTCTGTTCTTATAGATTCTGCACACCACACCATACATGCTGGCTGTTCTTATAGATTCTGCACACCACACCATACATGCTGGTTCTGTTCTTATAGATTCTGCACACCACACTATACATGCTGGTTCTGTTCTTATAGATTCTGCACACCACACCATACACGCTGGTTCTGTTCTGCACACCATACACGCTGGTTCTGTTCTTATAGATTCTGTGAACCTTGTTCATGCTGGTTCTGTTCTTATAGATTCTGCACACCATACACGCTGGTTCTGTTCTTATAGATTCTGTTCTTATAGATTCTGCACACCACACCATACACGCTGGTTCTGTTCTTATAGATTCTGCACACCACACCATACATGCTGGTTCTGTTCTTATAGATTCTGCACTTATAGATTCTGCACACCACACCATACATGCTGGTTCTGTTCTTATAGATTCTGCACACCACACCATACATGCTGGTTCTGTTCTTATAGATTCTGCACACCACACCATACACGCTGGTTCTGTTCTTATAGATTCTGCACTTATAGATTCTGCACACCACACCATACACGCTGGTTCTGTTCTTATAGATTCTGCACACCATACATGCTGGTTCTGTTCTTATAGATTCTGCACACCACACCATACATGCTGGCTCTGTTCTTATAGATTCTGCACACCACACCATACATGCTGGTTCTGTTCTTATAGATTCTGCACACCACACCATACACGCTGGTTCTGTTCTTATAGATTCTGCACACCATACACGCTGGTTCTGTTCTTATAGATTCTGCACACCACACCATACACGGTGGTTTTGTTCTTATAGATTCTGCACACCACACCATACACGCTGGTTTTGTTCTTATAGATTCTGCACACCATACACGCTGTTTTCTGTTCTTATAGATTCTGCACACCACACCATACACGCTGTTTTCTGTTCTTATAGATTCTGCACACCACATGCTGGTTCTGTTCTTATAGATTCTGTGAACCTTGTTCATGCTGGGAAGTACACTGTGCCTGACCTGCAACGAAGCACTGTCCTCATGGGATGTTGCATTACACAGAAACTTAGCACAAGAAATCTCATTTCGGTTGGTTCTAAGGGCTGGGACAGATTCAACATGGCCAAATGTAGCATCTCACTCAGCTAAATGGAGCCCTTAGGGCCCTGATAACAACACAAATAGAACAATGTACACATTGTAGACCAATCAAAATTGTGATTACATGCATGTTGATGTAGCCACGGAGGGGTAGAAAACAGAACTCTGTCTTACTGATTGACATATTACATATAATTAGTATAACAAGCAGTTATGTGTTCAGTAATATCTTCAGTTTACGTCGAAGAATGAACAGAGCACAAATGCGAGGTGATTTACGACATGGCAAATTAATTCATTCTTTGACTTCTTCTTTGCCTGTGTGGAAGACCAGTGTAGCGTCCTCTGGCTCTATTGGCATTCATGCAGGGCTATACCGAGGTCTGATATCAGACGGTATAGTATCTTCTCCTTAGCTTATTTCTTACTGAAGTGTTGGTTCTCATGTATGTTTGTAACTTGTCTTATAAATGGAAATGACCTCCAACCAAGTCTAATATATGAATAAACATTCATATACAACACAATTATTTCAAAGTTAAATGAACTATTTACTAATTTATGCATCTAACAATATAATGAATCTCAATGCCTAGAAACAAAACAAAAATGTGTTATCTTTTTCCTGGTCCTATTTACAAAAGTGTTTAAATCATGGAACACCTTCAAATGAACATACTTTCAAATATCACAAATTAAATAATGGGCCCTTTTAACCTCTATGAAAATAAAAAGCAGGCGTAAATAAAACAGTATTCCCCAATCAACTGACACTAGCCAGGAACTATGGCGGGTTCACTAAAAAATGCACTCACAGATTCCAGGATTCCCAGCACGCTGGTCTGAATCCCGTATTTCAGCCAGATACAGAGTCTGTCGAGGCGTAGGAAAGTTTCTCTCACTGCTGTCTCTTCCGTGTTGTGCAGACAATTTCAAAGTCCACGAACATCTCAGAAAAGCTACCTATATCTCACTCACATTCTCTAGCTACAGTCCGACCCTCAGATATAAAACGTTTGAAGTTCCCGGGCTGTGCGCTTACATTATTATACCTCTAAAAAGTTACTAGAAATACGTGAGTAACATATTTCCACTTTTAACTCATTGCTAAATACACAGCATGTCATGACTTTGGATTTCGGTTTGCGCCACTGGGGTCATTGGCGACCTCTGGTGGCCTAAAGACATTATTTCGGACTTATTGAATTGTTTGCCTCTGTCTTTGTCCCACACCTGTTTTGCATTTTGTAATTATTGTTCAATTAACTTTGTTTGACCAGGGTATAAATACCCGGTAGTGTGCTAGACACGTCATCGCGACGTTTGTGTAGACGTAGTGTTCCCTGTTACCCTCTCGTAACAGTTACTGTTTGCTAACGCGGTTCTCGGCCGCTGTTTCACTGCTTCTCCAAGCGGTGGCCTTTGGATACTTGTTTTTTGGTTTCTTCGCCTGGGTGAGCAAGAGCTATACTTTTATAGCTTTCTTAGTTAAGCCTTTTTCATATTGACTGTTCTTATGTGCTTTGGACTTACTTCTTTGTTTGGATTATTACCTTTTTTGGATTTAACGATTTCGTTTGGATTACTACCTTTTTGAGTTCTTCTGTGCTTTTGGATCTACCTCTTGTGTTCGGGTTTTTGCTGTTTCAAGACACGTTGCATTTTTTGAAACTCCGTTTTGACGGGGAGAAAATAAAACAAACTTTTGACTTTACACTATGCATCTGGGTCCTCAATAGCCCACTGGTTAAATCGTGGGTTACCAATCCAGCGACCCGGGTTTGCTTCCCGACCCGACTCGGTGTCCTGACAGAACGTCGCGATCATTATGGACCTAGCAGAGCAAATGTCCCAGCAGTGGGAAAGAATGGAGCAGACGCTCCAGGCTATATCTCTTAGCCTACAGTCAAGCAACACCCGTCTTGACCAGCACGAACAAGCACTAGTTCACCACAAGGAAGCAGAAGCTCGCCAGCAGGAGGAGGCTACTCGCCAGCAGGCAGAGCTGGCTGCGCAGCGGGAGCGTATGGTCCACCAGCAGGCGCTGCTTACTTCCCAGCGCGACAGCATGACTCTCCAGCAGGAGAACCTTGTCCGCCAACAGGCAGATATTGCTTGCCAGCGTGAAGACTTACTTCGCCACACCCAGCACCTGCAACAACTGGACCAGAGAGGCGCAGCACAGCATCTCCCTGAGGCTCCTGTCCCACACTCCTCTGCGGACCCCCGGGTCTCCCAGCTGCATCGCTATGATGGCAGCAAGGGGGGTTGTCGAGGCTTTCTTACACAGTGCGACCTGATCTTTGAGCTCCAACCCCGTGCCTTTTCCTCGGACCGCTTCCGCATAGCGTACATCATCACCCTTCTCACAGACAAGGCTTTGAAATGGGCTACCGCAGTCTGGGCGAAGCAGGGCTCAGTATGCTCTTCCTTCAAGGATTTCCAGGAAGAGATGTTACTGGTCTTTGACCAGTCCACGACCGGGCCAGACGCTGCCAAGCTGCTAATGACCATTCGGCAGGACAAGCGTTCCGTTACGGACTATGCCATAGAGTTCCGCACTCTCGCAGAGGAAAGTGAATGGAACGACAAGGCTCTGGTAACGGCCTTCCACCACGGGCTGTCGGACGCCTTGAAGGACGGGTTGGCTTCGATCGGGTGCCCCAGGGAGTTAGAACCTCTGATTGCCCACGCCGTGCGGTTGGACAACCGTATGAGGGAGCGTCGTGGGAACCAGGGGGTCTCCTGGCTACTACCAGCAAGTTCTGGGAGGTCCAAGTCAAGTGACGATCCCGAGCCCATGCAGCTGGGAGGGGCCCGACTGTCGGCCAAAGAGAAGGAGCAGCGGATGCGTGAGGGCCTTTGCCTGTACTGCGGCGAGACTGGTCATCGCCTATCTTCATGTCTTGAGCTCTCGGGAAAAGGGGTCGTCCGTCCAACCAGGGGAGGGTTGTGACGGGCGCAACCCTTTCTTCCCAGTCTCCGGACCAGGCGGTGTATCTCCCTATTTCCATCTCCTGGGGTAAGAATAAACATTCATGCCAGGCTCTGGTAGACTCCGGAGCAGCAGGTAACTTCATAGACCGGGGGCTTGCACAAAGGCTCAAGATCCCTCTGGTCTCCCTTGAGACACCGCTTGCTGTCACCGCCCTTGATGGGCGAGCACTGGGGAATGGCAGCGTGACCCGAGTCACATCACGGGTGAGGCTGCAACTGGGAGATCATCGTGAGGAGATCTCCCTAAACCTGATCTGCTCTCCGGAGTTTCCGGTGGTTTATTGGGGTTCCCGTGGCTCAACCGCCACAACCCCCATCTTGACTGGGTAACGGGCCGCATCCTTGAGTGGGGTCCCACCTGCCACGCCACCTGCCTCTTCAGTGACTCTCCTCTTTGTTTTCCCGAGCCTCCTGAGCCTGCTGAAATGTCGCTGGTGCCGGCAGAGTACCTGGATCTGCAGGAGGTGTTCAGCAAAAGCCGGGCTGCTTCACTTCCACCTCACCGGCCATACGACTGCTCAGTCGAGCTACAGCCAGGCACCAAGCACCATGCAAGCATTTTTACCAAACTAGACCTGCGAAATGCCTACCACCTGGTCCGCATCCGGAAGGGGGACGAGTGGAAGACGGCCTTCAACACCCCGACGGGGCACTACGAGTACCAGGTAATGCCTTTCGGCCTAACTAATGCTCCAGCCGTGTTCCAGGCCCTGATCAATGACTGTCTCCGGGACATGATTAATCATTTTGTTTTTGTGTACCTGGACGATATTTTGATTTTCTCCAGTTCTCTGCAGGAACATCGGCTACATGTCCGACAAGTTCTCAAGAGACTCCTTAAGAACCATCTTTTTGTGAAACCCCAGAAGTGCGAATTTCACAGGCCTGAAGTCACCTTCCTGGGGTACATACTTAGGGAGGCCCAAATCGAAATGGACCCAAAGAAGACCAAGGCAGTGAGGGACTGGGAGGCTCCTAAGTCCGTTAAGGGGGTACAGCAGTTCCTGGGCTTTGCAAATTTTTATAGGAGGTTCATCCGAGGTTTTAGTTCTATTGCAGAACCCATCTCCGCCCTGACCAAGAAGGGTCGGGGTCCCTTTGTCTGGTCCCCTAAGGCGGAGAAGGCCTTTTGTGAACTGAAGAGAAGGTTCTCTTCGGCTCCCATTCTCGTCCTTCCGGACCCATCCCTGCCTTTCACTGTGGAGGTGGATGCCTCTGAGGTAGGGGTTGGGGCTATACTCTCACAGAAGGCTCAGGACGGCAAGATCCACCCCTGCGCCTTCTTTCCCACCGGCTGAGCCCTGCGGAATCCCGGTACGACGTGGGTGACCGGGAGTTGCTGGCCGTCAAGCTGGCTCGAGGAGTGGAGGCACTGGCTGGAGGGTGCTCAACATCCGTTCCTGGTGTGGACGGACCATCGGAACCTTGAGTACCTCCAGGTCGCTAAGCACCTCAACCCCCGGCAGTCTCGATGGTCCTTGTTTTTTAGTCGGTTCGACTTTACCCTCTCCTACCGCCCGGGTTCGAAGAACACCAAGCCCGACGCCTTGTCCCGGCAGTTTCCCTCGTCTAGCCAGGATAAGGAAGAGAGGTCCGTCATTCCCCTCTCCCGGATCGTGGCGTCCATCCGCTGGGGGATTGAAGCCAAGGTCAGAAGGGCGCAACGGGACGAACCCACCCCAGGCGCGGAGAGGCCTGGACTCCTCTTCGTTCCCCGAGGCGTACGGTCACAGGTACTCCAGTGGGGCATGCTTCACGTATCACAGCACACCCTGGGGCTCGACGGACGCTGGAGTTCGTGCAGAGACGGTTTTGGTGGCCTGGCATGGCCGAGGATGTCAAGTCTTTTGTCGGGGCCTGCTCCGTCTGTGTACGAAGCAAGAACCCCCACCAGCGGCCTCAGGGGTTGCTACACCCTCTCCCCATTCCACACTGACCGTGGTCTCGCATTTCCATGGATTTTGTGACCGGTCTCCTGTGTCGGAGGGGAACACGGTTATTCTTGTCATCGTAGACAGGTTTTCTAAAGCCTGTCGCTTTGTGCCATTGCCCAAGCTACCGTCCGCACTTGAGACAGCGAAACTCACATTTAACTATGTCTTTCGGTTGTTTGGGCTTCCACAGGATATCGTGTCCGACCGTGGTCCCCAGTTTTCCTCCAGGGTGTGGCGGCCTTCTGCAAGATCATTGGGGCGACGGCCAGTCTCTCCTCCGGCTTCCACCCTCAGTCGAACGGACAGACGGAGAGGATGAACCAGGAGCTCGAGACCACCCTGAGGGCACTGGTGGCAGACAACGCGTCCTCCTGGAGTTCCTGTCTGCCGTGGGCAGAATATGCACACAACACCCTCCAGTCTTCCGCTACTAATCTGTCTCCTTTTCAGTGTCAGTTTGGGTTCCAGCCTCCCTTGTTTGCAGAGCAGGAGGAGGACGTCGGGGTGCCTTCGGTTCAACACTTCATGAGAAGGTGTAGGCGGACCTGGAGGAAGGCCCGGCAGAACCTGGTGCGCACCGCGAGGACTAACCAGTCCCAGGCCGACCGGCGCCGGCGACCTGCTCCATCCTTCCGTCCAGGGCAGAGGGTGTGGTTGTCCGCACGGGATATTCCCTTGCGAGTGGAGTCCCGCAAGCTGGCGCCTCGGTTTATTGGTCCGTTCAAGGTCGTCCGGAGGATCAACCCGGTGACCTACCAGCTCCAGCTCCCTCGCACCCTGAGGATTAACCCCTCATTCCATGTTTCCCTCCTGCGACCCCTCCTATCCTCTCCTCTGGCTCCGGCTGCCAGGCCCCCTCCCGCCCCCCGCATCGTGGGTGGACAGCCCGCCTTCACAGTTCGCCGGTTGCTGGACTCCCGTCGGGTTGGGCGCGGGTTACAGTACCTGGTGGACTGGGAGGGTTACAACGCAGAGGAGCGCTCATGGGTCCCGGCCCGGAACATTTTTGACGACTCCCTCATCAGTGACTTTCACCGCAAGCATCCTGATCGCCCAGGGGTCGTCAGGAGACGCCCCTAAGAGGGGGGATACTGTCATGACTTGGGATTTCTGTTTGCGCCACTGGGGTCATTGGCGACCTCTGGTGGCCTAAAGACATTATTTCGGACTTATTGAATTGTTTGCCTCTGTCTTTGTCCCACACCTGTTTTGCATTGTGTAATGATTGTTCAATTAACTTTGTTTGACCAGGGTATAAATACCTGGTAGTGTGCTAGACACGTCATCGCGACGTTTGTTTAGACGTAGTGTTCTCTGTTACCCTCTCGTAACGTTTGCTAACGCGGTTCTCGGCCGCTGTCTCGCTGCTTCTCCAAGCGGTTTATGGATACTTGTTTTTTGGTTTCTTTGCCTGGGTGAGCAAGAGCTATACTTTTATAGCTTCTTTAGTTAGGCCTTTTTTTCATATTGACTGGTCTTCTGTGCGTTGGACTTACTTCTCTGTTTGGATTATTGCCATTTTTGGATTTAACGATTTCGTTTGGATTACTATCTTTTTGAGTTCTTCTGTGCTTTTGGATCTGCTTCTTGTGTTCAAGTTTGTGCTGTTTACAAGACACGTTTGCATTTTGTGAAACTCCGTTGTGACGGTGAGAAAATAAAACAAACTTTTGACTTTACTCTCTGCATCTGGGTCCTCAATAGCCCACTGGGTAAATCGTGGGTTACCAATCCAGCGGCCCGGGTACGCTTCCCGACTCCGGTGTCCTGACATTATCACTAGTGTTGTATCGGAAAAAAATAAGAATTAGAAGACACACACTTTTCCCAGCCAGATATCAAAACATCCTGTCAAGGCTGATACACATGCACATGTGCAGAAAGTAAAGTCAATGAAAAAAGGTTTTCAAAAATGAACAAGGGAATACAGCAGTAAAAATCACCTCATTATTGTTTACCTTCAAAGTATTGTTTCAGTAGGCTTAAATGACAGGCTTTTATCCCATATGAATGCAAGATTGGGTTTCTCACTAGAGAGGAGATGAGAAAACAGTTTTGCTAAATTTGGTGACGCCCAAATGTATGCATTATGATGTTTCTCTCAACAGGGATGGCGCGACATTAATTAAATCCAACACATCCGAACATCATATCGACATGTCCTTAGCCACGCCGCCTACAAAAAAGGGCATATACATTTTCACTTTGGCGGCCTGTGATGGATCCAGTGTATCTGATGAAGTTATTGTAAAATTCAGCTATGGCCGTGATTTTTCATCTGACGTAGCCTGTAAGTACTCATCCACTCAAATGGTCTGCAAAACAATTTACTGAATGATTAGCATCTTGACTTGTGTTAAGCATCATGTTCAGATTCAGTTTATCTTTCATTTGCATGTTAGTAATTCAAATGCTTCAGAAAAAAGGGGATAGATCCATTGGCACAGATTGCCATCTTCATAATACCAGTGTAGGACAATCTGTAGATTAGAAATAGGCTCAGAAATCGTACAGGGACAGGAAATAGAAGGTATAGAGATCTTCTAAACATTGTATCTGAGAGGTAAGACATAGGGGCAGCACAGGACACCAGAAACACCGCAAAAGTAAGGAGAGCTCTTGTGATACTCAAAGCATTGTGTGTGTGTGTGTCGTTTCTTGCTGTAATATAGGTTGCAGGTAGAAACGGGTATATTTGGTTTGTGTCCCAGCATAGAATAGCACCCAGTGGCAGAGATGGTGGTTGAGGAGCTCTATTCTTTATGGTTTTAAGAGCCTTCATGTTGTTACTTGTTCTGCAGAATGTGCTGGTGTGGGTTAGAAGTGTCACGTGTATCTCTGAGGGCCCTCGCTGATGCTTCAGTGGAATGATGCTATGCATGAGCTTATTGATTGATAAGCACCACTTGTGTTCCTTGTTACAGGTTTCATGGACCTCTCGAGGCCAAACGTGACGGTTGGGACCAATTTGGTCAAGTTCGGATTTGAAAATCCCGCGACAGCCCTTGTGCCTGTCGATGAAGGTGAGCCCTATGACCTCGAGGGGAATTACACTGAAGGACCTGATGAAGAGGAAGTGCAATTTTACTACGCTGTCTACATCAATTATGAGGTAAGATTAATGTTGAGTAATTACACATATTTTGTAGTAGGTAACTTTAATTCTGCTTTCTCGTCACAACAGTAATATGAAACTTTTGTCTTGATGTCCATGACGTGCCTTATCCTCTATTACATTTTGTGCATCACAGAAGCAACTTGACGATTTACAGTGCTCCCCGGTGGCTGAAATATGCCATGGCGAGATACAGCGGAGTGCAGACTCAGGAAACTGCACCCTGGAGATAGAGGGATACCTTGACAGCGTGCGCTATAAGTCCTCCACAGACATATGCAACTATGCAAAGGGTTAGTTAAGTTACTTTTCCGAAAGCCTTTTTTTTTAAAGGTTTGATTAGTGAAATGTCATTTCACAACTGCATATTGGCTGTTTGTATATTTATTTAAAGCAACATTCTAAAAGGTTTTTAGGGATATTTATGTAGATAGTTACATCTTCAGATTAATTTTGATGGTTTATGGTTTTGAGATGGAGAGATAAACACCCCTGTCGTTCCCACTAACTACACCAGCTATTCACCATGTAGTTCCGTGCTCCGGGATGGACACAACCAAACGAATAAGATCAGCTAGCTATTTTGCTTTTCAGTGCCAACTGTGTTGTTGGTATGTGCAAGGCGAGGCAAGAATTAGATAGCTTTCTAGATTTAGACAAAATCTCCTTTCTAACCTTTTACAAGGGATCTTTTTGGCTTTGAATGTAAATGTTATTTTGCATTTTTTTAAGACATGAAGTATGTAAAAATGGAACTCATTTGCTATCTCCAGTATTTTGATATGTGTGTGCTTCTTCTACATTCATTCTTCTACAATCCATGGTACCCTATGTTTTCTTATTTCGAAATGAATGCGGCCGACATTTCTAAATGAGATAGTGAAACTATGTTTTTTGTTTTATTTGGAAACCTTGTTGACCCTTCACCTCTCACGCACAGGTTCTTGGACCATCTATCTGTTGGTGGTGAGCTGCATCATGGTCTTGGTGACACTAGTGGGCATTCTCCTGGGTGCACGGAAAGTGGTCAAGACTATGATAGAACGCACAAGCGCCATGATGCCCGTAAGTCAGAAAGTCACTCTCCAGAGAGACACGTCATTAGGGTCTTGAGGAATCGCTAAAAAAAAATCATTTTTGTCTACGTTGTTGACAATGATCACTGTGGATTATGTTTGTTTCATACACATGCACGCATACACGCACAGACATGCATACATTTATGCTACATGCATGGAAATGTATGTGTCTAATATCATAGTTGCAGAATAGTCAGAATAAAAGTTTAGTCATTTGTGGCTTTATGTAGGCGGTTTTTCATATTTGGACATATTCTCCAGATGATGTCAATGCCTGAGATCTATATTAAGTCAAATCAATGTGTTCTCCATTTGTAGTCAAACCAGCTGTACATCTGTACATCTGGTTTGTCATTTACCAGCAGGTGGTGCTACCTACTAGTGCTATATGTATTGCAAAGGTTAATTAGGTTGCTGTTTCTTTATTCAGTGATTGGTCACTTGATTATGGTGGAGTGCACATATCCATTTTGAAGTGGTGATTCTGGCCAGGGAGCTGATGTTGTATTTGCTTTATATCCCAGCAGCAGTGGCACCATCCAGTTGTGGTCTCCAGTTGTCTGTTCTACTGCACGATTGTATGTCATCATTCTCCTTCCTTTGTCTTGTTTTTCATCCTTTGTTCAGGGTTCTTTAAAATCCAAACCAGTGGCAGGTTCCCAATGCATTCTGCAACCTGAGTCTTCCGTTGCCAGCCAGGTCCAGACGGGCTGCACTCCTCTGCTTCAATCGCCTGAGGACTCCCCCGACGTCACCCCGACGGCCGTCACGCCATCCAGCTGCCAGGAGAAGACCCACTTCCGGATCCCCGCTCCAGCCACCTCCAGTGAGGATCAACCAGGGGACGGTTATGAGGCCCGTCTCAAGGCTGAGCCACACCCCCAACTACGACCTCAGGGCTGTGATGTCAGCAATGATGACGGCTACATGCAGAGAACGAGAATCACCAACAACACTTCAGACAGCCCTCGCAGCTCCCTCGTCATTGAGATCTCTCTAGGGAACTGAAGAAGTGAAGATCTCATGGAGCTTTGTTGCCAAAAACATCATCTTAATTCTATGCCACACATTGTGCCTTTCAAATCCTTAGGTAATGGATGTGTTTAAGTTGACGGTGTAGTTGTTGAGCATTTATAATCCCTAAACGGTAAACCTAGCAATGGTTCATTTTCTTTTTTATCTTTTGAAATTGGTGACTTGTGGCTTGCTTTGTAGGGTGTTATTTTTCGCTATTAGCAGAAGTAAAGCAATAGATATTTTTCATAATGTAAATCTACATGGAGATGACATACACATGCATTTCATTGAACAGAATCGAATGTGGGGTCTCTCAAGCAGTTATTGAACTACCACGACAATATTTCATTGTTTTTTTTCAAAACCTAATTTTTATATTATGTATGGCAGTGAAACATCCTACTTAAAGTTCATGGTCAATATTCAAAGTGACCAATCAAAGTCAAAGACCAACCAATTAAATGCCAATGCCGCGCCTAACCCTTTTTATGGCAGGGAAAACCCAAAGTATAGGTATCAGGTTCTGTTGTTAGTTTGGTTTGATTGAATAGTTTCCGTTATCCTCATCACCAAGTGTTTATGTGAAAAAGTGAAAATTGTTATGGGTATGTTGTTACTTTTTTTTATAAACTTCAGGAGGTCTCATCCTCCTCTGCTACCAGTCTCCATTAAGGAGGTCAGTGTGGAGGTGCTCAACACCTACAAGTACCTTGGAGTTCATCTGGACAATAAACTGGACTGGTCAGCCAACATTGATGCAATCTACAAGAATGTTCAGAGCCGGCTCTACTTCCTGAGGAGGTCGAGGTCCTTCAATGTCTGCAACAAACTCCTGCGCATGATTTACCAGTCTGTTGTTGCCAGCATCCTCCTTTATGCTGTGGTGTGCTGGGGAGGCAGCATAAAGCAGAGGGATGCGGGGCGACTGGACAAGCTGGTGAGGAAGGCTGGAGCTGTTGTTGGCACTGAACTGGATTGTCTCACAACAGTGTTGGAGAGAAGGAGCCTGAGCAGGTTGCTGACTATCTTGGACAATGACCACCACCCACTACACAGTACTTTCAATAGACAGAAGAGCAAATTCAGTGGCAGACTCCTGTCTTCTGTCATGCTCATCCGACAGGCTGAGGAGGTCCTTTGTCCCCAGGGCTTTTCAGCTATACAACTCCACGCGGAAGGGGAGGGGGGAGATGGACTTCTCTGCATGAGCCTACCTCAGTCTGCCCTATCATCCACCCCATCGTATTATACCAACCCACTGTCCATCCCTTGACCCTTTACCCTTTACTGGCTATACTAGCCCCTTGCACAGACTTAATGTCCCATATTCTCTTATTATACTCTTAATCTCTTTGCATTATCCACACAAGCACAAGAACACTATCTTTTTGCACTATCCACACAAGCAGCAGGTACCCTTTCCTCCAGGGCATCTACACTGTCACTCACAATCATGCACATTGCACCATAGGGTCAGACCCATTGTTGTATCTGTTACCACCCCACTCCTTTTGAACATGTTCTCCCTATGTGTATGTGATTTGTGTATGTGTGTCTGTGAGTTGTGTAAGTTGTATAAGCTACTGGATGTCCTAAAATTTCCCTCGCATTAATAAAGTATCCATCTATAACAATGTAAAAAATGAAGTTTTGTGCCTTTTATGAACTCCCCCAAATCTCTGTACATATGTATATATTTTTAGTTGGTTCTGTAAGTAGACGATGGGTTGACTCAAAAACGATCCGCATACGGATGTAATTCTAGAATGTTGATTGGTTAAGATGAGTTACCAGGCAGGAACTGGCTATTAGCAGGACCTCTATTTTTTCGCTGAGCTACAACGTCGTTTGCCTGACTTTTAAACGATCGTTTTATTTTTTTATTTTAATTCTGTGAAGTTATAAGTTTTAATACTCAACTGTTTTGTTAACCGAATTTTTACGAAGTCATACGGCTAAACAAACAACCGACTTGTTCACCGAACTTTTCAACCGTGGAAAATACATAGCAGCAAGCTAACGTAGCTAAACGATGCGTTAGCTTAGCCTGGTAGTCAACCTGTTGACATCCTATCTTGGTCGCATCGGGTTTAATTCATTAATAAACACGTCTCTTACCTTGAACGTCTACTCCTCATGTCACGAAGTTGCTACACTAACTGTATGTAACACTATGCACAAATGCAAAATATATCCAAGACAATATAGCATATCAATGCAGCAACCTAGAAATGCTAAGCCCCCTGAACTCCTATGCATACTACAGGTTATTGAAATCAGTTTCCGAGAATGGCAAACAACAAATATGTTTGCGAAGAAAAGAGCAACCTTCCTCGCAATTTGTTTGTAATGTTAGTTACAACCAGTCAACAGTTTTACAGAGGTATAGAAAACATTGGTGATAGAAACTAGGTTCTAAAAAAGGTTCCCAATTAACGTCTTTGAAACCAATCTATTTATTTAGTGACATAATCTTGACAGTGTCACATAACTGCTCTGAACTTTGACTGACAGCTGAGTACTTACACATTACAGCCATCAGTAGAGCTAGCAATAAATACATTTTCTAAACCAAGTGCAGTAATTACACTAGGGTGCAGATGTATATGCACACACATGATAAACAACATCTGAACGAATTTAAATACAATTCAATAGCAAACATTGAAAAAACTATGACAGTGTATGTTTTTTTTTTTTATTTGATGCAAGACATTCAGTGTCGGGTGATTGCAGGGAGATAGGTGCCTGTCTTCAGGTGCAGTGTCTTGTATGCTGTGGTCAGTCTAAATTAATTGAGTCTTGATGTGTTCCATTCAGTAGACCTGTGGAAATATACTGCAAAGCATATACTTGTTTTAAAAACATGATTACTAACACCATTCAAAACAAGACCTGTTTAGTTGAAAGCCCACTCACCACGTCAAGGTACAGGTTATGGGTGGGGTGTTAGTGAGACAGGACAAGACAAGACAAGACAAGACAAGGTGTAGGAGCCATTTCTATCCACCTTTTAGTTAGGTTTATTTTAATGTTACTTATTTTAGCCACTTGGGCGAGTATTGCACTGGGTGTGGCTCGTCACAGGAAATTGGGTATATCTACAGGTGTGATTACTCAATTAGGGAAAGGTGTGGATGGCGGGGAACACACGCCGTCCACACTGAGGCTTATAGGATAGCCTCCACACAAGGTTAATGAAAAAGAAAAGGATGCTTAGATACTTTTAAATAACAAATGTGTATAACAGACATATGTGACAGACATACAAACTTCACAGGGACATACATAGAACATGGTATACATATAACATACATTTAAAGGGGAAAATGGAGAGAGAACCAAACTTACCTGTCCCCTTACAAAAAACAGTAAATACAACCTGTGACTCACGTCTAACCCCAGGTGTGCGCTGACAGATAGCACGCCGCACTTGGGAACCGTAAAGGACTTCCTACAAGCGCAACGCACGCACTGCTCGCTGACCACACCTGTAAGACAGTAAAAACAAGGCACATCTTTCTAACCCCAGGTGTGCGCTAACCACACCTGTAAGACAAAGTCTAACCCATGTGACCGGTGACAGAAGCAAGGCATGTCTAACTCCAAGTGACTGGCATTGACTAGGGAACGCCAGCAGCAGGGCACAACTTTACCTTATCTAACCGAACCTGTAAAGCTACAGTACAACGCATTTAACCCCAGGTGTCCGCTGACCAAACCTGTAAAGCTTTATTTTAACGCAGACCAACGAGACGGGGCAGTAGCACCACGCCATCTGGCTTAATGCCATTGATACAGCTTAAAGTTCTTTCCGTAACACAACTATGTGCTGTCCAGTCACGACACCACAACGTGTATGCGTCTGTGGTAAGGGCGTGGAACACGGCTTTGTCCTGTGAAAACAAAAAAAAAACCAGAGTAAACTTCTACAAAACAATAACAGATACTGGTAAGTTGTCAGACTAGAGAGAAAATAGAAACTACTTACAGTGGAACGTTGTTTGTGATCTGCAGCAATCACTGCAACGCACGTATTCACAATCTACAAGAAAGAAAAAGAAATTTGATGACAACATGATAGGAAAAAAGTAAAATAAAAATGTATTTCTAAGTTTTACTTACATCATCGGTCAGCCAGTTGAACTCTGGGCCTGCCAGACTGTCTAAGTCGCGAAACGTGGCACGACAACTTCCAATGTGTGATCAACATCTGCACCTTTTAGGAAAAAGGAACATAAAACACATTCAACACTCTACATTGAACTTGACAGTACATATGTGGAGATGTATAAATGAAGAAATACCTACATTCAGCACCTACAGCTTCCATCGAGATGTCGCACAATACACTCAATTCCTGGACATCAGAAGCGATGCCGACATCTTTGGGCGTGTCTGTTCGACGAACATATGGCTTCAAATGGCGAACATTCAACCTGTCAACCAATCTGGACACTCTTTTGGCTGTCATGGACTCCACCTTAAACGGTCCAGCCCAACGTTCCTCTGCAGCGTCTCTTCACTGTTCGCGATCTCAAAGTCATCTACCTTTGGATCGGCGCTGCTGCCGTGATGAACCCGATAAATTGCAAAATATGGGCTCACCTTTGTGGAACGCTGCTTCGAGGTGTTTATCGAATAAACAGCGTGTTGCAGATAGACGTCCCAGTCATTCCGCTCCTCATTACAGTACTTTGCAAGATGCCGCTTAATGTTCTGGTTTGAGCGCTCATCTTGCCCATTGCGCTGCGGGTGGTAGGCTGAAGTTACAGCATGCTCTATCCCAAAGGTTTCAAAAAGAGCTTTGTTACAGTCATTAACAAACTCTCAGTTTATGTTATTTAACGCTACAGATTACACCTAACACACGTGTAATTCAGTTGCTATTAATGTTGAACAGCAACGTTAAACGTGACACCACATTAAATGTCAGGCAAACGACGTTGCAGCTCAGCGGGAAAAGTAGAGGTCCTGGTATTAGCCAATCAAATAAATGGTGTTTTCCGTTCCTGCCTGGTAACTCATCTTAACCAATCAACATTCTAGAATTACATCCGTATGCGGATCGTTTTTGAGTCAACCCATCGTCTACTTACAGGTTCCACTACTGGGTTCAGTGTTGTTGCTAATGAGGCGATAATTGGTGTGACACACCTCAAGACTTCCTCTTACCTGGAAGTCTGTGAAAGGGGTAAGCTGGATTTCTTTAATTCTCCGTTAATGAGATTAATTGGTGTTGTGTATTTTTCAAAGTTTTCCATCACGTGTATTTTTTGTGTGATATAAGATTGTTGTCTATCATCTCCGCTATTTGCATCCCGTTGAATATGCAACTTAGCGGCGTTAAATACGTATGAGTTATAAATGTTTGTCTAGCCATTAAGTGGGTGCTAACTGGCTAATTAATTGTTGTAGATACCAGCATTGCTACCCTTGTGTGCGCCCATTACTGCTGTGTTGCAGGTATGTTGAGCCTGAGTGTGGTGTGAATACTTATAATCTGTCATGTACTATGTTTATGTCTGGTTGCATTTTTATCATTAACATTTAATACACTATACGATCACGGTGTTTGACTACTAGTGTTGTAGACGGTAGGCTATAATGTATGTAACGGTGGTTAGCCTATGGTAGCATTTAATTTGTTAGCTCTTACCTGGAAGTCTGAAAGGGATACCAGCATTGCTACCCTTGTGTGTAATCGCCCATTACTGCTGTGTTGCAGGTGCAATAAAGTGGTGACAGATTAACGTCCACGACTCCACTGCATGTACTTTTGACCACCCAGAGACATTTTATTTATAATTATTTATAATTATTGTAGCGGGCTGGTTAGAGTCCGTTACACATCTATCTGTCTAAACAAGTTACTGAACAAAACCTGGTGGTGTTCTTTGTTTGTCGTTTTTCATTGTAACCTAATGTTTTGTTTTTGTTTTATTTGTACATCATGATTTGTAAATAAAGACACTTTGTGACAAAATATAGGGATGTATTCATTGTACCCTAATGTTTTGTTTTTGTTTTTGTTTTATTTGTACATCATGATTTGTAAATAAAGACACCTTGTGATAAAATATAGGGATGTTCCTCTCAAGTTCACACCTATGATTTACCGGAAACTACTCTCAAAATAGGAATGGGGGCTTTGGGGAGGGGTAGTTCCTCATCTTGTTTTATGGCACCTAATGGCAAAAGTATCCGTCTCTTCCCATGAACCTCTAGAGAGTGCATCAATGAAATACAACCCATTGAGGAAGGGAAGTGAGCACATCTCAAAACTATTCATCTGATGCGATTGCACATGCCTGCAAGTACACACGCCTACACACACACATGCACATACAACCACTTCCCTCTGCCATATTAATGATCCATAAAAATAACAATAGCAGGCACTTCTATCCTTCAGTCTATCCTGGTTGTCTGAGATGATTAGAAAATAGCGTAGTGTAATAGTGTAGGAAAGACTGGTGACTTTTTTTATTTTATTTCTTTTTGTAGGTCATGGGAATTGAGGTCAGGGAGGAACTCTAAACACAGAGAGCAGACCCAAAAGCTGCAAAGTAGTACAACTGGTCCAAACAGGCTAGAATCATCACTGTGGAAATACTAAATGTGACCCTCAACATCATGTCAGAATTTCTCAAAAGTCTTCCAGGAAAAGCAGCCTTGAGTTTACTAATGCTATCTACACCCCCTGCTTTCTTGGGAGGGCATATGGGCATCTCAACATATTTGTGTAGTATTATAAAACCTTGGTCATTAAGAGGCAGTATTTCAGGAAACATAAGCTATCCCTATCATGCATTGCATCTTGTCTTGTAGTTACGGTTGTAAAGTGCATCCCTCAGAAAGTCCACGTGGATCCCTCCAAACCAAAACGAAATGTTTAACTTTTCAGTTTTAGCTCACCATCAAAGAGTGGGAACAAGACTGCAGACTTAGGCCTACCAACAATATGTGTTTATTAACAAGCACTATATTTGATGTGTTAATAAAGATGATTGCCGCCTTATTTGCCGTTAACGGTGATAGACTTTCACAAAATCATCATTTCACCGCCACCTTACCCATAAATTACAGAGACATTAAGATCTTATTCAATGTAAATGTGTCATATGCATTACAGATATATTTTGTCATAGCCCTGTCAACAACAACCACTGCCTCCAGTCTTTTAATAGATCTGACACTGGCAACACCAGAGGAGGACTCCAGGCAATGACCTAAACCTCATTCTTATTGGCTCAATTTTAAATTAAAATCACCTTTTGCTCAACAGTGAAAGCCTTTAGATGTGTACGAACTCTATTTCATTTCAATGTTGCTTTGTCACACAGCACTGTTAACAACTTTGGACAAAGCCTGAGGCCTGAATCCGTTCAACAGGATCTCCAGCCATTTCAGGGGGGCCTACCTGTGAGACTGACCAGCAGAGAGGTAGAATGGAGAAAGAGGAGAGAGAACAGCAGAGAAAATGTTCTAAAAGCGATTGCATATGTATATACGCAAGTATGTAATAATATATGAATTCATATGAATACAGTGCACAGTTTATTTATGCACCATGTTGAAAGGCAAATGGAAATCTCACATACGCAGTGGATACCAACGTCACAGCACAGGGTTCTGCACTTGTCTGGCCGTCGGGGATTACCGTCAGAGGATATTTGCTTTGTCATACCATTGCACTGTTTCCACTGCATCCGACATTCGTGGAGGAAGCACAGGTACATTTACCACGCCAATGCAGGTGGAGGGATGACCTTTCTGCTGCTTCCTCAGCCTTTGTTATCCATTGAGGTTTCACTTCAGCTTTGCGTGAATCAGACCTGTGAGGCTTGATGATAAAAAGTGAGACAGAGGCTATCTTAAAATATGTGTTTATCCTTCAATTCTGAGTGAGACACGCTTGCCAGGATCACACATACACACACACACCAATGACCTTGGAGAGTAATGTTTTGGAGTGTGCTGCTAGTGTGTGTGTGTGTTGGGGGCGAACACTCTTGCTCCTAAGTTACTCTTTTACTATTGTTGTCTTAAACCCATCTCCATTCTTGCTTTTTTCATTTCAATGCATGTATTTTCTTTTATACAAATCTAAACTGAATTTGCACATGGACTTTGAACTTGGTACCCCATTATAAGATAAAGCCCCTGCTCTGTATGTTTTCCATCTTTCCCTGCTTTGCTTGCATGACTATTGCACTTGATTGCTCTTGATTATCTGAGCACACTTGATTGAGTTAATTAAGAACGTTTTAGTTAGACTGATTTCCATGTGTCCTCCTGTGTCTGCATGGATGCAATCTGTATTTATTGACTTTTGGAAAAATCATCACTGTTTTTATTATGATCTCTACTGTATCATCAGGATAAATAATATCAATACGATATCCAGACTACATTTAGTTAACAATTGTGATTATTATTATTATTCTGTCAGTGCCTCAGTCAATATCAAACTGTGATGGTCAGTGAGAACACTATTCTACTAAAATACATGAAACCACATGACTACAGACTGTTTGCAGGACAATAAAGGAGGAAGCTGAAACAGGAAGACTACCACTTTAAAAGCTGCCATGTTGACCCTTAGCTGGGCATTTCAACAGACATATCCTGCTGAGGCTGCTGACATGTCACTGTCCATTCCACTACTTGTGCTGACCAACCATTTTCTTCTTGTGTGGTGTGCAGCAGGTTTGTGAAACTACCTGTCTATCCATTTATTTGTTTATCTGTCTCTGTCTGTCTGTGATTCAGTCACCATTTCTCTGTTTCGCTATTTTAGTTGGCTTAAACCAGCAAGACGATGCCCCAGTGTTGGAGCTCAGCTTCCAATCTCTGGACTACAGAAACATCTTGCATTGGAAACTACAACCCAGCACCTCAGACGTAGTTCTCTTCTCTGTGCAGTATAAAATGTAAGTCTGCTCTCATTTTGCTAAGGGCCTGACTGTTTTTTTAAGACTGGTCGTCATCAGGTTTAGTCATTATGTTTAACAGTAATACTGTGCATAAGCGACATGATGTTCACAGCAATGTATTTGATGAATCAAGATGATCATGAAATCTATCTGCAGAACTGTTAGTATCCAACAATCCACCAGTGCAAAGTAATCTGGAGTCTGGAAAGTTCTTTAAAACTTATTTACTAGAACTTCTAAAACTTCAAAGTTCTTACCTTTGTCTGGCACTAGCAATATCTTAAGAACAAAAATACCATTTGTGTCTGATGTCACCTTCCCAGATATGGTGACAAGCAGTGGACGGACGTTAGGCACTGTCAGAACATCAGCCAGCTCCAATGTGACCTCAGCAAAGAGACGTCAGATCCGAGAGAGTGGTACTACGCTAGAGTCCAAGTCTCCACCAATGGCGAACAATCGGAATGGGCCCTAAGTTCCAGGTTCCATCCTCAGTGGGAATGTGAGTGCCTGTCCAAGCTACAGACTGCTAGCGCATCACTGGTTCATCACTACAGTGTAGCTGTGAAATGACTGTAAAAAGTGGTGTTTTTAAGTCCACATAATGTCAATACATAATAATGTTTAAGTCCTCATGGTGTTTTAATTCCACATTATGTCAATACATAATAATGTTTAAGTCCTCATGGTGTTTAAATCCACATAATGTCAATACATAATAATGTTTAAGTCCACATGGTGTTTAAGTCCAAGTAATTTTCACAAAACAGAAACATCAACAGTGTCTTGTTTTTGCAGCATCGTTCAGCCCACCACA
This sequence comes from Clupea harengus, assembly GCF_900700415.2. Taxonomy (NCBI): domain Eukaryota; kingdom Metazoa; phylum Chordata; class Actinopteri; order Clupeiformes; family Clupeidae; genus Clupea; species Clupea harengus. The sequence continues at coordinate 9,087,872 of NC_045164.1, forward strand.
GATAAGGCTGAATGTCACACAGCAAAGCATTGTGGTCCGGGTCCGACCCCCTCGCACCCCTCTCAGGAGAGCTGACGGCAGACGCATCCCTGTAACCAAATACCAGAGGCTTAACTTCAGGATATACCTCACACATGACAACATAGAAGAGGTAGGTGGCAGGACTTCCTCCTCTGAACTTCTCTTTTTATAGTCATGGGTGAAATGGACTTTTCTGCAAACATATGACTGTAGTCTATGGTGCGTACTAAAATGGATGCATTCATGGAATTCCTACTAAAATGAGCCACTATTGTATCATGGTGCCAATATTTTGTGAATGCACGGTGACAATGATCCAGCAAAATGTATACAATATTCACAAATATCATCTCAACAAAAACAAAATATTCATGCACCTCAAAAGTTACACAGAACCCTTTTGACAAAAGCACAGTATTTTTGATACCATAAAAGTGGAATGTTTTTTTTTTTTTCACTATCAGTCCACTACCACAAGTATCAAAGGTCATGGTTGTGTGGCTTTTACTTGTTCAGTTGTGGTAACAGGAAGTGAAATTGAACAGGGTAGGAATAGCGGGCATTGCCAAGTCTATGTATCTTTTCTCATATTTTTGAGTTCTTTCAAAGTGGGAAATCTATATAAACTTCCAATAATTGTATTATATGTGAAAATATCTATCTTAAAAAATGGACTGCAGGGCAGTCAAATAGTGTGTCAGTTTTTTTCCCTACTGATTTTTGGTTTACTATATAAAAAAATCTTCACCAATCCGCATGAACCTTGCCATAATTGTAGCCCCACATGGCAAAGTGTTGCGTGGTTAGGTGGGTGTGTCCCTAAGTGGGTGTGTCCCCTTGTGCTTGTGCCCTCTGAAGTGGGGTAGGTTCAAAGCACTTTTTGGGTAATACCTTGACCTTCGTCAGGTTGGCTTCTGACCCTAGCCCGTTGTGACTCATGGACTAGCGCCACCTAGTGAATAATGTTAAATGCAAAAATCTATCAGTTCACTAGCCAGTATCTTGTGATGTAAAGGTTCAAAGTTCACATAATTTGACACGCTGCATCACTACCACATTCTTTGGATACATGACAAACTTCGTGACATTTTGTACATAGGGGGCACTGCAACTAACACATGTCAATAACTTGACATTTTTAGAGCAGGTTGGCCTCTAGGAGGTGCATTACACAAGCTCTATTGTGATTCATTTGTGGAGTAATGCCACCGAATGAAAAAATCAACTGCTCTATCTTGAGATGTAAAGGTTCACGAAATTTGACACGCTGCATTGCTACCATATTTTTTTGGATGCACTCCAGATTTTGTACATTTTGTCCATAGGGGGCGCTGCAGCTCACATATTTCAATATCTCAGGAATCACTTAAACTAAAATTTGGAAATTTGGTATGCTTACACTTGGCTACATTTACTCACATCTCACATCAACCTTGGTTTATTGATTAAAAAGATTGGTAGGGTCTAAAATATATGGGAGTCAAAATGTATTTTTCAATTCTTGGGACTAGAGGCCATGTATCATTTTTGCCAATACGGCGGCTACTTTTGGCCTCTTGTCACACTTAGCAGTCCATACTGGTTTCAGCGTCCTCATATTGGTTTTACCAATATAAGTGTAAATGCACCCTAGTGTAAATGCACCATACATGAGTTTTTGAGACGTCATGATCAATACTTTACTGAAAAACCTGTTGTATGCAATCTGACAAGTCTTCTGGATTGTTTGTGCACTATATTACTGTATTACTTTATTTTATAGTAAAATCTTGTTAGAAATGAATGTATCAAATATTATACAGCAAGTATTTAATTAATTCATAATTTATATTCTTCAATTTCTAGGAGCAGCATGAAATTGAGGACTGTACCAAAGAGCTTATGATCTTGAACCTGAACCCCAGAACAACCTTCTGCCTCCAGGCTGAGACCCTGGTCGCCCGGCGGGGGCAAGTTAGTCCCAGGGGGCCTAAGACCTGCGTCACCACCCTATAAGCAGCGAGGGCCCAGGGTAAGTTTCCACTTTCAAGACATAGTCAAGTGTGGAGAGGCCAGAGAGCAGTCAAGTGTGGAGAGGCCAGAGTTAGGCAATTCTACAAAGTATTTGTGCCTAACAGAGAGAAAAGACAGATGAAGAATGTAGAGACTGTAGACACCTTTGTGAGAAGAGGAGGCTCTTCTTTTATCTTATTTTTCCAGGGTGGGGGGGCTAAATGTAGAAATCTAAATCTAAATGATGTGTCCTCAAGTAGGTGTTCTGGTACGAGCCTTTCCCTACTCTGTACAATATTACAACTATATTATAACCAGAATCCTCAATCCTTGTCCTCTGATGTAAACCCACCCCTCAGTGTGTTTAGTTTTTGTGGCCTGTGTGCACCTACAGTTGGCTTCGATTCTGCACTTGGCTTTTAGGTTTACCATAATCTCTTCTGCATGTTATTTGTTCAGGGAGAAAATTGCACTGGATTCCCGTGTCCATCCGCATCCGTTTGACTTGAAAGATGACTCAGAGCAGAAGATGGATCTAACTTGACCTCAGCTTCCTTGTACTTTGTCTGTTTGCTTTATATGATGTTTGTAAAATGATTTAAGAGTTGCCAAAGTAGCATTTATTTATCCTAGTTGCCATGTGATGACTGCATCTCAGTAGATTCTGAAGAACCATTCTTAAGTGCCTGACTTTTTAATTTTGGTTTTGCTTATCAATACCTCGACACAGCATCTGCCAACTGGAATTTTCTGAATTATGACATATTATGGAGATTATGCATTTTTTTTGACTGTGGCTGTCTTTACATTTCAAAAAGTAAAGAATGCAAATTGAATGTCTGCTTTTGAAAAAAATGTGTGGATCTTTATTGGAGTTGCTTTATGTAAGCAAACAATACCCTGAAAGTTCAGACATCAAATAGAATCTACAATTCATAAAAATATTGTCAAATATTGTCATTGTCATTTAAACAACCAGGTTTACGAGAACAGTTCACCTTGTGGCTATTTCTGCTAATCATCCATTTATCAAAATAGATTATATTGTGAAGTATAAACAGAGCCACTGATTTCAAAATCTCAACAAATCACAAAATATCATATTTTCAACGGTGATTGTTTCAGAAATACAATGCTGAAGTACCATTGATGGTAACAGATAATGTGTGTAATGGGTCTTTCAGAACGACCATCCAATCAGAATGAGCATGTAGTCACATAAAATAAACTGCAAGACCAGTTCTAGCCAAACTTTAGCTTCAACACCTGACCATGTAACACATGTCTTGTGAGATCCGTTTGAGTGAGTCACATTTCGGTGTGTCGGGATAGAAGATTCCGATCCATTAACTATCCATGCACCATTAATTTACAGTTGGGTGTCCACTGACACACAATACTAGTAAAAGCACATGCAAAGCTATGTACATGTATTTGCTATGTAACACATTTACATTTTCTATGAAATACACATTTTCGTCAATTTGATGTTTTAGATAATTATTTCATGAAACCAAGGGTTGGTTTAAAAAACAAACACAAAAAAAACAACAACTCCCCCTTGCACTAGGTGTAAGCTTTGGTGAAAATGCAGGAATGCAGGAGCAGTTGTTTGGTCCCTTCAACTCTATCCATCAAATCAGGGAAGGTCTCCATCCTCAGTTTCCTGTGTCCATCAGTGTCCATCAGAAGCTCAGCAAAAGGCACTCCAACACTGAAGGCCCTACCAGTGAAGGCAGGGAAGCTTGTGCTCTTCTGACTAGAACATATCTCTGAGGCTGGATACTGGATACTGGATACCACCCCCCAGTGACAAAGTCTTTAATTCGGCGAGAGAAATGTGAAGCACCCTGGTCAATCTTCTTTACAGACTGAGGTGCATGCATCAGTTGCTTCCCACAAACGCATACAAAAAAAAAAAATGTAATTTCATCAAACTAAGCATTACACTACACTTTCAAAGCAACTGCTTTTATCAATTGGTCTCATGTGGTGTACAATTCAGGGCAGCTGGATGCAAGATTGAAACATTTAAAAAGGACAGAATTATCACTTTTTCCAGTGAATCACATTATTGCTTTATACCACATTTAAATGCAGAAACCTGATGAAAAACATGGACTTCTGGAAAAAGATGAAACTCCAATCCCACATAAACATTCAACAGCTCTCTGTACCTCATACCATACTTTTACTAATAGACCTCAGGAATACCAATTACACCATTTAAATACAGAGCCATTGGGAAGACAGAGGAACAAGTAAAAGAGCCCATCTCAGACTGAGAAAATATCAGCGGCAGGATGAAGGAAGCACTAGTGATTGATCCTTGGAGCAGCATTCTGAGAAGAGGTCATGGCAGTGAACAGCCAATCAGTGACATCCAGGAAGTGGCAGGAATGTTCTGGAATGTAGTTAACATTTACTGTGCATTTGATAAGGACACCAATCTATTATTATTATTATTATTATTATTATTATTTCTTCAATGCCATTCAGTTGTGTAAACAGTAGCTGTGGTGACCATGCACGGATTTCTGATCACTTTTAAACAGAATCTTCGCACAAGTGCCAAATAATTACATATCTATTGAGTACATCAAAAACGAGGCCGTTGATTTAAAAAACAAAGACAATTATTTGTTCACATTAAAACAATTTCAAGACATTTGATTCATTTGTGCCAAAAGGGAAATTACAGTACAAAGCATGAGAAGTTTACGTTTAAAGTCTTTGTAATGACAGGCCAAACTCCAGTGTGTTCAGTTAATGTGTGCAATTGTTTTCATGTGCTAAGACTCTTAATAACAGTAGAGATGCACAAACATCATGTAATAAAAAGGTGCTATGTCCTGAACACCCACCATAACAACCCTAACACAAGACGACTGCCAAAACACCTTCTTCTCACAGAACCACCCTTGTGTGTGTGCATGTGTGTGTACAAAAAAAAAGGATGCCTGTCTAACACAGTTCTTATGTGCAGCTTTTTTTGCAAACAGATGGTACTTTAAAATGCTTTTTTAGCAATTTGTTATTAAGTCAATACTTCACATGGTGCCTACGACCCAAAAAAAACAAACAAAAAAAACACACACAACAGAAGGAATCACCAACCAACATCACACATGCGTGCTGCTAATCTGAGGGCTTACATTGATTTTGCATGACTTTCCTCAAAATAATTTCAAACGAGCCTCAAAATCATAAACAGCATGCGTAGTCTGAAGTACAGCCTTCTAGGTCCTACTGCTACCTGTTACAAATTACCATTTCTGAGGGGAAGCTCACAGGCATTTTTTTAAGTCGTCAAAACCAATGGGAATCCTGCTACTCTTGACACTGGCTCGTCACGCCCAACTAAAACCCTCCCAGCCAATCGCAGCCTAACGCTCCCGGGCACCATGTACAACGCTTAATAACATGAACACTGTAGTAATAAATGAAACCAGAAAATAAACCACATCAGTGTAGTGACAAGTACCCAATAACAGGCTTGTTTATAAAAATAAACAAAAAAGAGGTTTGTTCGATAATGTGGAGCATACATAAATGCCCAGCTCTTGGGTGTGACGTATGACATGCAAAGGAAGAAAGTTGCCAATTTGCCTCCCAAAAATGGAATATTGATATTTCATCAGCTACTATTTAAAATGTCTTTTTCCATATTAAATTACCAAGCAATAAAATACAGATATAAATAAAAACAAACAAAAAAAAGGTACAAGTACCACAAGGGAACTCCAGCAGCAGAGGTCTGAATGCCAGTATGGAGACGACCAAAGTACAACCCCAAATCCAAACAGACGTCAGGTGATCCAGTGATTGAGCCAAAGGATGCTACGCAAGGCCAGTCAGCTGGTGCACTGGGGGCTAGATGTAAGGGGGAGAGAGTGAGGGCGAGTCCACTGGAACGTCTGGAAGGAGGGGGAAGGACGCTCCATAGACGTCCATCTAGGACGCTTTGTCTCGCACCATGCGCCTTTCCCTATATACTGGAGAGCCATCGTCTGGCAGTGAGCTCACGTTTAGTCAAGCCCTCCACTCACTTGAGGCGTGTGAGAGTGAACAGCAGACACACAGACTGAGAGGCAGACAGACAGGCGGAGAGGCAGACAGACAGGTCGGAGAGGCAGCTTATGTCCTCACGAGAGGAACTCCTTCTCCAGTTCGAAGACGGAGGGCCGGTTGGGCCCGCTCTGGATGCGGCAGAGGGGAACGGTGGAGTCGCGCTTCTGGCCCTCCGTGTCCACGTCCAGCAGCGAGCGGCCCACCTTCATCTCGCCGGCCAGCACCACGTTCGGCGCGCTCTTCCCCCCCGAGCTGTGGCCGAGCGAGTAGCTCTTGTTGCGGCCCTTCAGGATCCCCCAGGCGTGGGGCCGGCCGCGCAGGGAGAGCGGGCGCGGCCTGGAGATGACCGTCGTCGTCGGCGACTCCGGCTCGGTCAGCTTCTCCCGAGTCTTCTTCTGGGACGAGGAGGAGGAGGAGGAGGAGGGGGTGCTAGTAGCGGTGGGGACACCAGTGCCGGGGGTGCTGGACACACCGTTGGCTGAGTAGGACAAATAGCCGGGAAATTTGAGCAAAAAGAAATCAAAACTGTAGTGCTATATTCTCTTTCAGCTAAACATAACAGCACTGTAACCCCCCTCCATCTAAATTTCCTCTCTGACTGTGAAGAGTAAAACTGCAGCGTATTCAACGCCATTGTTTAGTGACTGATGCACTTCACAGTTCATCAGTACATTTATATGCGTATATATCGTTTTGTTTTAAGACAAGGGAAGACAAGGCCTCTGTTAAAGAAACAAGCATGTATACACATTCAGTTTTGGATGACTCACTCACCTGTTTGAGTGACAGCAGGGTTGCTCTTCTTCCTCCTCAGCAGGGAGGTGGAAGTGTGTTCGGCGGCGTCCATCTTGGCCAGGCTGACGGGCGCGGCCTCCATCACCGCGCCGGGCTCGGGTCCTTCAGAGTCAGACGGCAGCGGGTGCTTGGTGGAGTTGCACTCCAAGATGGCCGACATGGAGAGCAGGTTCACAGGTCCAGAGGAAGATGATGAAGATGATGATGATGAGGACGACACCATCGCTTCTTTTCGGGACCCCACCCCTCCTCCACCACCAGCAGCAACTCCATTACCGGGGGGGCTGGTGCTGCGTCGGAAGCGTGTGGCGCGCTGGAACAGGCCCTCCCTCTTCTTCTTCTCCTCGCGAGCCTCTGGCTCGTCACTAGGGGACGCTCTGGCAGCCTCCCGCAGGTCCGTGCCCAGTGCCACGGACGCCAGCATGGCGGCGCAGCTGTGCAGGATGGCGTCCAGGCGCCGGCGGCCCGAGGTGCGCTTCAGGCTGTTGGTGGGCGTGTGCTGCGGGGTCGTGCTGGCCGTGGAGCTGGCCGAGGTCCCCGGGTCGTCGTGGTTGTCGTTTGCGGACGTCGCCGCCCCCCCCTCGCCTTGGTCATCCTTCCACAGAGGTAGATCGATGTACACCTGACTGGGGAACTTCAGTTGCTTTGGTTTGCCATCCAGGCTGTCGGTGGGACCGGCCTCCTCTTTACCTGAGCCTGAACGATATTAAGTAATGAATTTCTCTGTTCATTAATTTACTAATACACAGGACAAGATATCAGGCAGACTCAGACAAAAGCAAGATCTCCTAAACAAACCTCTAATCCACAGACCCATTTTCCTATGGGATGCAGCAGGCTAGATTTCACTTGTAATGTGTATTTTCAGCTCCATCACATAAATGCAGCTGGTGTGTAATCGGCCCCGGTCAGAGACTTACCCTGTTCTGCAAACAGAGCTGCCAGTGGTACAGGCTTCTGTGACTTCAGGAGGCTCGTGGACCAGGGATTATTCCCATCAGAGAGGGGCCGAATTCTGCCAAGGGAAACAGTGCTGTTAGTTCACAGACATGGGCAGGGACTAGACACAACCTCACCAAAATAAAAAGCATAAAATGGAGTGCATTCATTGAATTCATTCATGTTACACCACTGGCTAAAAAGACAAATATGAGATTTGACAAAAATAACAACAAAAAACATGAAATCTGAGGTAACAGCCTGCAGTGGTTTCCCTCACCTCTCGGCACAGTTTCCCCTCTCTTTGGTCTGGACGGAGCTGGGCCCCCACGTGCGGCCCTTCTTCTTGAAGCCCTTCTTCACGTCCTCAAACTCCTCCGGCTTGTAGATGGTGCTCCGTCCCCAGGTCCTGTTGCTCTCGTCTAACGTCACTGCAACCAAAGTTACATCAGTCAGTCAGAGCCCTGAGCCGGTTGGGATATTTTATATTTTTTTAAGAGCTCCACAGCCGGCTTATGTGGTACTTTGTTAGTCTTAAACGGTAAAAAAACCATCAAACAAAAAACACACGCTTGGGTTGTTAAGAAGCTGGACGAGTCAAGCGAGGCCCCCTCCACCACAGCAGGCGGGAAGACGTTTGATCAGAAAACCCACATTCATACACAGACTGCAGTTAACAGTATATGCTGGGTTGCACCAAACATAAAAAGATTACTACATTACTGTCCACTGATTAAAGTATTGCAAATCATCTGTTTGACAAATAATTTTACAGAACATATGTTTGCACAGGTAATCCAGCATGTCATTGAGGTGCAGCCTATGTCATTATGCTCATTATTACACAAGTCTGTCATGGTGTCTTGGAGTTCAGGAGATAAACGTCATGGACTGACTTCTTGGAGTGAGGGGGGAAATAAAAATGCCCTGGCCAGGATTATCAAACAAGCTGTAAATTAGGCCAGAACACATACAAGAAACCAGTCCAAGTTCTTTGTGTACCTTCCTGAACTCTAGGAAAATCGCAACCAAATTATCCACATAGGTGTCAAAGCACAGAAAGCCAGTGTTAGGTCCTGCCACATTTGGGTATCACCACTGAGCAAAGCTTAAACAAACAGACAGACACACACACACACAGGTGGCCAGAGTCCCACAAAGCCACAGGTTCCTTGCCTTTCTTCCTAAAGCCACTAGGGGGACTGCACTCGCTTGTGATATCCACATCCTGGTGGTACACAAACAAACTGCCCCTGGGGACTGTCTCAGTGAGTGTGCTGACTGGAGGAAGAGAACATCGTTACGCAACTGTGACATGGAACTCACCTGAGGATCATGCTAGGGGTGACCCTGATGGCTTGTATGCAGCAGCATTGACCTGAACAGCTGTGATGCTCAGCTTTGACTGGTCACCATGATTGGTTGAATTCTTACACCAATGAGAATGGGTGGGGGGGTTGGTTTGCCAAATCAAATTCAAATTCTAGTATGCTTGGCGTTATGGCTGAAAACCAAGAACTAGACAATTTGCTAATCTACACTGCCCTCTACAGGTACTAAGAGGGCACAATTACTGGAACTGGTGGTTCAATCAATGTAAAGCAATTGCAGATCAAGGATTTAACCACAGCCCTAAAATAAAATTGACTCCTAACCACTAAACATATGTGCTATCTATTCACATTACCTATATAGCATAATCAGGCTAAATTTAAGTATTAACTGGGTTAATTTACAATGGTACAATGGTAAACTCATTCTAAAACTGTTAACCTGAACAGCATCAATATGCTGGTACTGCGGACATCATTCTCATGCAATTAACTTCCTTAGCATTACCATTAGTATGGTAGCATTTCTGAACATTTCTATGGTATTTCTGCTAAGATCATACTAGAACCAGTATTTCTAAATCCGTACTGCTAAGCTCATACAAATAGTACTATTGCAGCCACTGAAGTACTACTACACTTGTTCTTAAAGTTTAAACCTAAACCTAACTTGCATTGCTATTTAACTATGAGCAGCTAAGATCAGTAACAACTACTATCCATGCTAGCAATACTATGCTAAGCTAAATCCAAAATCTACCGTCATTGTTGGGATTACTATGGCAGTTCTGGCCCACTGCACAGGCCAGGAATGGTGATGACTTACGCTGGATGGCACGCAGGCGAGGGATGAGGGTGGGGCTGCTGGGTGGACTGGTGCTGGTGCTATTGAGGCTCCGCCTCTTGTCCATGGAGGGCGAAGCCTGGACTGTGATCTTATGTTGGAAGTCTGTTAGAGAGGGTTGGGTGGATCGTTAAAACAAATATGAAATACTAATAGGCTGTAGAAATAAGCAATGACTGTGCAATGACTAGCTCAATACTATTGTTAACAGTACTATATGTAGGTACTTTGATTCATCTCAGGAACGAAATTACTCAACAGTGCTAATCGCAGTGCTTGAAAGATTTTTTGATGGATTGAGTTAGGCTAGGCTGTACTTGTCAGGCTATTCACAGACTCCAGATAATTGTCCACCAACATAACCGTCAGGCAGTCTTCCAAAGTAAGGTTTCACCACAGCACAGCAGAATTGTTAGGGTCACAAACTACTTGTGAAGCCAGCCATAGAAACACACCTCAGCATCAGCACGGACTAATGGCTTCCTGGTGTTATGGCATAACCCTTTGCCCACAAAGCTGCCTCATCGTAGCCATTAGCTTGCCCACTGGTTTCTTTTCTGAGGGAGGAGAAAGTTGGGAGGTTTCCTGTGCTGCATCCCTTGTGTGACCTTGACCAGCCAATCACATCCATGCATGAGGTATAAAGATGTACTTGCTTATGGAGTTGACACAGCTTGACTATAGAGTGTGGCTTTGGAAGCAGAAACATGCAGATGGGGGTTTCAAGTGCACTGGTGTCCCTGTCCTTGACATCCCCAAGGTTCCATCAAAATGTTTTGAATATTCTTTATCAAAAGCATGTTATATTAAAAACATGCATGGTAAAGCCTATTTTTCTACAGGCTTTAAGATGTTCTTCCTTTTGCATCTCCTTGGGCAACATTCAGTATGCTGGATTTTTGAGGAGCCAAATCCAACAACTCTCTCCATCCTACCTCGTGAGCTTACCTGAGGGGAGGCTGATGCGGTTGCCGTCCTTGAGCTTGAGTCGGCTGCGCTTGAACTTGCCCTTCCTCTTCTTGACGTTGGGCTTGTCCTTGTTGAGCTGGAAGATGAGGATGTTGAGCTCGCGCTCCAGCACGTTGATCTCGCGCTCGGCCAGCTGCTGCTCCCGTCGCTTCAGCAGCTCCTCGTGAGACTTCTGCTGGAGCGCCGATCGCGTCAGCTCCTCCTCACGCGAGTGCAGCTCCTGACCAGAAGAGATGACCCAAAACAGAGAGCTTGGTTAGACTTGAATCAAGTGGTCATCAAATACCACAATGAAACACATATCTACAGGACAAGAGCCCTGTTTGGCTCAAATCCTCTGGACAGAGGTAGTCATTTACATAAGTACATAAGAATAAGTATATTCTCCACAATATTCTTAATTTCAACATAAGTTAAATCATGGGACAAACTTTGTTTGTACTAAGGGTCCCTTAATATGCTGGCAAAACCTTGTTTCAGTTCAATAGTGGTGGTTAAAGGAAAACTCCAAGGAGCAGGCATCCCTGACCAACCTGGCACATAAACCGTTTAGTACCAAGAGGTAAATGACAGTTAGTCCACAACCCACCACACTAAAGAGGTGTATTTGTATTAAAAGGCTTTCAAGCACACAGACACGACAAGTAGGCCTAGACCTCTTCATTTTATAAATCATATTTTAGGAAGGTCAATTCACCTTCATGAAAATGCAGCTCTTGGAGGAAGACAGAAATAACTTTTTACACAGGTTCAACTAACCAAAAACCATTAAAATATTACATGACCAGTAGTAGGGAACATGACGGCAAATGAATTGCCTTCAATCATTACCTTTTGTGGGTTTAAATATTCAGGCCCTCCAATCAATGTTTTGCATAGATATCAAATGTAATACACATATTACCTCAATGATAAAAGGTCATAAAATTATTCAATGGAGGTCTACTGCCATCATATCTTCACTTTAAAGGTCTAACAATTCTACTGTATTCACAAGATGGAGTTGTGGGGGTGTCAGTCTTGGTAATGAAGACCAACAGTAAATGTGTGACTGAAATGTTACACTTCAGCACTTCTTTTGAAAAGGTGCAACTTTGTTATAAGTATCCACTCGATCTAAAAATAGCCTATTGGGAACAGTAGTCATTTCATAACACTCGAGTGAAATGGGAGGCACTGTAAAGCAAACTCGTGCCCGAAACTACAGCAGAGGCTGTAAACCTTGCATCATCTGGCATGAGTTTGACATTACATACCTGCCTACATACTACACCTTTGCGACATATAGAACTGCTCATTCACCTAGGGCCACGGATCACTGGCTCAGAGAGAGAAAAAAAAGAAAAAAGCTAGTTTCAGTTCCGGCAGCCCCATGGCCAAGCACTCTGGTTTCACCCCATCACAGCTGATCACAAATCAGTGTGACAGACTGCGAACTTATTGTTGACAGCTCACACTGAACAATGACAAAACAGATTCAGAGCTTTGTGGCTTGAATGAGAGTCTTTCTGAAAGCACTGTATGCATGGACCTCCACCACCTCTCCTATCAACATAAGGTGTTCAGACAGCATAAGAAATGTTTTGCGCTGCACAGCAAATGTGGCCAGACAAATTATTTATAATTTAAAACATACAAAGTCTTGGATTTGATCATATTATAGGCAAAGTGAAGATCCCAAGCCTTATGCATAATACATAACCCCGCCATTCTTTTCTTTAAGCCTAGGAAAACCACTTTATTTAGGGATAATACACAGCCTTGAACCCTGCAACTATCTAAAAGTATTGTATTACAAAAAGCACCTCAATAATAATAGGGTTACCCTCCCCCTCCCCTTAGGCAAACACAGTAATCCATAGAGAATTACTTTTCTCTAAGCAGATTTGACACAATTTGCTCACAAAACTAGAAAAGGGCGAAGGATTTGGTTCACTGTAATCACCTTTAACTTACACTCTTTCAAAAGTGTTCTTATGTTGTTCTTATGGTTGCTGACATGGGTCAGTTCAGGAGCCAGAGCGAGACAGACTCACAGTTGATTGAAGGAAATTCACTGGAACAGACGCACCTTTTTTTTCCAGCCTGCTACGGAACTTGCCAAGTTTGCCTCTTAACAATTGAGCTGAATGTGCAGAAAACGCAGATTCTTTTCTCGGGCAATTGGCAAATCCCCACTCAAAATAACGAGCAACTAAGAGGCTGAGCAGCTTATCGAATTAAGCACGGAAAACGCTGCTTAAACCATTCTGCTGCTAATGGCTAGCTTTTGTTAAGCCGACGATTAACTCACTTGCACAAAAACTAACCAATTAAAAGCAAAGGCGATCAAAACACTAGGCCTGCCAGATTTAATCTGTTACAGAGAAACTGTCCTTAATTCACTCAAGTGGAAGGCAGAAATGTGTTCCTGTGAACACTTAGACTGAAGTATATCAACTTATTAATAATCTGATCTATCCTCTTATCAACACGTGTTCCCTACAACATTAACACTTAAGTGTACCTTATTATTGATACTGTGATAAGTTGCAGCGGAAAAAAAACACTGATCAAATACACTGACCGACTATACTGCAACTGTTTAATTAAGTGGTCGAAAATAAGAACAGTGGATAAGAAGCAATGTCAGTCCAAGCACTAGGCCAACAGGCAAGTAGCCCACAGGGAGAAACTCGCTCACTTGTTACTCGTGTCCCCATTTGTGGCAGACGTGACCACACACTGCATTCGCTCTGGCTTCCTGCCTCAACAAAGGCCTTCATCAAGAACAACCACGGAGTAACAGTTCATTGGTCACTGCTCACAGTGCAACACAATACTAGGACACATTTGTAAATCAGGAAATGAACCGACAAACTTAACAAGAACAAACTAAAAAAAGAGGTCATAGTGGACTCATGCAAATCAAGAAGGAGTCAAATGTGCACTATTCATCCAGTGAATGCACACAGACTCAAAAGATGAGATCAAAGATGAGTGTTGGCACTTTAACCTTTGGCTATGTTTACACTGCTGGAGCTCGTGCACAATTCAAATGTTTGGCCTGTGTATAATCTTTTTTTAACTATCTGGTTACACCTACCAAAAGGACAGTCTGGTGACGCCTACCGAAAGGCACATCCAGGTTTAAATGGCACTTGTGGTTTACCATCATAACTCATGAGGGTGTAAACAGCATGACTCAAACGGCAAAAATGGTAGTTATATTAATTTAAGCTTTTGGCAAGGACGTTGTAGGTCTCACAATGAATGCATCACATTATGCAGCACAGAACAAAGAGAAGAGTCCTGACATTGCAGCCGATTCCTGCAAACCCGGTTTAAATCTACGTGCTAGATTTGGTTTACAAGTCGTGACACTCGTGCTAGAAGTTGAACATTAGGGGCTTAGCCCAGACCTGTAGTGATGTCTAGGGGCATCCTCCCTGGGTACATTGTTTAAATTCTGACAGCTACATGCACTATTTTGACAGAGTTTGACACAGAAGCAGTAAGCCTAAAGACAGACCATGGCATGCAGGGCTGCCGTCTGCCTGACTGACATTAACATTACCACATCCATTACCCACACTGCTTGTCTACATGAAAACACCTTTATGCTAAGTCACACTGACATGGGACATGGACATCGCCATAGGTTACTCGCATTGATAATGGAAAAAAAAACATTTGCGAGGTGTTCAAATAAATGTAATGTTAACATCAAACTGTTCAAATATCAGAAGAGTCAGCCATTGTTTGGTAGACTGAGGTTTAGGACTATAGAAAAAATATCCGTGGCTTCAGCCCAATAGCCCTGCCCTAACCACTCCCCTGCTCAGAAGCACAAAAAACATCAGCCTTAGAACCATTCTGGAGCAGGGAGCAAGTGCAACAGAATAATTCCAGCCCAGTTACTAAAACACTAATACACAGGACCAGAGCTCACATTCCTTAAACATGTATCCAAGTGGCAACACACAAAGGCCAGACCTCTCTACCTTACACACCTACCTAAAGAAAACCAAACCAAAACAAATACAAACAAATAAAACAAAAATGTTTAGACCCAAAGCTGACCTTCTCCTTTGTGCGTAGCTCGTCAAACATCTCCTGGATCTCCACTCTCCAGTCCTCCTGCATGGAGTGGAAGGAGTCCTGGGGCATGGTGGCCATCACAGCCTCCTCGATGGCGGTCAGCTGCTCCAGGATGGACGCGAACGATGGCCGGATGTGGGGGTCCTGTTCCCAACACTCTGCAGAGACAATGGACATGGATCACTCCAATTTAGATTCGCGTTGAGCATCCTGTTTATTAAACAGGAAAAACATACGATTTAAACCACAAATGTTTTAGGTTTACTGTTTTTAGCCTAGGTTTATGACATCAGCAGACACATTTCCTCTATATATACATAAATAGCAGCACTTTCACTTGACTTGTTGAACTGGTGTTTTATTGGTTACTTTTCTTTCACTTCTTACGTTTGGTTAAACTTTTGTATTGACGTTTGTACATGACTTGGGTATTTTAAAGCAGTTTCTGTAATCAAGTTTGGGTCAATGGTGGCGTGTTGTGCATCCCATTGGGCTGCCCAAGGGCGAGGTGTGACCCAACACTACAAACCTTCCATGAGCTTAGCAAAGGGCTCGGGGCAGGTGGAGGGGATAGGGAGGGTGAGTTTGTTCACGGCCACTCCGTAGGCCACCGCCAGCCCGTCGATCCCTCGGTAGGGAACCTCCCCAGTGAGCAGCTCCCACAGCAGAACCCCATAACTGGCAGGGAAAGGGGAGTGGGTTTCCAATACAGCATTATTATTCAAGGATCTGATAATCTGATAATATTAACAGTTGTTCTTGAAGAAAGTATTAATAAATCCAGTAAGAGAACACTAACTAAACTGCGCCTTACTAATGTCAACGTAATAGCATATTGATTTCCTGATATCCAAAACACACCTTGAACCTAAATGCATGCTGAACCCCTTCTAAGCCAAACTAATTTATCTTGGCCTCATCTCAGTAATGAAATGTGCCCTGACTTGTTGCATTGAGTTCCCACTGTGGGGCCTGTATTTTATATATAATATACATTTAATTTAAAACTGAGCTTTTAATTTGACATAAGAGCGATTATTCTACTCTTCAACTTAGAATAAATGCAATTACTGTAAGGTGACATAATGTAGATCCAGACAAAACCTTTATATGGAGGATATCTATTCAGACCGCTGTCTACTACAGGACTAGGCTCAATACTATGGCTATTTCTGTTTCATTCCATGCTCTTGTATTCAAAAATGAATGTGAGGTTCACCCTATATGTTTGCATTCACATGATCCTTGTATTCAATTGAGGTTTAGATTTGGATTGACATCTAGCCATTAAGTATGCGCTCTTGTTAATTTGACAAGGACGCATACTTAAGTTTTCAGAGTCACAGAGTTGGCGGGGGGGGGGGCAACCTCACCTCCAGACATCACTGCCCTTTGAGAAGAGCGATGACTTGATGACCTCGGGTGCCATCCAGGAGTAGGTGCCTGCGGCGCTCATCTTAGTGGTCTTGTGCCACTCTCGTGCCAGGCCAAAGTCTGTGATCTTCAGGGTCTTCCGGCCAATGTAATCATTCTCTATTTTTTCAAGTAATAAAACTGGAAGAGGAAGGATGAGGAGAAACAGAGAGAGAGAGAGAACAAAGCAATACAGAGGCAGAGGAAGAGAAGAGGGAGAAACAGTGAGAGGGTGATGGAGAGATTGGAGAGAGAGAGAGAGAAAGAAAGAGAGAGAGGGAAAGGGAGAGAGAGGGAGACAGAAATAGATAGGGTGAAGGTTAGACACACTGTAAAACACATACCATGGTACAAAGTCCCTGAGTGAGTCGATAATTAGGTTAAAGGTAGGTATAGTGTATCGGGACTTCCCCCAGGTACCTTGCATTCTGCACAAACGTCCCCACCTCTGTGTAAGGCAACACCTTACGCAGGCTACTTTAATTGGATACACACCAAAGAGATAAAAAGGGATCGATTGCTCCATGGCAACTGTTTGCTCTTGGGCTTTGGAGTGTAATATGAATTTACGGACATGTGAACCACTGGCATAGTGCCTTTTCACTCGTGACTAACAATATAAAAATGTAGGGAACGCCTATTCAGTTACCACACATATTAAAGCAGCACATTCTTTATGATCATGACCTGATATACTGGGATCAGAATACTATACTAGGACTGGGGATTGATCTGCAGTAACTGCAAATGAAAGCGGACAGCAGACTTGCTAAATCTGATGACCTAGTTGGCTCAAAAAGATGAGATGAGAAGAGGGGGAAGAAAAAAAAAAAAAAAAAAAAAAAAAAACTTTTGATATGGCCTAAAAATGTAATTCTAGACACATTGTGTTCCTCTTCTTGACCTTGAGAAACTTCTCGTGACTGCAAATGGGACAAAACAGATGGGACAAAAAGACGATCCAACCACGTCACAGGACAGCTGGAGACCCTCTTCCTAAACCACTGTCTTGCAGTGTTGATGGTTAATTATCATCTATTTTTGTACAGTCAAAGATAAAACCAGCACAAAGACCTTGACTCCAATGCTAGTGCCCAGAACCACTAGATTATAACCACAAAGGCAATGGCCTGGCAGGGGATACATACAAGGCCAGTCAAAGCTCCTCTCTGCCACACACACACACACACACACACACACACACACACAGAAACACACAGACACACACACACAGAGAAACACACACAGAGACACACACACACAGAGAAACACAGCTGCCGGTTAATATATGCAGGTGTGTAGGGGGGAAAATGAGCACCACTCAGAGTAAAGGAGGAGAAAGGAGGATCCCATTGTTGCCATTTTTCCTAACACAGGCCTTGACTCCCTTTCTCTTTTCTCTTTATTGTCATCTTGGTTTTCCTTCAGATTCTCACACCATGCATCAATTACAGCCACTCAACCGTCTCCATCAAAAATCTGATGCCAACTTTGGAAAAAAGATTGATGCACTTACTAGTTAAACAGTTGTACTTCACTCTCTTTTGTTCTTATTGCAAAATGTCAAAACTTAATTAAAAGAAAACAACAAATACCTTTGATTCTATTTTAAAACCAGCTGTACTGGTTTGGTACTCATTTGAGAATGCAGGGCCCCACAACAGCCCAGCTAATTCTAGCAAAGCTCAAGTATGAGGAAGTCTCTGTTACAGTCAGTCCAGAACGTGTTCGTGTGTTACCATGGTTTCGTCACAAGGATGCCAAAACTGCATGCCTGCGTGGCAAAGGTTTACCACCTCCTGGTTTTACACTGTGTGAAGCAAGACTTGAAGAGATACTGGGAGTTTTTCCCAAGACAAAGATACATATTTGATTTTTGCATTTCTTATGTCACAAACAAAACAAATTCACCACCACGGACTCACTTTCAGCAAAATACCGACATGAAAACAGAGACTTTGAGAGAGAAAATTGAGTGCAGATAGTCTAGGAAAAAATATAGGCCAAACCCATATTGACTGATTGGTGACACTGCCTCCATATTTAATACAAATCAACCTCATTAGTCATGAGTTCATCTGCCGGAAAAAATTGTCGGTCTACCGAAATGCTCTCAAGAAAATACTGCACCTTGAGTAAATAAATAAATGCCAGCTGCAAAGAAAATCCTTCCATCGTCGATTCTTAACAGATCCCAGTGAACTTTATCAGTCAAGAGGGACCTACACACCTGTGTTTGAAACAACTAGAAAAAGAAATACCACCACATAATTCAAACCCTCTGAAATGACCTGCTGGCGTGAGTGACCCTTCGATCCTGGAGGGGGTCGCGATACCTTAATCCCACCCCACCCACCACTATGAGGAGCTCCCCTTTGAAATAGGAGAGGGGTGTCGTATGTCTGACCCTAGAAGCCCTCTGGCATCCATTTTAGCAGCACAAGGTGGGGTGACTACAGTCTGGGAACCTGACCGTGAATGTAGCAATTAACACAGGTGGCAAAAGGCTGAACATACCTTCAAGTTAGTTTAACTTCTAGCTTTAAAATTGGAACATTAAAGTTGTTAATTCTAGTACTAGTACTAATTTCTGTCCTTACTGAATATTTTATTGGAACAGCCAATGTCTATGGTGGGAAATGGTGACCTCACTCACTGTCTATGGCTGTTAATTTGACTTGTGCCATGGGAATTTACTAGTCTGCGAGGTGTTTGTGGTCAGTGTTTTATTTCTTCCAAACACCAAAATCATTCTGTGCTTCTGTCAAAAACGTTATCACGTGCCCACAGAGCTGACGTAGTTGACTGGTAGAACATCCCACCACGTGGATCTCCTCCCACTCAGGTTTATTTTACCACTGTACAAATGCGTCTTAAGTTTCCACTTCTGTAAAGTACTTACGTACATCCTGTTGTTACAAAGGGCTATATGAATAAACCTTATTGTTAATTTCATGTACAGGAAGCATGCTGGTTAGCTGTTATGAATAAACTAGGAAAATGTACACAATAGGGTGTACTGTATCCTAGAGTAAACCAGTACAACACTGGTAGAAATAATTGGAATGGACCATGCTCCTTTGCTATCTTAAAAAATAAAAAGACATCCCAGAATTATCAAGCAATGAAATCAGTCTTGAAATGATTTCAACGCCTAAGGAAATTTAAGGCATGTACAAGCATCTACAAAAGTTCTTTGGTTGTGGTAGATGCTGCTTTTTAAGTTCCTGCTAAGATTTACTAGCCTGATCAATGTTTCATTGTGAGCGTGGACATTTAAAGAGTATATTCAGCAAAGTAAAACTGATTATGTGTTCTTGATTTAACAAGGTAGAAATTATAATATACTCATGTTTCTTTGTGTTGTTGCATGTTCCTGTGTGTTTCTGCTTCAAATAACTTCACAAGGTGAGCTACAGTTTGTAGGGTCGGTAGTTGTCAACTTGTCCATCAATCTAGGTTTAGCCATCATTAACTTCTCTGTTCTTCTCTGAAGAAAAACATTGTACTGCATGAAAGGTAAGGAGATCTCAACTTTCTTTAGTCGAGGAGTAAGATAATATAAAAACATAAAATAATAAGAATATAAATTCCAAATATAGAAATCCTGTCTTTAACTCTGGTGAAATGTAACGCAGTAACTGTAGCCTAGGCCCTAGACGTCTCAAATTAACTGTAATTACCCTTTTTAGCCTACGAAATGCAACTAACAGCTTTATAACATAGACCTAAATATTATCTAGGGTGTAATCCTCTTCTAAAGTATGTTTTGGCTTGAAACATAAACTCCCCTAGATCTCGGTCAGCTTACAACTAAAACCGGCTTGAAGATAGGGGGCCCAGTCTGAGTTTGTTTGTTTTGTCTAATTTTTGTTTAAAGATTTGTCTACATTCTCCTCAAAAGGTTCCACGACAAGACATTGCTAAAATTTGGTATTAATCTAAAGATTAAAACAAGAGATCTACAGTGTGTAACTGAAGTGAGTACAACTCTGTACAATATTACTTAAATAACCAATGATTGAGCACACCTCTGATGGCCTAATTGTATTAACATGATTAAAAAATAACCTGTGAACACCAGACCTTCCTTAAAATTGTGTCTATCTGCATGTCAAAGAATTGCAAGAGGAACTGAAAAATCTGATTGTGAGGAAAAGGATACAGGAAGATCGGTGACCAACTATAAATCAGTAGAAAAACACAGTTGCAGCAGCAATCAGGAGGTATAGAACGAGCCGTAGTATTACTAATCAGAGCCGTGAGCCGTTCTCCAGAAAAATGATGCCTCACACATTTGTGCCTCAGACACTGTGTTTGCCACACACAAAGGCCTTCAGACACTGGCACAGGCTACGATACAATTCAGGGACGATACATTTTAATACGGAACGATTCGGTGCAATGCATTGTGTTACATTTGTTTAACGTAGACATTCATTTTCCATTATAAATTCAAATAAGCCAAGTGTATTACAGTGGCATTGCTTACTTTCAAATAAATATATGTCATAAGAGGTTTTTTTTTTATTCTTCATGGCACAGGAAAAAAATGGAAGACAAATGTAGCTATGACCCACTGCGCCCCTCTTAGTCTGTGCAGTGGCCGGGCATGGACTGTAGGCAGCACTGGGGATATAATGAGCGGACTGCTCACACCTGGGAAAGATGGGACCTATATAAGATTTGCAGTTCTCCCTCTCTGCCTGTTCATACTGCATGAGTGCAAAAGGTGGTGGGGAAATTACATTTATAGATGGCACCAGGAATGCCTGTGGATACACCAAAATACTGTCTGACAACATGGCTGCCATTCTCCAGAAGCTCTGCAGAAGAAGAATATTCCAGCATAATAACGATCAAAATCACACTGCCAATAAGAGGCAGTGAAAATTATGGCCAAGTATGTCGCCTGACTTCAATCCAACATAACACCTTTGGGGTATTTTAAAGAGCAGTTGAAAAAAGAAAAATGGTAGAACATTTCTCTGGAAATGTGTGCAACACTGGTATCGGTATCCTCCATGCAGAGGAGGGTTGAGTCTGTCAGCAAAAAAAAAGGTGGACTTATGCAGTATTGAAAAAAAAATATGAAAGATTTGAATCTCAGTAATGAAAGGTATGGACTTTTGTTGCATTGAGTTCGTACTGTTAGTTTTCAATTTTTTCATAACAGCAAATACCCTACTATTCAATTTTGAAGAACTGCAAGGGGGATATTGCACAGGGGTTTATTCACTTTTGTGTACTGTATTGCTGTCCACTGACATATGTATGTAATTTATATATAAGAAAGTGTATTAGTTGTAACACACTGGCCTATAGGTTAGGCAGAAAAATATTATAATGGGATCACCTCAAGACCTCTTTAGTACACTGGTGACAAAAGCATAGCTGGGTCCAAGTTGTTCATCTCATAAAGGGAGGCCATCAATGGGAGGGGACGTGAGGAAGGGGGTCACCTCACGATCAGCCATCGGGCTCCGTTGTCTCCCGCCCCCATTCCTTAGTGCAGATATTTACGGTGGCCATTCCACAGAGGCCGGGAAATCACCTTTGTGACAATAGCAACCATTGAGAGGCGCTGGCTACGGCTGCCACAGCCTGCCATTGTTCTGGATGAGACCCACTTAGAATGTGTGTGTGTGCGTGAGTGGAGTGGTGTGGTGTGCTGTGGTGTGCGCGTCTTCTAGAGTGTGCAGCCGACATGCTTGGGATTCTTTGCACCTTTCAATTTGCGTGCTCGAAACTACGAAATTAAAATGTGTGTTATGAGATCTTGGCTCTGAGCCAGGTTTCAGTGTTGACAGCCAGCAGGATGCTGCCACCATCTCCAATCTTCCGTCAATCTGGTTTACAATTAAGGATGAATCTGCCTCTACTTAACAAGAGCAATAACAACACCAGTAGCAGCAGTAGCAGGAGAGAGAGTAGCAGCCATTGTGGGGGGTGGGGTGGGGTGGGGAGATTAGATATAATGAAAATAAGCCTCTCAGAACCCTGGAGTTGGGGGGCATTCTTGAGGCTGATGGTTACCTAGCAACCGGTGCTTGACCACTCCATTGTGAAAACTTATGTTAAGCTTTTTGGCCTCTCATTAGTAGAATTCCAGAGAGTGAGGCATTAAGAGATTAAGGAACGCACAAACACACAGTCCTGTTTCTGTG
This sequence comes from Clupea harengus, assembly GCF_900700415.2. Classification (NCBI taxonomy): domain Eukaryota; kingdom Metazoa; phylum Chordata; class Actinopteri; order Clupeiformes; family Clupeidae; genus Clupea; species Clupea harengus. Next base: position 9,110,494 of record NC_045164.1, read on the forward strand.
ACTTCTCGTCACACACACACACACACACACACACACACACACACACACACACACACACACACACACACACACACACACACACACACACACACACACACACACACACACACACACACGCACACACACGCACACTATGGGCTGCACGAGGTGCAGCTTGTACATCTGGGTCCCAGCTCCCGGTGTTGTCCTTCAGTTTAAAAAAACAAACAAAAAAACACAATGCATCTCTGGCCAATGAATAGCCAATGGGGTTGTGTAGGGCTGTTTGCTGTTTGCGGTTTCCTGACGAACAGAGCATTAAGCAAAAGCAAAAGCTCAGCCCCCCAGTGGGTGGTGTATTCACTAGGGCTCTGGGCAAACATGCTAGTTTTTCAATTAAGCTTGGCAAGCTAGCACTGTTGATTGTCACAATCGTGTGGAAAGGCAAACAAACTGACTTGCGTTAACAGTGACTTTGCTAGGCCCCGACTAAGTCAGTGAGGTTCCTCTGTCTGTCTAAAGCCACTCTTTTCACCCTCTAAAAGGGGCAACCAGAGTTCAGACAGAGATGCATTTTAAGTTTTACTTGACAGTGAACAGTATTAAGCACAAGAGTGACAACACCGCCTATGAAATCAAAGACGATGGCTCTGCATTTGTCTTTCAGTAGGCAGACAACACCCCTCTCTCTCTCTGGCTAATGTCCACAGAGTGAGTGGACTTCACTGTGTAGGCTCCAGCTTAACAGGATTCTACAAGACTCCAATTCCATGAAACAGGAGCTTGATAAGACAAAGACACATACTGTAAAAACGATTGGAACACGATTCTAGTGTAGTGTAGCCAAAGTGACACAGCCAATGTCTCCAACAAGTGGCTACGTGACCCCAGTCACTCGAGAACACAGTGAACATTTCACATGGCCACATCCATTGATTATTTAAAACAATTAGCCACGTTACTCTTGGAAACCTAAGTAAGGTCCCCTGCATGTGAACGTGCAGCATTCAGAAATCACAGTCTGGAATGGTTACTAGGAACACACCAAGAACTGATTCTGAAAGTGACCTGTGGACAACTACACCCAAAATGATTTCTAAGAATACTGTGAAGCCAGTCCATACCAAGACACAAGCTCAGAAAGCGATTCAAAACAGTAATCTCTTTGAAAAGTGTCAGACAAATTCATACGTAGAATGCCCACATACATGCAACATATCTACAAAACTATTACAGAACATCACTGGCACAGTGGGAGAATAGTTATTAAGTATACTATCGGGTACATCTGCAATTACTCGTTTAGCAAATGCCTTCATCCAACCTGACTTAAAACACAGGTAAGGACTACACTAAAAGCTACCTGCAACTCAAAAAACGCGACTCCCAAATTGAGCCCAGTGTTTCAGGCCGATGCTGGATCTTGTGGATTTAAATGAGAACCAACTTTCATTTCGGAAAAGAGCCCAGCTGAACAAACACAGACCTCATTTCGCGTCCACTTAAGCACCCCCATGGCCCCCACCCAGAGATCTCCCACTTGCTTCAGTTGCTTTACAGTGTTCACCAGCTGACCCAATATCAACACACCATCTTGGAAGGTTTTGATGACGACAAGACCAGAGGAAGGAGCTAGACTTTTAAAACCGCCACAACCCATTCTCATCAATAATTGTTATGCGCAATTTCAGACGTTCTAAGGTAGCTGTATTAGCATATGAACTGATGAAATTGATGTGAAATAATCCACCTCCCCATAATAGTTTCCTTTGACACTGACTGATATTTGAATTTACTCAGTTCAGTTCAATTGATGTTGGAAATAAAAGTGCTAAAAGTGAAGACGTCACTGTCGCTAAATCACTTTTGCTAAATTCCACAAATCGTAACCATGGTAGGTTTCCGGCACAGAGTTAGGCTACCATGTCTACACAACGGTGGTCAGTATCTTTACTATATAACATGTGCCGCTCAGTCAGTCTTGGGCAATGCCTGTTGACTCACTGGGTCATTCTGGCCATTTACACAAACCACACTTAGCTCTGTCTCCACCCTGTGCAAGGGTGTAAAACAAATGCAAACACAAGAAGTCACACCAGTGTTTATCCAGTCTAACCTTCTAGGTCCATTATGGAGTATCTGGAAGGGAAAAGCAGTAGGGTACACCATTAGGTGGAGGAGCCAACTGCAGTAGTACAGCAGCAAAAATGCCAACCTAGGCTATACTGTGCGATATTTACACATGTTGCACAAAGACATCCTCATTTATGATCAAACACACCATCATACGCACTGTAATGCATTTCAACCTGAAATTGTAACCCAGCACACTGTGTCCATATAGTAAAAACTGGGTAGAGATAGTTCCCGCCAATGAACGAGTGGTGTCAGCTAACCCTCTCACACAACAGAGTTACGTCCTACAATGACAACTGCTAAATCAAAATGACCACCATGGTTTGGTCTTCAGTCAAAGGCTAGTCAAGCCCTCTAACCTCAACTGACCTTGGTCCCTGTAGAAGAAGAGGCTGGTAGGACCCCACTTCTCCTGTGCCACTTTTCCACAGAGCTCTTATACCATGTTGACCCCATACCCTAAGCATCTGTGAACAACAGTCACATTGTTGGAAAGGTCCTAGCCATGACTAGTCTCCATAGTACCCTAAGAGAATGGATGCAATTAAAAGTGCAGTCACTGAGCCACTCATAAAAACACAGTCTGAAGCATGCGTGTTGTCTTTAATGTGTACAGCTGCTATGTTGTAACTCTGTTTTACGGTTCAGACGAATTTAGTGTAGTTTAGCAAAAGCAACAGTAAGGAGAAACTACCTAAAATGGCATGCAAAGACCTTGCAAACACACAACAGCACAGTTGGCACTGATAAATAAATGCTAACTTGTGTCTTTTGGCGATATAGTTGGCAATGCTGTGCTGTGAAAACTTTTCTTATATTTTGGCGGGATTGGGCATAGCCTGGGTAGCTAACTGAGATGTGCTGCTGTTACCATATACAGTACTATAAAAAATAATTCAGTCCTTCCAGGAATTTTCCATCTTGCGATTGTGCAAATTCAAGTGCTTCCTGCAACACTTACATGGGTTGCAATTTTCTTAAATTCACGTAATATTTCTGCAAGAAAATATTGAAGCCTTGCAGTATTGTGAGCGCTTTCAGCAATAATTCACAGTTTCAGCCAGTTTAAACCCAGTATAGAATCTGCCACAGCATCCAACAAGATTCAGCCATACCAGTCATCATTAAACTACACGACATGAACTGCAGCCCCCTGGAACGTCATGTTTACAAATGTGGATCCGTCTCTTTCATTTAATATCATTATGATGATCTTACATCATTTTCTCTTGACTAATGTTGCAATCTAGTTCAAAATGAAAAGGATGAAGAGTTAAAGGTGACTCAACCAGTTGACTAACTTTTGTAATGTGATAATAATGTCCCTAAGTACATTAGTAATCTATTACCTATAAGTCTTAATAGAGGTTACTGTCACCAATGATCAGAGATTTCAACTCGTTTTTAAATGCAAAAACATATCGTAGGCCAAAAAATTGCGACTGCATTGCACTATTTTTACAGCAGCAAATTCAGTCATTTTTGGCCACAAGCATCACATTAAACCCTTCAAAGATCCTGGTGGAAGTTTGAAGATGACACTACAACTAATTGCCTATAAAAATACCCCTCAAAGGTGACACATTCCTGCATGCGCATGAAGCAATCTACCAAAACAGGTGAACATCTTTTAACGCTAATGAGCTACACCACTAAAACTGTTTTAAGATCCAATATCTGTCAAACTGTACTGGCTAAAGTAGTCATGGAGACACTACAGACCTACGTGCAAGCAGAACTAAACACTCTGTAGGCCAATTTGGCAGCCTTGGACTCCCACACAACTAACAAATATAGAATTTCAACTCGGTACACATAGAATCACTTCATATTAATAAACCATACCATTGGAAAAGCATCTGTAGCTCTGCATCAACAGTTCCTTTAATGTACATGGGGTTGCCTGTAGGATACGTTTGTGCCTAAATAAAACTCTACCTATAGAGAGCAACACATTAGCATGTTAAATACAGACCAGAAAAATCAAGTGGTAAATTGGTTTTGTCTCTAGCCTCCCATACTACAGGATGTCCTACAAGTGACTAGCACTGAAAACTAAGGGACAACATGATGAAAAGTCTCATTCTCTTTTTTGCATCATCGACCGGTGGCTTAGAAAATAGTTATTCTGTGACCGAGTGCAAAGCGCTGCGTGGAGATAAAAAGAAAGCAGAAGCAACAGATATAATGGGTGAATGTGACAACAACCACAACTGAGAAATACTTGGGTGAGGGCGTTACCCAATTTAGGTCCCAAAAGGACACAAAAAAGTTGGAACAGAGATCTCAATGCCAACTTCAGTGCACTGAAAACACCATACAGCATAAATGACGTGTTACCTGAAAGACTCTTCAAACAGGTACAGCTAAAGGACTCATTCGTTTTTGTGAAGAAAAAAAAACATTCACAAGTCCAGTGACTACCCTAGAGGGAAACAGTGGTTGTCAGACCTGCTTTTTTGTATAGAGACACTGAGGGGGCTCTTTGGCTGGAGGGGCCTGTCCCAAATAAGCACAGGTGATCCCTTAACTACAAAGCCCCTTTTCATCCTGCTAACATCCATCACATTTATAGGCTCTCCATCAGGATAAGATTGCACTTCTTTACTACAGGTGACAACACTGTAAAGATTTGTCTGTTATTCACCCATTAGTTCTCATTGAGTTTTCAGTGATTGTGTTACCCGCATAGATAATGTTCAGTGTTGCCAGACGGGACTCTTTTCACTCTACCAGACACACTGACTACTTGAATGTAGTTATACAAGTTGAGCTTACATCTCAATCTATACTTAGTCAATCCAGTTCTTAAACTGATAGAATTAAAAATGTGACAACGCTAGTGGTAGAAAGATGCCCACAATATGCTCCTCATATTTTCCTCTTTATTTATTCCTCATATTTTCCTAATTTCTCTTCTGTAACCTTAACTCAGGCACTGCAGCATCCTTGTCAGTGGGGAAAAAACGCTAAAAGATAATACCTGTGTGTTATCATTGATGACATCCACCTGGATGAATGATATCACATATTAGTAGTAAGCTTAGGCCCAACAGTCTATTTAAAAAAAAAATCATCTGATCCTCATCTGCATCCAAGAGCATCATATTAACATAGACAGCTACAAAAAGATAATAGTAAGCTTACTATATTTAGTGGTTATTAATGGGTACAGTGATGCAGACAAACAGATAATTGAAAACTCAGCCAACGATTCTTTCAAGAGCATACTAGTCACTTCTCCCAACACCCCTAGGGAGGTAAATAAACAACAATCTCTGCTAAGGGGTGGAGATCATAATGACAAAAAGCTACACATTTGAGTCTTCGACCCATTCCTATGAGGGTGGGAGATAACCATTCACCTAGTCACACACAAATGAAGTCCACCGAGCTGGAATATTTATTGTAAGGCCGCAAATAGGCTAACTGATGAAACATATTTCATATACCTACACCTATCAGTGATATAGCAAAGGATTAACAAGTGATGTTACATACTTTTGATAGACCTGAGGATTGGTCCCATAGTTTTATCAAATAACCCAAACTCCTGCTCCTCAATTCAAGTATATTGACCACCATGCACGGTGTTGAGTGAGCCAAGGTATGATGTGGCAGGTTTACTGCAACATTAGACCAAACTGTATTGTGAAACAAATCACAAGGTGCCGTGTAGTTCACATACAATAACTCTACTGTTAATCATTCATCCACTAATTGCAAAACTCACATTCCTTGGAGTTGACACCTTGATATAAGAAGCAGTAACACATGCCTGAGTGCATGTTTGCAAAGAGATAAGGTGGCAATGAAACAGGCCTACTTTCCATGAAAGTCTGTATGAGAGAGAGAGTGTGTGTGTGTGTGTGTGTGTGTGTGTGTGTGTGTGTGTTTGGGGTGGGGGTGGTGGATGTGTTTACTTACTGTTACAAGATTTCAGGTCTCGGTGGATGATGGAGACTACTGCTTCTTCATGAAGATAGTGCATGCCTCTGGCGATTTGAACAGCCCAGTTCACAAGAATGTGTGGGGGTATCTTTCTACCTGCTAAGGCCCGGTTCAATGTTCCACCACGAGCATATTCCATGACAAGACACAAGTTCGGCTCTTCTAAACATACCCCTTGAAGCGTTATGATGGTGGGGTGTTGTAGCATAGAAAAAAGCTTTGCCTCTTGTTTAACACTGTTTGCAGTTGCAGCAATGTCTTCATCGGGGTCCTGTCGAGCAGCTTTGACTGCAACCTCTTGGTCCTTCCATGTTCCTCGGTAAACTTTACCGAAACCACCAACTCCAATAATTTCCTCTAAAACTAGTTCGCTAAAAGGGATATGCACGGGGGCACTCGGGACTTGCTCTCGCACCCCCACCGAGCCACCGGCGGGAAGTCTGTAAATGGCAGGTTGAAAGGTAACATAATTAGCAGGAAAGATGCCGACACGGTGGTTGATTTTGCCTGTCCACCACCCTTCGTCACCCGATATTGCGGCATCTTTGGACAGCACCTCCACCACGTCCCCACGCCGTAGGCTGAGCTCGTCTTCTCCGCTAGGCTCATAGTCGTAGACCGCTGTCCAGAGAGAGCGAGGACATGAGGGCGCAGAATGAGCCCAAGACCTGGCAGTGGGGGAGTCTGTCCAGGCATGGTCTCCACTGTCGCTCGGCCCTCCTTCACCGTTTGGGAAACCACCCTTGGAAAGATCCATGTCTTGGTGTCTGTCGCCGCACCATAAGGTGCTTGGTTGTTGGTGCAAACTATAATTAAATGTAGCACTGGAACTCTGTATATTTTATATTATAGCCTAAAATAGGAAATCAGGACACTTGTAAAAAAGACGCAAAGAAAACTTTCTGTGAATCTCATAGAAGTGTTACAGAGATCAGCAAAGCTACATGACTACTTGCTGGTGGCCTCTGCCATCCACGTAGCCAATCTAGAGAGGCAATGTGTCTTTGTATTGTCGCGTCAAGTGTTTGCCAACGCTACAAAAATCCAATACAACTATGACTGTGCTCCAAATACATAACATAGTCGAATAGTTAATATAATGAAATGGGTGATACATTTCACGCTATGGGTTATTTTCATTTCGCTATAATGTTAGCTCGCTAGTTGGTTTTGAAATTATTGCAATTAGGCCATGATCAAGAATTGAGCTTACATTATCCATTGAACGTTGGTTTGGGGTTCGGAAGCGCAAAAACGTTAGACTTCTTCCCTCACAATCAATGACACGAACTTTACAGTCAAACTCAGCTCGTCCACAAACCAATTAATAACTCAGTCATTGGAATTTACATTTTAAAACGATTCAACATAAACGACGAGCTAGCCACTTGGGCTAACGTTAGTTCACACACTTTTTAAAAAGTTTAAGCAACCTGTAGGGTCATTGACAGGTTAAAATAAACGACAAGAGTTTCACAAAAAGTTGTTTCAACTGTTTCCCGACGAAATCTGCTGTCTTCTCATAGCATTCCAAATTGTCCCAGTCTAACTCCTCAATTGCGACCCGACTTAAAATCGCATAACGTTAGATTCAGCAAGTTGGCTCAAAACAATCCACACAGCGCCGCCATCGCTCCTGGACTCCACCGACCCGTCTGACCAGGAGAACTGCTATAGGATTGGTGCCTTTAGATCACGTGGTAAATGTATCAGTGAGGGGAAAACAAGGGGAGGAGACAGGACTGAAAGTTTAAACTTTGCTTTAAAGTTAAGCTATAGGGACTAGGGAGGGATGAGTTAATTGGTCCTAAGGGCAATTTATAATAGCCTGCTATTAGCTTACTCGATTACCTAACTATTACTATAAGCTAAATAAGTCCAATTTAACGCACAATTAGGCTATGTTAAATGTAAAGTGGGCCGATGTTGGAAATATCTGCCTCTTAAAAATATAGGCTAGTCCTTCAAATGTTGGCTTTCTTGACTTGTAATTGATACAGTGATGTAACATGGACCTGTACTGTGGGCAGTAATAATTTTACCACGTGTTGTTTTGTCTACCTTTTGAAGAATAGACCTAGAATGTAGCCTAGCCTATAAACCCCACACCGTACAGTTTATAAGCCTGTTAGGTCTACATAAGGCTAGGCATTTTGGGATAAACTAAATTTACCAGTCGTGAAATGGACACGTCCCTGTAGTTCTGAAAAAAAAAGTCCACAGTGCACGTGAAAATAGGGTAATTTAATATAGGCAATCTTATTGACAATGTTCCGTTGACGATAGCCAGCATTATTGGAGGCACACTGTCATAGCCATGGCTGGTAGGCATAATCTAGTGACTAGGAGATTGGCGTGCGGGTGACTCAGCCCTGGTCATATGAACACGGCAAATGATTTATGGAACGTGCTCTGAGTTCCACCGCAAATTGGTTCATCCCTCTCTTGCCACACCCCCACCCCCACCCTCGCTTCCAGGAGGATGCTGAGGAGCGGGAGGCAACGGCAGGTCGGCTGTGATGGTGCACGCAGCAGAGCATCGTACCCCGTTCAGCCCAGAGCTGTAGGTCACGGTATTTAAATGATGGAAAATAAAACAAAAGGCAGACGATGCAAGGACAGCGGTTAGGACAAGTGCTACCTCGGGTGGAAAAATGTAATCGTTTCTGGAAACGGTGATGCTGCTTCAACATGGCAGCGTGTTGAATCTATACAGTGTGGTACCTTTGTAACGACCATTGCAGTTGTCAAGATGGGTTCGCATGTGGTTCAAACTCTACGGCAGGGGGTGTGGGCTTCGCTTACTGGCGGCTGGTATCACGACCCGGACCAGAATAAATTCAACAACTCATGCCACCTCTATTTGTGGATGTTTCTTCTTATGCTACCCCTATCCCTACATTTGGTAAGTATCGAGTGCATAATAGGCCAGGAGCTCCATTGTGCTGTCTCTATGAGAGATGCAGCGTAAAATTGGCCATCTGTTTCCATGCGAAGCCAGTAAATATGAAGCCTCCTCCAGATGAGTTCTTAAATCAGGCGAATCAGCTGTTCAACCATTTCGCTGTGTTTGACACGGCGCGTGTTCTTGTAGGCAAGGCTACTGTCGCATTTTTTCTCTGCATAGGCTACTGTAGGCTACTATGATGGAATGCACTGGGTCTGTGCAAAAGTCCATCGTGGAGGATGTTTTTTTTGTTATTAAATAGGTATTCGCTTATGGAGCAGTGTTTACTTGCCATGGATGCAAGCAGTCACCTTTAACACAAGAGATAAATATCACGCTTTCTCTTTTGCTACGAAACATCACAGTGACGGAAATGTTACCTAACTGAATCAAAATACACGAGTGTAATCCTCATATTGGGTGGATCCTCATAGAGGGTGCCAAATTATTACACTCCAAATTGTATATCATCGTTGCAGTTTTGAGTTTAAAACCATGTAGTGCAGGCTACCATGCCATTAATAAATACCAGGAAAGCATTTGTCCATCTTGTCTTTAAAGGAGCCTATGACATAAGGACTCATTGTTGATTTCTAATATCAACCAAAATGTATTAATCATAGAATGAGAGCCACTTTTTGGTAGCAACGAGAATTGCAGAGTTTGTGAATACTAAAGTATTCTCAATCTGTTTCACAGAAACATTATTTTGTTAAAGCAATAGATGCCTTGTACCTGTGTACATTCAAAACTGACAGCTGCCTCTCTCACTGTGCAAGATAAGATAGCATAATCACACACATCTCTCTCTCTTCTCCCACTCTCTCTCTCTATTTCCCTCTGTGGGTGTGTGTGTGTGTGTGTGTGTACATGTGTTTATTCCTCAGGCCCTCCCCCCAACCACAATGGCACTCAGCATCTATTGCACGTCTGTGACGGTCTTTTTTATCGCCATAAAGGCAGTGAACTACCGGTTCCACCTGATGTTTGACAGGGGCGACATTGTGGCCCAGAGCAGTGTGTCTGATGTCAGCAAAGGTGCTGACAAGAAAAGCAATGCGTCTGACCCCTGCCTTCCTGCTAACCTGAGGTATTGTATGGGTTTGTGAATTGGCATGCATGATTAGGCTCCATAATAAACAAAGGGTGTTTTTATAAAGTGTGGTTCTTTCGTAGTGATCATCGGATTCGTATATAATTTAGATCTAATGTGTATTGCTCTCTATTGTACTGTACTGCACTCCATATTTGTGAAGTTGTGTTAAGTTAGTTGTGAGCTATGCAGTTAGTTATCGTTTGTCAGTTACTAGTCAGTCTCAGTGTGGTTGTTTGTATTCTCCTGTTTACTTCACACTGAGCTAACATTATTTTTTATCATTCTTCTCTTTTTCTCTCAATGCAGAAAAAGCAGTACTGCTCCTGACAGTGTTGCCATGACAGTATTGACTAGAAACCGACTAAGTCCCATTATACAAGTGACTGTGAAACAAACAGAGACGGACTCTGGCCTGATTGGTGTGGTTAGTAGTTCAATCTCCATCACCCTCTTATGCATTCTTAGAAGAAAAGATGCCTTCTAGAATCATGAAGTGTGTTGTGCCTTTTTGTACAAAGGACACTTTATTTGTTAAAAGCTTTTAAAGGCTGGAAAAAATTCTATGAACTGAGAACTACTCAGAAAGGTTCTGTTAAAAGGATTCTAACTCAACTTTCTCTCTATGGTTGCCTGCCAGAGAATCACGTTTCCATTACATTTACACACATTCAGTGTATGAAGTTTTATTGAAAATCTAAAAATAGCATGACCTATCGTTACTCTGTTTTCTCTCCTGTAGGAGTGTCCCAAGGCAGAGGAGTTGAAGAGCACAGAAGGTACGTGCCGTATTTTTAGAGCTGGCCTAATTTGTCAGAGTGATGAGAAGAAGTCCTCACAGATTTCTTGAGAGATACTGATAGGATGCTCTGTGAAAAGGGTTTTTATGAACCGACAGATGAATTGATAACTGCTACTTCTGCCAGTGTGTCATTACTGCAGAAATGCATAGCTAAGCATGACGTAGAAGGCATCATGGCGGTCTTCCTGGAATGTCTAATTAAGCAGGAACTGTGGGCTCTGATCTTATCTGATGGCTTTTAAGTCAATATGCAAACTTGGAAGCTGTATGGTAAAGTGGATTATCAAGGCGTTTTTGAGTGATTTAAGGCTGAAAATGCAGTTTGGTGGATATGATGTTTGTGAGTAGTATGAAATGTAAAAAGGCTCATTACTGTATTTGCTTGGTGCATTTGAGATGTGAACTCATTTTCTCAGATTGAGAAATCACTAATTAGATGGAGGGGTTTTAAGTATTCAAATATTCAAACATTTCCTCAGGCAGCAGCATGCTTTCATCAGGTTAAGGGCATTTTTGTTTATATCTTTCCTTTTCAGTGAATCACTGTGAAGGGAATGAAGGTTCCAGACAGACACACTGAATTGTGTGCAGTTTATTGTATGGCAGAGAAAACATGCACTTGCCTTCCCCATACATGAATATGCAGCAGCATTGATTTAGTGACTTTCAGTACAGGTAGGACATAGATTGTAGTCAGTATGTGTGCTCACTGAGAATCAAACCCATGATCTTGGTTTGTTTTGCACACTCTCCCTCACGTTAAGCTACAGAAGCTCTTTATCGCTTCCAAATACTGTTCTTATGATACATGTGGTTTTATTCAAAGTTTACAGATCTTCATACAACAGTGTGCTAATCTGTGCTCTTACATCTGGCAACTTCTCTCAGCTGTAGATGTCACGGGCTGATCTTTATGATGCACTTTTGAATATTGATGATGGATGTGTTTCTGTTTGCCCAGGCCAGAGGGACTCCCCTGCTAAACAGAAGTCAAGAGACAAGCCCCAGCATGAGGACATAGATTCACTGCAGGACATGTCCAGCCCCAACCCAGACCAGTTTGCCCCTCTCCTGGAGCAGGAACAGCGGCCTCCCCCGGACAGAGACACCGCAGACGAGGGCCTGCCACCCTCCAAGGACAGCGACATTGAGAGCATGGACGAGAAGAGCGAGCAAGAGGAGAAGGAGAAACCACCCCCGGATCCCAACAACAACGAAAAGAATGAGGGGGAGGACGGTGGTGGACTCTCCCCGGAGGCCCTCTCCCCTGTCCAGGATCCTCAGGCGGAGGAGACCTACTGCTCCGACGAGATCGCTGTGGTGCTGGTGGACAACTCCGGAGCATCGGTGCGCCTGGACGAGAGCGATACGGTGAAGATCATCATCACCATGAGCTGCGACGCCCAAACGGCCGCCGAGCTGGAGCAGTCGGTCAAACAGAGCATCTTGGAGTCGGCCCATTCGCAGATGGCCAAAGACAACCATGGGGAGTCCAGGGGAGACTGCATGATCCGGATACCTGTCATCACCTTTGACTCGCCTCTGGAGGAGGAGCACGAGGCCACAGTAGAGGGAGAGGAGGAGGAAGAAGAAGAAGAATACAAACCAGCGGTGGAGGATGAACCACAAATGCCAAATCCCAAGCTCAGTCACTCCAAAGAACCAATCAGCTCTGATCTGGTCACACAAAACTATCGGGAGTACGAGCCGGAGGAGCAGGAAGTGGAGCACGGCAGCCTGCCACTGACCAATGACAACAGCTCCTCGGGCATTGACGTCCACTCCCACCATGACGAGAATGAGGCACCGGAGCTCAGGATGGACGCAGACGGCTTCCTGCAGATCCCGCCCGGTTACGGGAGGTACGGCCCTGGGGGCAGGACACACGTGCGGGGCCTGAGCATCGACAGCGGGAGGGACGCCGTGCTCATCGCGGACAAGTCCAAGGGCAAGACACACACCATGACCACGTCCAAGTCAGACCTGGAAGCCAAGGAGGGGCAGATGCCCAACGAGTCCAACTTTGTGGAGTTTGTGTCACTGCTGGAGTCCATCAACTGCACGCGAGGAGCCAGTGGCACACAACCTGAGGAGGCTGAAGATGCAGAGGAGAAAGAGGACGATGAAGGTGAGGAGTTGTTGATTGACTTGTACACTCAAAATGTGTGTAATCTGTGAGTAAAAAAATATTTTTGTAGATTTTGTTGTTTTATTTCATGCATTCAGTAATCATTATGTTGTTTCATCATGTTTACAGTGGCAATTAAAGGTTGATAATAAATGGTGTGAAATACCCTGTTACACCCCTAATTATAGTCAGAGGTATGATATGCATTTTTTTGTGTCAGAGATCTGAATCTGAATCATACTTTGATGTTAATTAATGTGTACCCCTAAAGGTTTTTTGTAAGCTAGGGTCATTGGAAACCTGGTAGATATTCCCTCTGAAGTCTCTTAGTGAGCCTTGGCTTTTATCCGATCAAAAACGAAGAGAAGCATCAACGCCATTTTGGGCCTCAAGATGTAAAAACTGGCTTCTTTGGATTGGTTATTTTTGGTTGGATATCAAGATATCAATAATACGTATCTGCTTTTCAGATGATACCATGGTGACAGTGAGGAATGATGAGGAGACAGAGAGTCTGTGCCCAGAGAGACCAAAGCCTCCCAACAGTCTGGCCACCTCGCACACACCCCTGGCTGTTCCAGAGAGGCACATCCCCATCGTCTCTCCTGACAGGTCCAACTGATGAATCAAATCATAAATCTCCCCTTCTTACATCACTTTGAATGCCTTAGAATAGCCATTCTGTCTTTACTGCACTGATGGATGTTGAGAGCATGAACCATGAGATCATCTATTAAGTCATTATTGGACAGTGCAATCTATACTTGTCTTTCTTGTTGAAGTATTGACTCAGCATGGTCTTTTGAGGTTTTTTATTTCATGATGTTGGAGAGATACGTCTTATATTACGCAGTGAGTAAGCTGTCAAACATTAAAGCTATGAGCTGTCATGTTTATTTTGACGTGATCAAGGTTTAAAAAATGTATTTGGTCACTCTGACAGCTTGTGTATTAATGAGTTAGCATGAGCAAATGCAGTTTTGTAAGAAAATTAAATAAGGAGTCGTGTGTTTCTTTTCCATTTTTGCTGCAGTCCTCAGACAGACAAAGATAAGGACCCAGACTACGACTCCCTTCCCTCCCAAACATCCCAGTCCGAGAGCTCCATGCTCCAGGTCATCTGCAGGCCCGAGGCCACCAATAAAGAGGATGCATACACCTTCCACACGGTCCACAGTAAGTGAGACATCCAAAATGTGTTGGTGTGCCATTTGACATGGTAATAAGGAGTACCTTTTCATCTTCAATGTACTGAATACTATATTATTACGCATAACTGACTGGTTGCTTTGTTTGTTTCTAGGAGACAGACCCAGGAAGTTATACAATGAGAGAGCCCTGAATTTACCCCTTGGGGCTGAGTTGATTACTGGCAACATGTGGTAATGTATTTGAATTTCACACATTTATTTATTTAAATTTAAGTATGCTTATTCAGTTACCATTTTGTTCAGTGGAACAAAGAGTTCCAACAGCCTTTGCAGCTCTGTTCATTACATTTGCACCATGGTTCTACAGTTCTGCTATTTCAGTGGTGGTAGTAATCCCTTTTGCTTTATGTTCACTTGGTTATACCTTCAGTGATCTCCTGTCGACCTCCTCCAACTCGGAATGCCAGGATGGTTTAGTCGGAGGTCATGCTGACTGCCCATTCCAGCGCCGCATCATTCCTGCTCACAGACTGCGCCCTAGGAGAACACATCCAGAAATCTTTCAGGTGACATATCCTCACATGGTTTGATTTGAATAGATTTTCTCAAGTCATTTTTGACCACAAAAGACACCTGTTTGTTGAAAGGGAAGTACCAAGATGCCCTTGTAAAACGCATTTTTGTTGTTCATTCATTCATTCATTCATTCATTCATTCATACAACCATTCATTTATTAAATTATTTTTGTAAAAAATTTCACAGGAAGAGGACTCAATGGATGACTCCTCAGACACGTCGACCCAGGAGAAACCGTCTCGAAAGCTTTACTACAAGCTGAAGGTCTTTCCTGGGAAGTGGGTCAACATCCTGTATGATCGGCTGGCCTTACTCGCACTATTTGACAGGTGAGTTCAAGTGGCCTCACCACCGTTGTTCTTGTGCATTTGAATTCTCTCATTGAGTGACTTCTCAGGGAATTGTTTTTAAAGCAGTTGGTGGAAGAACGCTAATGGTGCTGTATGTCTCCAGAAATCAAGATGTGTCGGAAAACGTGGTGGCTGTGTTCCTGGCGTTCCTGGTGTCTTTCCTCGGATTCATCTTGCTGAACCATGGCTGCTTTAAGGACATTTGGGTATTCCAGTTCTGCCTCGTCATCGCCAGCTGCCAGTATTCCCTCTTAAAGGTAGGGTCTGGTACACATGAGATCTCAAGCAATTTTGTTTTCTCAAATGGTTCTGTGTAAACGTTGAAGTCACCTCCTGACACAATTGCATTTATGGTTTGTGTGGTGACAAATGTTTCTATCCAAATTCTATATTAGTCAGTTATTTATCTCTACTGCGAGAACATTGTTGACCATTTGAGTCCTTACTACATTATCTGAAAACATTTTCTTGTAGCAAAACATTCCTAATAGAGATTGACAGTGCATTCTTTGTCGAGTGTCTTATTCAGTTATTGCCACATCATCACTGTCTCCATAATTAATCTTACAGAGTGTCCAACCAGATGCAGCTTCACCAACTCATGTAAGTGAATGGAAAATATTCCCCATCAATCTGTGCATAGTCTTACTGTGTATCTACATAATAAAATGTAACTCTCAAATTCAGAAGAGATAACAATAGACATGGTTTCTTTTCAGGGACACAATCAAATTGTTGCATACAGTCGAGCTGCATACTTCTGTATTTTCTGTGGCCTTATTTGGATCCTGGAGCTGATATTAAAACGGTCAGACCTTCCTGTGTCCAGAGTGTATGGCATTAACATTGTCATATCTGATACCCTCCATTTTGTCCGAGACATTTTAGTGGGTGAGTGCTGCCGGTTGACAATTCCTCACATATATACTATTCCTATTGTCATATTGTCTCCTCTGTTTGTTGACTCATTGTGGTGGCTGTCATTTCTTTACAGGATTCACATACTGTTTCCCTATTACATTCCTCGTTGGCCTTCTCCCTCAGATTAATACATTTGTGATATACGTCCTGGAGCAGATCGATATGCATTTCTTTGGAGGAACAGGTAGGTGTCAGTTGTCTTTACCACTCAATACCTAAAGGAACAGTCTGTGATTCTGATAAAAGGTTGTTGATATTTGAGCTCAACAGCCAATCAAAATACACCCCTTGTCTTCGTCCTCCTGAGGCAATGTATCGATTGGCTGGAATAGTGTATGGCTCGGTCCAAGCCACTCTTTTTGCTTCCCATTTGCAAAACCAGGACTGTGTATGAAGACCAGAATGGACAACTAGAGGACCTCGAATTTGACAAAAAGTGTATTGTATTACAAATCACAGACTGCACCTTTAACATTGTTATTGGTAGCCATTGTTTTTAATAATTTAAAATACATAAAAGTTTGTCTCTTTTTTGGGCAGCTGCAACTGGGCTTGTTTCAGCAGTGTACAGCATCATGAGAAGTCTGACTGCGATTGCGTTACTGTACGGTTTTTGCCTTGGAGCTTTAAAGGTGGGCTACATTAAAGACTGTGAAAGTCATATAAGGCGCTTTTCCACTGCATGAACTTGTGGGTCATTTAAGGGACTTTTTAGGGACCTTTTGGCGTGTTTCAAGAGAAATAAGTACCTACTCCTACTTGACACTTATGAGACAACAACAAGCGCCATTTAGTATTTTTTTTTTCAGGCGTTATGCAGTAAATACACCAAAGGGAATTATAGTTTATGGAGTTAACTATTGAAGTTGCTGTCACTGAAAGAGCACACCTGTCAGCTGAAATATAGGCTTAAATTAATCAACAGTGGTGCTGGTATCTTCTTTTTAACAAGTAATTCTGCCATGAAGCCATTTAATCAAGTGTTAGCAACTTTATAGCGCAATTCAACTGTCAACTCGACCTTGGTGTTATCCTAGAAATTATCTGGTTTTTAACAATCTACTGTTGGTGCTGCCACTGGAGAAATATATTGTTATTTTGTCATGCTCGGAACTGATGTTGCGATTAAAGAGCAAACTTATAAGTTGATTAGTAGTTCCTGCACCACGGTGGAAATGCGAAAGACAGAAAATGACAGTGGGGCGAACCTGTAAACGCTTGAGCCACTTGAAAGTCCCATGAGTCCATGCAGTGGAAAGACGCTTATAACAGGATGAGAGAATTCAGTCAAATAGACCTTTTGCATATTGCTGTATGTGAAGCATAGGCTACACATGAATCCATGAATTAGTGTGTTTAGCAATGATTAAGTTATCAATTTAAAGAATCACATTTTGTTGTGGTTGTTTTTGAGTTAATGTTGAATTTTGCTGACTGGGAGAGATGGCCTAATTCACATGACCTGCTTTCCCATTTCAGTCAAAAGCAAAAGAGGATATAAAAGTAATATTTGTAACACTCTCCTAGAACTGTGATAAGCCACCATGTCGTTTTGTAAGCTTATTTGAATATCAGGGTATTGCTGCAATGAATGGCAATAGGCTCCTGTACATCTCCATTTCCAAATAACATTAGAGAGAGCTATTGATAGAAAGACTCTAAAGGTGTTGAGCTACACATGCCTTTGAAGGTACCAGCTGCCTTGCCAGTGTTTTTCCACATGAAAAACAACACTACTGAGTGTTGTGTGTGAACCTGACGGTGAACTGAGCTGTCACATCACAGGAACCATGGGATGAGCAACACATTCCTGCGCTGTTCTCGGGCTTCTGTGGACTGCTTGTTGTCTTCTCCTATCACCTCAGCAGACAAAGCAGCGACCCCTCTGTGCTCATGTAAGACGAAAAAACAACACAATCAAAAACATAAAACAAATATACAAACATCCTGTGCTTTCACCAACAGAGACCTACTTAACTGATATTGATGAAATATGTTTTAGTATACAAGCATGGTACCCCTGCATACCTTTTTCAGTTAGATTTATGTTCAAGGGAAGTAGTACATGGTAAAATCCCCTCATTGGTGTGGTGTGAACTACTGATTAAATACATGGATTTCATTAATCTTGAGTTTCTTAGCATGTCAGAGATGAAGTCTGTTAGCATATCTTTTTTCTGTCAAAAGATTTCCTAAAACTCTTTAAACTGAACTATGCCTTGTTCTGCAGGTCTTTAATCAAATCCAAACTGATACCTATTTTGGGTGGGAGTGAGGAGGAGGAAGATGCCACCTCAGAGAACATAGACCCTCTGCCAGAGAAGCTGAGAGGCTCAGTGGTAAGTAGCACTTAGGGTGCAATGCCATCCTATCCATGTAGAGACATAATCCGGTTTTTAAATCTGTGGCGTGTTGGTTTGAGAATAAATGAGTTGAGGTTAACTCTTTGCCAGTTAATGATAGGGACAGTAGAATTTCTTTCAGTGCAGAAAAGTGGACACCAGGCACATACAAACAATACTGGCAAATGGGGCAAACCACGGGATTTCTGACGGATGTCAGAAGGCAACTTCATGTTCCACAGTGTATTGTTGAGACTGTTATGAGACCAGGCATGGTGTTTTATAATGAATGCAAGCACATTGTTTACTTTATTGAGTAAACGAGAATGATTCCCTTTGAAGATGCGATTGAGGAAGCCTTTTAGAGGAAGAAGCTAAAGTATGCAGAACTGGTAGTGGTGGCACGGGAACAGGGTTGGCAAGCACACACAAGACCAGTGGAGATAGGTGTCAGAGGCTTTATAGTTAGATCAACCACAATACTTCTGTTGGATTTTGGTTTTCTTGGACGGTCACTCAAAGGAGGTTTAAAGAACTTGTCTGAGGCTGCTGAAAAAGCAAGCCAGTGGTTATGGCTAAGGTGCTCACAGACTACTTGATGGTCACATGAATTAATCTGCATTATGTGAAGAAGCCTGTTGTCACCAGGTCTAATCTAGGGTGCTCTCCCACCTCACCTCTCATGAATGTTTTAAAAGAGTATCTGTTGTTGTAAGTATGAGTTAGTATTGTGTCGTTTGCCTAATACAACAATACACTAATGAAGGGACAATTTGACAACCCCAGTCAAATACTCACAAAGGAATCTTTGTTGTTGTTGGTGCTGTTTTGAAGTATTGTTAAGTATTGGTATGATGGTTGTAGTGTTATAATGCTTAGGCTAGGTTGTTGGGTATGAATACTTGCCTATGGCAGTGGAGGTCTGGCCACTGTGAGAAGTCCCCAACCAATAGCAGGAGGATTTGAACATCTTGACATCATCGACATCATCAGATGACTGAGTTAGTGCTGGCCCATGTGCCCATGCCCCATAGTAGTGTTGTTTTCTCCTGGAACCTCTGGTACACCATGCTGAGAATCCACCATGCTGTGGGGAAAATGGCTGACTGAATTAGTAAATTCATGGTTTTAATTAAGAGCTGAATGTCTATACTAATTTCACGGATCCATGTGTTCATAGCTGATAATGTGACTGATACTTTTCCCATCTTGCAGAGAGAGATTCTAATATCAGACCTGTTTGTGTGCACACTGGCTTCTGTGTTGACCTTTGCGGTTACTGCCAGCACCGTCTTCCTGTCTCTAAGGGTGAGTGTCTGCAGGTCCGGAGTCTGATCAGTGGCCTTGTGTCTGTCTTTCTTTAACCTGTAGCCCTTAGAACACCAGTCCTCATCACCATCAAGTATTAAAGCAGACAAACCATTTACCTGTAGAATCCAATGTCTATGCTGATACTGAAAGACAAATCAAACCTGTGTTGCATGTGAAAGATTTACACTACAATTGGCTAACTAGCTACTGTATGGCATTAGAAATATCCACTTAACCATTGCTACAGTTGTGAATTAAAGGAATGCTATGTAGTAGTAGGGCAGCACGGTGGCTCAGTGGTTAGCACTGTCGCCTCACAGCAAGAAGGCCCTGGGTTCGCATCCCGGTCCTTCCAGGTCGTTCCAGGTCCTTTCTGTGTGGAGTTTGCATGTTCTCCCCGTGCCTGCGTGGGTTTACTCTGGGTACTCCGGTTTCCCCCACCATCATAAAGACATGCATTGCATTGTGTGAATATGAATGAATGTTGGTGGTGGTCGGAGGGGCCGTTGGCGCTGATTGGCAGCCACGCTTCTGTCAGTCTGCCCCAGGGCAGCTGTGGCTTCTGAGGTAGCTTACCACCACCGGTATGACTACTGGACTCTGGACTCTGTAAAGCGACTTCGGGTATATAGAGAAGCGCTATATAAAATTGAATTGATTGATTGATTGAGTTGTTCATGTTCCTTGCCTTCAAGGACAGTCACAGTTTGAATTGTTGGTAACATATAAATGTAACTAAAGTTAAGCTAAAGTTTTAAATGTATGTAATCATTATTCATTCTTAGCATCCTCTACCCCTGTTGTGACTCTTCTCTGCCCCCCCCCCCCCCCCCCCCCCCTCTCTGTGTATTTGATCCCCAGCCCTTTGTTTCCATCGTGCTCTATGCTCTGGCTGGGACGGTGGGCTTCATCACCCACTACCTCATCCCCCAGCTGAGGAAGCACCACCCCTGGCTCTGGATCGCTCACCCCGTCCTGAAGAGCAGAGAGTACTCCCAGTTTGAGCCTCGAGGTCAGTGTGCTGTTGGTTCAGCTTTGCCCACTGGAAATTACACTGATAAGCTTTCGAACTTTGCAATGGTCCATAGGTAAAGATCCATATTTTTTAACCTGGGTCTGATTTTCCCATCTTTTTGGGTCCAGATTTTTGCTAATGACCAAAACGATTGAAATCCAGTATTTGAACATCAGAGTTGATACATTATAATTGGCAACCTCTCTCATCTTCTGGTCCGGTCCGGAAGGCCTAATCACAGTAGAAACAGTAATTTTTATACAGTTCCTTTGTAGTTATTGAGAACAGACACAGATATATCTATGTAGGGATCCTTTCCATGATGTCAGACACTTACAATAACATTATGAACCTGTCAGTGGTGAAAAGAAGCGGCTTACTTTGACGTGGATGTTTGCCCTATAGGATTACATAGCCGTTTCATGGTTGCTGGTTATAGCGCTCTAACTCGATACTGGACCGATTCTGATAGATTTTTTCCGTAGTAAATATTTTGGAAATTTTGGAAAATAGAGTCCAGGTTAACAAATACCTGCGTTCCCCCCTTTAAGGTTATATAGGTCATCTAAACTTTAAATACGATTAAACAATATTGATTTCTTTCAGCATCAGCTTCTCAACATCTAAGTTCCTACTACATGCATGTGTACATGGCATCAACATCTCCCACCACTGTACCTTTTTAAAGGCCTTGTTCTTTGAGTTAAAACATGAGAGTTTGTCACACTCTTAAATCCCTCATATTTGTTCTCATTTGTTCAATATGCTGGCATAAACTGTCTTTCTCATTTGTAGCACAATAAATAAAAAAATGTCCCCTTAAAAGTTGATGATGCATCAACTCACCAAGCAATCAGCGTTTCCGTAAGAGCTGCAGACTCCCAGGGGTGAGTGGGACTCCTCCCAGCGGGGGGTTGAGTTCCTGGAGCTGTCACATCACATGGCTGTCAATCATGAGTGGTGCTCTGTCACCCCCAGCGCAGTGTGATTTTCCTCAATTATCTCAGTGAAGCCAGCAATTAAGAAACATAGGGAAAGTGTTTTGCATGTCAGGGGTGTTAATGGGAAGAAAGTTCATCCCAAGTTCATCTTGGAATTTAAAGTGGCCTCGGACCATTTTCCGCAAGAGAACGTTGATTGTCACAGTGTCTGTAGTACAGTAGTACAGTACTGTTGCGAATGTTGTATATATTTCACCCCCTGTATACTTCAAGATATAACATCTGCATAGCAAGGCTTTTAAGGTTGGGTCTAAGTGCAAGGCTGTATTGTCTGAGAAGGAGGTCGGTGACTGCTACCTGTGTGTCTGTCTTTCAGAGGATGCCCATCTGATGTGGTACGAGCGAGTGTATGTTGGACTGCTCTCCTTTGAGAAATATGTGCTCTACCCTGCCATTGTTCTCAGCGCCCTGACTAACGATGGCTTCGCTTTGAGTCATCGCAAGAAGCTGGGCATCCAGTAAGTAGCCATTTCCTGATTCCCTCTTTTTGCCCTTCAAAGAAGTCAAGGAACTGTTTTAGAATGTTTCAGCCCTAGACGTGGATACGTAAGCAGAGCTCAGGATCCATTTTAAGTGGAACTGTAGCTGTGTTTCATCTGGTTTCCATGGATTTTCTTTCTTTCTTTCTCTCTCTCTCTATCTCTCTCTCACACACACACGCACACACACTTGCACACACACACCCAAGCACAGACAGACACGCATTCTTTAACCTTTTGCTCTCATTCGTTTTTTTTTCCCCATCTGAGCCAAGTCCAAGTGTCTTCTTTCCAGGTGAAGCATGCATTGTAATCTAGCCTGGGCCTTGGAAACACAGGAGACATTAATGTCACCATTAATCTGTTGCTGACACAAAAAGAAACCTTTCCCAGGCCTTCCCCTCTCCCCTCTCCCCTCACCACTCGGTCCATCACCGGGCCCAGGACACTCACAGTTACTTCCCACAATGTGTCTTGCGACCGGAACAATGGACTCATCTCTCCTGGCCCAGTGTTGTCTGCTTCTGAGCGCTTCACTGGTGTCTTGGCTGGGCTTGCCATGTTAAACTCTTGTCAGATTTAATTGGAAACGCTTTTCAGCGTTCTATCTGTTATCAGCTCCTGATTAGGGCCTCACCTCACTGCTCAAACACTGGTGGTACTGTTGATTTTTAGGCTGCGGCTTTTACTCATTGATAATCTGATTAATTGAATTAATCAATGAATATATAAATGCATCCAGTGACAAGGCACTGTTTGGACATCACCTGTAAAGTGTTGTGCAATCAGTCTGCTTTGACATAGTGTGCTCATCATTGAGTAATATATCATTTTTATATCAACAACTTGCTTTCTGGATATTGGCGAAGTGGGACTCTTACCTTCTGTCTGAACTCATAAAGTGATACAGTTGTGATAGGAATATGTTGAATCAGATTTGATTTAATTCAAACATCAATAGACATTTTTTGTCAGCTCTCGCTCTAATGGACCCTAGCACTTAACTGCTGCTGATAGTACTTGCAATAGAAAATGGCCGATCATTCATCATGTTACTTGGATGACGCTAATTCACATTTAGCTCCGTGTCAGTATTTCAGACAATATGCTGTGACTAACCCTTTTCTCTGCGCACTGTTGTCACTGATGGAGGAGGAAAGTCTGGGTTCAGAGGGTATAAGTTCCCTTAGTTACTTTGTTTCAGGTAGCCTTAGGAACAGTCTATGTGCATATAGTGTACCTCTCATGCAATGACACATCACTAGGAAGTGAGAAGTACATTGTATCAATCAACTGAAGCGTTCTGTTGTATTGCACATGTTTTATGGAAGTACAACTTTGCTCTCCACTTCTGAATTTACCTTTTGAATGAACTGATTCCCATAACCTAGATATAGAAGTAATATGGAAGACACAGCTCAGTGGCTCAGGACCTTGTCTTTCTGAACCTGGAGTTTTCCACCTCGATCTGTCCAGCCATAGCTCTCTCTTTCTTTCTTTTTCTTTCTCTCTCTCTCTCTCTCTCTCTCTCTCTCACACACATGTGTCACCTGTGTGCTTTTGCTGCCTGGTGTCCTTTTCTCTGCATCTGAGTGTCTCAGGCGTCTGTGTCTCGCTCCAGCTTTGATGTCTTGTTGATGACAGTTGCTGGGATGAAGCTTCTGCGCACCTCCTTCTGCAATCCCAGCTACCAGTTTGTTACGCTCATCTTTACCGTCGTCTTCTTCGAGTTCGACTGCAGCAGGGCCTCCGAGACCTTCCTGCTCAACTTCTTCCTTATGACCATAGTCTTCCACAAGGTCAGGTCACCCACCAGAGAGACAGTACTTGAACGGACATCATTCATTATATCCTAGTTATGCTTTCGGTTAAGGCTCTCTAGAAGTTCCCATTTTCCTGTGCATGTTATTGTACTCTTTTGAACTTGTGGGTAATCCCCCTATACCTGTATATTCTAAGACCTAAAAGGACTCCTGCTCCTCCTAGAGTTTGCCTGTTGTATCGTAGCATTGGCTCTCCTTAATTTGTAGCCCAAACTAGTTTTCAGACAATTGTATACCTTCAGTCAAAATGGATATGTTGAGAATAATGAAGGAAAAGATAGATTAGGTAGTAAAGGTTGTAAAGGTAGATTAGGTGTCTGCCAATGAAGAGATACTCACATGCTTCTCTGTGGATGGTAGTCTGTCATGATCTGACCACAGAGCCAGTGTATGTTTAACCTTTATACACTTATGTGTGTGTATGTGTGTGTGTGTGTGTGTGTGTGTGTGTGTGTGTGTGTGTGTGTGTGTGTGTGGTCTGAAGCCACAAAAAGAAACACAAAGTCTGTCTGTCCTTTGCTCCAGGCATAGTTGGTGTGGAATGTACTGCTCCAGACAGTGGGTGTGTGGGAAATGATCCAAAAATAATGAGGTGTGTTTGGCGTTCCCTGACTCACTGCAGGCCTGTGTTTCTCCTCCAGCTTTGGGACCTGCTCCATAAGCTGCACTTCATCATGGTGTACATCGCACCGTGGCAGATCGCATGGGGAAGTGCGTTTCATGCCTTCGCACAGCCTTTTGCAGTGCCTCGTATCCTATTTTCTGCCTAGAGAGTATCTCTCTCACACACACACACACACACACACACACACACACACACACACACACACACACAGAAGCACTTGTTAAAGAAACTTATATGTTTTTATTGTTGGCATTGTTTCTGATGCTCCAGCAAAGATGCATACAGAGAAGTAGTACTGTACTAAAAAGGCCTTTTTTATGAATGTGACTGTTGTTTTGTCTCATTTGCCTGTCTTATATGTGGACAGTTGCTGTTTAGGCTTACTTGCAGACGTGTGGCTCTTAGCCCTGGTTTGTGTGTGTGTGAAAAGGAGTTTTATCAATATGCAAGTTTTCTGCCCCTGTAATATGTAGTTGTTACTTACACTTGTGTTTTTTGTTTATAGGACAACTCAGACTCATTTAGAGAACTTATGTAAAGTAGTATTTATTGTTACACCAGGTTTTTTATTGCTCCTAGCTTGACTGTTCTCTCCCTTGTACGTCGCTTTGGACAAAAGCGTCTGCTAAATGACTAAATGTAAATGTAAATGTAAGCTGGGGGCATTTTTACCGTGATGTTACGTATACGGATGACATGTTTGTGTCCAGAGTGTGTGTTGTGTTTTCCTTCATGGCCCAGCCCAGATTCTGCCATGCTGCTGTTCCAGACTCTCCTCACCACTCTGTTCTACACCCCACTCAGCCCCTTCCTGGGGAGCGCCATCTTCATCACCTCCTACCCCCGCCCCGTCAAGTTCTGGGAGAGGAACTACAAGTAAGAGCCTCTTACCTCCCACCCTGGGGAAAAGGCTTGGTGAAATATGCATGGGGCTGCCTCTCTCTGAGCATGGCACAATGGTTATTTTCAGCCTCTAGGATGTTAGCATAAGAGCTTACTTGAGGGGTTCACCAAGATGAAAAAAATGAATGTAAATGTTATTATTTTCCAAGGTGCTGTCGATGTTAAATCAGCTAAAAAAGTAATATTAACTCCCTTTTCTTGAGTTATTCATCTGATCTTATAAGGGAACGTTATTCTGCTGAGTTGGAACAGTCCACTTGGTTGGACCAATCCATTGCGGGTCGTCTGTGTTGTGCTAATCCCCTGCAGTGATGTCATCCTCTCAGCTGAGTAGCCCTGTTTGCCCATCATTGGCAGTACATGAGAGGGAGCTGCAGTCATAAGTTATTGATGGTGTTTTCTCCCGAGTGAAACAGTGATCACACAGAATGAGACGGCCCCAAATAAAATCACAGCTGACTCATTGTGGTCTGGATCAGCTTACTGTTTACTGGAAGCGCTCGCAAAAACAGCCCCAAACAAACATGTTTGCCATTTTCTGGTCTGTCTCACAGCACCAAACGGATTGACAACTCCAACAGCCGACTGGTGTCTCAGGTTGACAAAGATACAGGTAACTATCCAGTCCAACATCACTTTTCATGAAAAATGATTACATTTTTGTAAATGTATCAGTTGAACTAGCCATCCAACCAACAACATTTTCCCCTAGAGCAGTATGTGACTATAATTCCAAATGTTACCCCCATGTGTGTTTCTTGCTCTACATGCATTTATGAAATAAATATGACTCTGGTGATACATAATTTACCTACTATCCATTTTCTCTCACCTCCGTCATTTATCACACAGTTCACTGCCCACTGCTTTAAATATGAACAGCAAATAGTAAACAAACCAGCAACTAAACTTAACAGCGAAGTGTGAAAAATATGACCTACATATAAAATTATATTTTTTTCCTCTCAGGTTGTGATGACAACAACCTGAACTCCATCTTCTATGAGTATCTGACACGTTCTCTCCAGCACTCTCTGTGCGGTGATCTGATGCTGGGTCGCTGGGGCAACTACAGCTCCGGCGACTGCTTCATCCTCGCCTCTGACTACCTCAACGCCTTTGTGCACCTCATCGAGATCGGAAACGGCCTGGTCACCTTCCAGCTCCGAGGACTGGAGTTCAGGGGTGAGTGACTCAAACCCACAGTAGATACCAGGGGAAAACATGCACTATGTGAGTGAGTTGAACCCTCCTATTATCAGTTAGTCATTACTCATATGCTGTGGCCACTCAGTTTTGCAGTGTTGCAGTGATTCTCCTCTGCAAACAGACTGCAAAGACTGAGTGTTATTCAACCATGTATCTGGCATGCAGGTCTCTCTCTGCTGGTCTGCTACTTGAGTTCTAAGAGAAAATCTACACCTGTTCTAAAAACAGCCTGAACATACTGATTGTTATTCAATGGCATGCACGTTGCACTACGTTGCGTCTACGAGTTGAGTTCCTGACTCATGTCCCATTCCTCCCCTCAGGTACATACTGCCAGCAGCGCGAGGTGGAGGCCATCACAGAGGGGGTGGAGGATGACGATGCCTGTTGCTGCTGCGAGCCGGGCCACCTGCCTCACATCCTCTCCTGCAATGCTGCCTTCAACCTGCGCTGGCTGGCATGGGAGGTCACCACCACCAAGTACCTGCTGGAGGGCTACAGCATCAGCGAGAACAACGCCGCCACCATGCTCCAAGTGTACGACCTGCGCAAGCTGCTCATCACATACTACCTGAAGGTACAGTTAGTTACAGGAGGCTGACCTGTTCTGTGTTGCTATGCACTGGGTATGATATTAGTAGATTAATCTGTACAGTCTGAATCTTCTCATTCATTCTTGCCTTTGCCGGGAGCACTCCTGTAAGATTAATGATCTATTAACAACACTGCAGTCTACCTGGCTGAAAAAGCCACAAAGTGTCATCAGACACCTAGCTAATTTAGCACTGTACAATACAGTATTTCTTCATTAGCAAATAAGGTTCAGTTTTACACAAAAACTATTTTCATCATCATCAATCATTGTTAAAATGGATGTCTTCTTTTCCCATCCCAGTGGCAAATAATCATGAGGCACTCAGCGAAGCATTAAGTGCAGATGTCCACTCAGCACTCTTCTAACTTCCAGCATATTCTCTCCTCCACCCGCAGAGTATCATCTACTTCCTCATCCACTCCGCCAAACTGCAGACGTGGTTGAAGGACACCGCCACGTTGGAGGCTTTGCAGGCCTACACCAAATGGCACCACATAGAGCGGGACCCGGCTGTGTTCAGTGTGAAGATCGATGAGGACTATGTGCACTGCCTGCAGGGAGTGACCAGGGCCAGCTTCTGTAACGTCTACCTGGAGTGGATCCAGTACTGCACCGGCAAGCAGGAAGAGGTGAGGCTACACTACACTACAGATCTGTTTTCATTTAGTCTTGTGTAGTACGATAAATGCCTGGGGACAACCATGTCGGAATTTGGTTTCTTGATGAGCGGGAATTATTTGCATGTGTCAGAGACTTGGTGTTGCATATTAAAATATGCTGTATGAGTGGTGACAGCCATGTGGTAAGTTGGTCTGAATCTAGAGGGGAGCAACTGGTGTATTTTGTTCCAGTTGGAAACATTTCAAACCAATCCAATACCCAATAAAGCAGTGTAGAGTCAAATAGGAAACTGCCAGAGTGAATGATGGTCTTGTGAAATTTAAAGTGGGTTTTAGGAGAGAAGCCAAGTTTTTGTCAGCTTTTGCCACACTTAAATGATTGTTTTTGGATGTTGCACTCAAAACACAAAGAAGCAAAGTCACGTCTGCCTAGTCACGTCTGCCTTTGGCTTTTTCTGCAACTGTTTATAATGAGTCCAAGTCAATATATGTCTTTCGTGAACTGGCCATGTTGTTTTGAAATGTTTTAAGTTTTAAGTCATTTTTTGTTCTTGCTAAGACCTGGTGGAGATGACTGATTTCCTGCTCTGTGTGCTGTCTGATCTCTCTCTAGCCTGTGGACTGTGATGAAGACTCGGCCCTGGTGACCTTGTGCTTTGCCCTGTCAGTGCTGGGTCGAAGGTCATTGGGAACAGCATCCCACAACATGTCGAACAGGTGAGACACTGCTTTCTGTTATAGTGTGTATATGCTAATATTTATAAATCTAAAATCTAAAAATGGAACCGTGTGGAAGGAATTAAGCAATATGTAATGCTGTGTACTGTGTACTCAGCTATAAGCTTTATTATTATCAAGCTGAAACTGCAGCAGTATCCAGCCTGAATGTTGAAAAGCTAATGTGCTCTCTCTCTCTCGCTCCCTCCATTTCTCCCTCTCTCTCCCCCTGTCCCCTCCAGCCTGGAGTCGTTTTTGGACGGGTTTAACACCCTGTTCAAAGGTGACTTCCGCATCTCCAGCAAGGACGAGTGGGTGTTTGCAGACATGGACCTGCTGCAGAAGGTGGTAGCGCCGGGCGTGAGGATGAGTCTGAAGCTCCACCAGGTAAGAAGTAAGACACGCAGGCAAAAGCGCCTAGATACTAAATGAAAGGCTGTGTGCTTCGGACATGATTATCTTTTAACTTGTGGTCATGCTGTGTTAGATACTATGGGAGTGTGCCTGTCTGCGAACACTAGAGTGAATCATAAAGGTTATATGTAGCTATGGTATTTAAATAAAGTATTTGCAGTCATTCAAATCCATTGCTGTTCTGCCGATTGCTTCTCCAAGTTTGTCTGGAGTTTCAATCAGCATATTTCAACACGAGAGGGGCAATTGGAGGATCATCAAATCTGGAAAATGAGAAAAAAACAGCAATGACTCCTTCCACACTAGGTCCCTCTTGCACAAAATGGATAGACAAAAGGTGCAGGTTTGAAATAAGACATTTTGATATCACTTAAAAAAAAATGTGTTCTCTGGTTCTCTTCAAACTGAACCAGAGGTCATACCCCCCCCTCTGACATTGAAGCAAAGAGGAAACCACCTGTGTCCATTTCACACGGGCTGCCCCAGCCACTGACCCATTTAAAGCACTTACACCGTCTCTGGGGTCTTCCCTGTGCCACACAAACCCCTGCCAGGAGCCCGATGAATGAGCCATTGACTCGCCGCTCAGGGCTGCGCTGCCCCGTTAGCGATCGGCTTACGGCGTCCTGCTAATACTCTAGGGGTGGGGAGTGGGTCTCCCACGGTCTTTCTACTCCCTTTTTTACGTCCTTCTTAACCGCAGGACCACTTCACCTGCCTGGAGGAGACAGAGGAGCCGTCCATCTTGTACGAGGCGATCAGCAACTACCGCACGAGCATGGTGATCTGTCATGAGAGCGACCCCGCCTGGCGCAAGGCGGTACTGTCCAGCCGCGACACGCTGCTCACGCTGCGCCATATGGTGGACGACGGCACGGACGAGTACAAGATCATCATGCTCTACAAGCGCCACCTCAGCTTCAAGGTCATCAAGGTGAGTGTGTGTGTGTGTGTGTGTGTGGATGGGGGTGGTGTGTGAGGGAGTGTGAGATGATAATATACCCTGGAGGGCCACGTCAGCCTTAGGTTAATAAAGGTGGGCATGTAAGTGTGTGTGTATGTGTGTGTGTGAGTAGAGTGTTGGGTATGTGGGTGATGGCATAGGGGAGCATGAGATGAGCATGTTAATAAAGGTCTGTGTGTGTGTGTTTTGAATGTGTAAGGAGTCACCTTACCATAGAAGCACCACTTCACCCTCAGGATCATAATATCCTTTATAATCACTGTCTTTCATATGCAGATACTTTTGTGCTGGTTAAAAGACATACATGTAGGAATAGGGTTTTTATTTACCTAATGGGTGCCTGCACATGGTATTTTCTCTTCCCAAAAATATTTTATTTGAACATTTGTGTCATCAGGCAAATGTATCTGTGTGTGTGTGTGTGTGTGTGTGGGTGTGTCATCTCCCAGATCAATAAGGAGTGTGTGCGAGGACTGTGGGCGGGGCAGCAGCAGGAGCTGGTGTTCCTACGCAACCGTAACCCGGAGCGCGGCAGCATCCAGAACTCCAAGCAGGCGCTGCGTAACATGATCAACTCGTCGTGCGACCAGCCCCTGGGGTACCCCATGTACGTGTCGCCCCTCACCACCTCGTACATGGGCACCCACAAGCAGATGAGGGGTATCTGGGGCGGCCCCGTCAGCCTGGACACCATCCGCGGCTGGCTTTGCACCAAGTGGCTACGGTGAGTAGGAGTGCCGGGTGGGAAAGTGTGTGTGTGTTTGTGTCTGTGTGTGTGTGTGGGTGGGTGGGTGTGTGTGTGTGTGTGTCTGTGTGTGTGTGTGTGTGTGTGTGTGTGTGTGTGTGTGTGTGTCTGTGTGTCTGTGTGTGTGTGTGGGTGGGTGGGTGTGTGTGTGTGTGTGTCTGTGTGTGTGTGTGTGTGTGTGGGTGTGTGTGTGTGTCTGTGTGTGTGTGGGTGGGTGGGTGTGTGTGTGTGTGTGTCTGTCTGTGTGTGTGTGTGTGTGTGTGTGTGTGTGTGTGTGTGTGTGTGTGTGTGGGTGTGTGTGTGGGTGTGTGTGTGTGTCTGTGTGTGTCTGTGTGTGTGTGGGTGTGTGTGTTGGGAGAGGTGACTGTAACAGGGCACAGAGGCACAGTGATTGTGTGTATGTTCACTTGATGCCCCCTCTGTAGGGATGTCCTTGAGAAGACATCAGTTTCTGCTGAAAAATAGGAGGGAGTGGGGATGGTGAGAGGAAGAGGGGGTAAAAGAGGAGGGAGTGGGGATGGTGAGAGGAAGAGGGGGTAAAAGAGGAGGGAGTGGGGATGGTGAGAGGAAGAGGGGGTAAAAGAGGAGGGAGTGGGGATGGTGAGAGGAAGAGGGGTTAAAAGAGGAGGGAGAAATGGACCAGAGGGATGGGAAGACTGGAGAGGAAGAGGCTTGAGGAATGGGCACAGGGACAAGAAGGAAATGGGTATAAAAATGACAGATGAGGAATAATTGAAAGGGTGGGTGAGCGGTGGGCTCTGGGAATTAGCTTGGCCTCCCTGCTGTTGTGGTGAGTTTGTAGATTTTGCTGAGTCGGCACAATGGCAATGGATTTTCCCCACTGTCCAAGTGGTTTACGCACAGTGCTTTCTAGTCTGGGACCCACTCCAGATCTTGTGATCGGTATTTAGAAAGGCCTTATTTTTCTGGTCCTTGACAAGCCGTACAGAAAGCAAGCTGTGGCCTTTCAGTAACACTGTGTGTCTGTGTCTCTTGTAGGGTACGAAAGGACAACCTGACCAGCTGTAACAGCGGGGTCAACATGGAGGATGTGGACTGTGGCGGCTCCTCCCTCAGCCAGAACCACAACTCCATCACATCACAGAGCCTCAGCACGTACCAGGCCCGGCCCAGGACCTCTCAGACGGCCCGACACCACGCAGGTTCTATTGAGAGTCTTTATTATGCTTAATGTCAAGAATACTGTAGCTTTGTTTGACCGTAAACACTGGTTTTGATGGCTCCTCCTAGTGTTGCAATATAAAATCACAAATGACTGACAGCAGTTGTCCTCTTGCTCCCCCTGCAGGCCGCCGGGAGTACCGCAGCCGGTCAGTCCAGCCCCAAGCCCAGCGACCTCCGGTCACCAGCCAGTCAGGCCCAATCCTGGACAGCCAGCACGGCTCTTTGGCCTCGGGGCCCAGCCTGGTGCAACGCCTCTCCAACAGCCAGCTCTCCTTCAACACCTCTATCGCCTCCATCTTTTCCCAGGTTCCCCGCCTCTCCACAGCAGGGCTGCAGTCGGCGGCCACCGTGGCGGCGGGGATCGGGGTCGGTGGAGGTGGCGGTGCAGGAGGTGGGGGTCACCCCCACCGCTCGGGTCAGGTGTCGTCGTCCAGCTCCACGCTCAGCCTTCTCTTCGGCAAGCGCAGCTTCTCCAGCGGTCTGGTCATCTCTGGGCTTTCGGCGGCCGAGGGGGGCAACACCACTGACACGCAGTCTTCCAGCAGCGTCAACATCGCAGCTATGGGACAGTCGGCGCGGTCGACCAGCCGAGCCACACAGGTTAGGCACTGGGCTTGGTCTGAGTACTGCTGATAGCACTACAGGAAAAAAGTGACCAAAACACTACACCACCAAAGATACTGTTGAATCCTATAGTACTGAACTCTATAGAAAAATCGTCAGGAGATAATTCAGTGACATTGTGGATTAGATCAGGGTTTCCCAACCCATGGGCCATTGGTGGGCCGCGGAGCACCTTCCAGTGGACCGTGAAAATGTTTCAGGTTTTTTTTTTTTTCACAAATTTTCCACGAATAACTGATTTTTAGTTGGGAACAATATTAATTAGGGCTGTCAAAGTTAACAAGTCAATCTATGAGATTATTGTGGCCGAGATTAACGCGATACAATATTTTAACGCAGTTAACACAACTTTGTTTACTTCCGGTGTGCGTTGACCGATGACACGATACCGCCGCGTGCCTGAAGTCAAATCAGTTAGATAGGAGAGACCGCTGAGGGATTGTTGGGCGGTGTTCTGAATTGCTTCAGGGGACAATTCTTACGATTTACCGTCGAGGTGCACCATTGTGTCTCGCATACATTGCTTGTATGACGGCGAGAGAGCACGAAAAAAATACCATTAAACAACAGTGTCTAAAATACACGCTGTCTGAAGTGATTACTCGTTCATTTATAAGATTTAGTCTTTAGAAGAAAAACAAACTTTTAATCGCGATTAATGAATTTCAAAATGTGAGATTAATTAGTTAATTTTTTTGTATCTATTGACAGCCCTAATATTAATATAATTTATGATTGAAATTGGATGTTTTGAACACAATATAAAATATATAAATAGGCATAACAGACAGATCATGAAAATAATATCCTATCCTATAAAACTTTACAGCGTCATCAAGTTGAGGCGCTCAGTTAAGGTTTAGTCTGTGGCGATATTAACGGTTTCTTAAGCGGAAGAATGACAGCACTGGTAATGTCATACTACCGAAAACTACTAAAATTCAGCGTAAATACAACCCTGATTAAATTAGATTTGGTTTTCTGAATGGAGGTTGAGCCCAGGGCGCAGTGTGTTGAGTGCGTTTTAAAGCTGTCTAATGAGGCGCTCAAACCTCCAAATCTGAATCGACATTTGGAGACGCAACATCCAGCACTCACGTACAGAACCAGGTCCTGGAAAGGATGAAAGGCAGCCCGTTCCTTTTAAAACAAGATGGGTCGACGGACGTCAGTAAAGCTGCATTAGTGCTGTTTTTTGTGCGTTATCATTGGAGTGGTATTCTACAAGAGGACATGCTTTTCTGTGGAGAACTACCAACTCGAACTACTGCCCAGGAATGCTCGGTGCTATTTATGTTGATAATAGATTGCAGCCACAGATTTAAATAATTATTTCAATTATTTGAATCATTATATAGACCTATTTGAACCTACTATTTGCATGTCTGAAGCATCACCTATTTAAATTAGGCCTAACTGAGTGGTCTTGTTTGCATGTTTCATCACTTGTTTTGAGTGCATGCTATCTTTTGAGTCTATTCTGGTTTTATTTCCTTGCTTGTTTGCTGTGCACAAATAGGCCTAGGCCTACTGCAACTAAGTTATCTGTGTGGTTTTATGTTGTTTTCTGGTGCACAATACAATTTGGATGCAATATCTAGAGTTAGATTTTCTTTTATTCATTTCTAGGCTTCCACCTGTAGCAGGTGCTGATGTTGCTTCTTGTGACACATAACAATCGCTTATAAATTTCGAATGAATGGATTATAGATTAAATTAGCCTAATGGAATATAGATTAGCTAAAATAAGCGGGGTGTCTGTTGGGCCCCGACCTGTTACAAATACGAAAAGTTGGGCCTCGGAGTCGAAAAGGTTGGGAACCCCTGGATTAGATGTCTGTTGAAAATGAATGCTAACAAGGCCCACCCATAACTTCCAGTCCTTCAAACCTTGCCTTTAGGTTGGTTTTGAAATTTGACAACATGATTCATTTGTAATCATTCCCCCCCACATTTATTTCTCTACGTTTGTCACATGACTGTAGATGTAAAATCAGGCACCCACAACGCTTGTGTTCCTCCTGTTTCTAGTGGACATCAGAGGCCTTTGAGAGCATGGACGGGACCAACTCCAACAACTTCACGGGGGCCAAAGACACTCCTCCGTCGATCGACCGCAGCAGCACGCAAGGCACGGACAGAAGCCAAGATGATTCGGCTCTGGCCTCAGCCGTTCAGGAGTTACAGGACCAGAAGACCATCTGAGACGAGACGACCACCAGCGGGACCGTCTCCAGAAGAAAAACCTCCACTTCCTGCTAAATGTCAAGACCACCGAAACCTGCCTCGCCTCCTAGCACGTTGGTTATGAGTTTCCTGAATGTACATGTAGACTGTGACTTTTTTTAAATACTAATCTATAAAAATCAACAAAAAACAAACTAACAAATCAGCAAACAAAAAAAAAAAACATCTTCCACGTTTAGTATCACAGTGTTGGAAGTGGAATACATTTGGCCAGTTTGTGTGTGTGTGTGTGTCTGTGCGTGTATGTGCATTTGTGTGTGTGTGTGTTTGTGTGTGGCTCTGTGTGAATGTGTGTATGGTAGAGTACAACGTTTGAGTACTTAGTGGTCCAGACCACAATATGAAGGGTTTTCAGTCTGGTCACTGTCCACCCCAGAAGCACTGACAGACTCCGAATTTTTTAACCAACACCCATAACTAAACTCCCACACACTCGATTGATCTTTACAGGAAGCAACCTGCCTAGTTCCTCCCCAGACGTCTGTGTTAGTATTTTTAGATGGACTGTGCAGCCCAAGCCTCCTCACGCAGCTCTCAGCGTCCTTCAAACCAGTGGGTGCATGACCGCGTGGACTCCTGCCTGACCAACGCTGACTTCACACAGTCTCTCCTGTTTACCAATGAACACTCGTATCACAGCATCAGGATGCTCACAGAAGGTGTGATTCATGACAAAGGCCGAATAACGTGTCTTCATGTGTTATTTCACTGGGTTTTGTATGAAGCACAAGTCAATGGTATATTGAAAACAAGTTTTTCAGTCACTGGTTCAGATGAAGAGAGATTATCTTGTCCCCCATACACTGGAAGCAAATTTACAGGATTATTCCTCGCCATTGACACCCCATTTCCCATGTGAACAAAAGACTGAAAGAATTTCATGTGGGTGTTTGTGTTTATATAATGGCAAGAGTGTGCTTTTAAGTTAAGGAGGAAAGAAGTGACCACGGGTTGGAA
Source organism: Clupea harengus (assembly GCF_900700415.2). Classification (NCBI taxonomy): domain Eukaryota; kingdom Metazoa; phylum Chordata; class Actinopteri; order Clupeiformes; family Clupeidae; genus Clupea; species Clupea harengus. The sequence continues at coordinate 9,146,305 of NC_045164.1, forward strand.
AACTCTTGCAGTTGCCCTTTAAGTAAGTGTCTTACATGGGATTTAAATTATGTCATTGGAAATCATTGTACACTTCACGTTTTAAATAAAAAAATGCCACTTGAGGGGACTATGTTTCGATTACTTTCAGGTTGCATTACCCCATACAGAAGTGCCCTCACAGTATGAGGGAATGTCCTGGAAACGTATGGAAAGAAGAATGTCCTGGAAACGTATGGAAACTCATATTAAAGAGTATGTTTGAAATTCAAATGTGTGGAGTCTGGCCTAAATAGGACTAGATGGTATCAACCCGAATAAACATTCACCTCGTTATTATTATTATCACTCTATATTAAGGGTCCTTAGGTGATATGTATTTAATAAGTGCAATGTCATTACAGGATGGTTTGGGGATTAGGGCTAGGATTAATACGCCATTATAACTACTTATGTTTTACTACTTACACTTTGAAGTACATTGTGTTATTTTCACATGTTAGTATACTGTAATAGGGACATTTAAAATGAAGTGGAACTTTTTTGTCAAGGCTGTGTGTCAGGTAAACAGTGTTTATCACAGCCTTACACACCAAAGTATCAACAGAAAATTACAACTTGGTAAAAGTCTCAAAAGTGTTTATTGTCATATAATGTGTTACATTTAAAGTTCAGTATTTTTTTCTAGCAGCACTATTTGAAGTACACAGAAATATTCAAGGGCAGTTACAATAGTCAGGATTCCCACCCTTCATGGCATTAATGACTAAAAACCAACCAAACAAACAAATAAACAAAAATAAAACATCTATTTGGTTCGTCACAATCTTGTTATCAACCACCACTGGCAAAATGTTTCAAATACTTAATAAAAGTGAATTACACACATGTATTGTCTACATTCTAAATTCTAAAACAAATTAACTACACACCATTTATATAAGTAATTGAAAGGATAACAAAAAATATTTGTGAAATGTTGGGACGTTAATGAACACAGGTACAAAAGGCCATGGGTATTCTGCCGAACATAGCCTTTCACGATCTGCACATCACACCATTTTGCCATGATCCGAATAGACCGACCATTTACCAGAGGTGGCTACAATTTAGGATATCTGCATTTTGACTCCTAGCGGTGGCCCTAAAATAGTGGCGAAAGAACGATCAACTCATGATACGGCTTGAGTGAAGTCATGTCTTTTACGACAAAGTCCTCAGTCTGTAATAGGTTTTGAAAAACAAAGTCATCCATCCTCAAGGCGAAGGAAAGATGCACCATACAAACATCTGCAAAGGGAGAATGTTTCTGTTCTTGAGTCACGGGGAGACTGTGCTCCCCCTCACAAGTGTACAGAGATATGGATACTCATATTGTACTGCATTTTGGCACACTGAGGCAGAACATAGCAATTGAAATTAGGCAAGGTGAGAGGACTTGGCACTTCAAAATGCTCTCCAAACTTGTCAAAGATTTGATTGGCAAAATGTAGATCAAGAGAGTATAAATGATGATGCTTTTGCACCATGGCAACCACTTAGGTGCCAAAAGCCTTCAGTAAATGAGGAGGCAATTGTTGTTTATTTCCTTTCAAAAGGAAACATCAAAATGCAGAGTAGAGTAGAGAACTAACACCAATATCCTTCTTTTTTCACATGCAGAAAAACACATCATAACCCAGAAAGCTCTTGTGCTATCTTCAAGGTCAATAATTTGATCCCTACTTGTAAAACACAAACATTCTGCACTTGTATAAATATGCTACAATTTCATGGACAAGCTCTTGAAGGTTATTTCGATACCATACACACAGGCACACACCAAGCACACACACATACACCGGAAAACTTGAAGCTCAACCTTCAATTTCTTGAAAACATATATTTCCAGAGTTGTCGGGTACATCTCTTCGGCACAGTACATACAGGTGTTTTGGTACAACTTGTCTAGGTGTGTGTGTCATTTCATTTTTGCCTGTTTGTAAAATCAGCTAAAGTCTCAGTCGATGCTCAGGAATCAATACAGTGCATGCTTACTGTGTTTAACTGCTTTAAAAGCAAAACCTGAACCGCTGCCACTTAAATTCCTTACCTATATCTATCCCAACAATCCCAATTTTAATCTTGCTACCTTCGAACAACACTTTCAACCCACCCACCCCCACCCCCTCACCCCAACCCTCAAATGTTAAGGAAGGTCATATATCTAACATTCAGCACGTTCAGCTTTTTAACGCATGAAGATGACTGCTGGTACACCAGCAACCATATGAGACGATACTCAGGAACTTCATGCAAAATCTGAACTCTCTCTAGTCGTCAGAGTCGACATACAGCCATCTGTTCTCATTAATATAAAGAGCATGTCTATCATACAGGCAATTATTAAGAATCTGTTGGAAAAAGACTACTATAGTTATTGTTAATTTATTACTAACAAAGTTAAATAATAAACTTTCCAAAGAGTTTCAATGGTACTAGTTGTCTGCATATTGCAGTACTTTAATACATACTCATACAGTATTGATTGTTATAAATAATTAAATGATTTCATTTAGCAAAGGCATGCTGAATATAAAATATAACTTTCAATCAAAATGTTTTCTTAAGTCATTACTCTATGGTATCTACAAAGGCATTGATTTCTTCATGGCATTTTAAATCAATAAATATCATTCAATTAAATGCCATACCAAAAAGTGTATCTTGAGATAGAAGGATAATATATATTTATATACAAAATAATTAGGGCTGTCAATAGATTAAAAAAAATTAACTAATTAATCTCACATTTTGAAATTCATTAATCTAGATTAATCGCGATTAAAAATTTGTTTGTCTGTTTTTTTTTTTTACTTCCAATGAAAAATATCTCAATTTCCATACATTGTCAATCAAATGAGCTGTGACACCCAGGTAATTGTCATTGCTGACTGATGTCCAGTGGTCACCAGTAAGGGTGACGGTGGCAGCTTGCTCGAGAAACTGAATTTTTCGTGCTCTCTCGCCGTCATAAAAGGAATGTATGCAAGACACAATGGTGCCCCTCAACGGTAAATCGTAAGAGTTGTCTCCTGAAGCAATTCGAATCACCTCAGTCAGCCCAACGTCCTTAACTATGTTGATGGTCCGACAATCACCGGCAACCCAAACTGCTAAAGCGTTGGTAACCTTTTCACGGACTTGTCTAGTTATTTTACTAGAGAAGTCGTAGAGTGTGGGTTGGCGACCATATAACCTGGGACTGCTTTCTGTCGGGTGCTTTGCATTAAGGTGATAACTTAAAGACGAGCTGCTTCTGTGATGGCTAAATTCAATTTGACAAATGCTACATACAACTTTAGTTTTGTCGATTGTTCCGTAATTTTGCCTATTAAACAGAAACTTTCCGCCCAACAATCCCTCAGCTCTCTCCATCTTCAACTACCGCAGTGGTTGTCAAACTTTTTCTGTCATTCCCCACTTTGAACAAGGGGGGCTATTGGTAGGCCAAGCCCCCTACTTACATTGCCCGAGGGGACACAGGTTCAAGTCTGGCCTGATGTAATTTCCCAATCCTCTCCCCACCTCTTCTCCGCATCGCTTCCTGTCATAACTTCATAACTATCCAAATTAAGGCATTAAAAAAAAAAAAAAAAAAAAAAATAGTTTTTTTTTATTTATTTTTTTAAGTTGCGTTAATTGCGTTAAAATATTTTATCGCGTTAATCGCGGCCGCATTAATCGCATAGATTAACGCGTTAACGCTGACAGCCCTAAAAATAATATCAAGATGAGGAGTGTGCCTGTGACAAATATATGAAGTTCAAACAAACCACAAATCTTCCACTAGTATGTCTGGTCTCTCGCCTTAGTCTCACACAAAAGAGTATTTTGATAGAAACATGAAAATATTCCATATTTCTTTATGTCATCCACATGCATGTTCATCAGTAATTCATCATTACAGGAAATATGTTACTTATAGGAAGGAGCTCTGATTACCTAGTTTTCTCAAGAAATGTAATAACCTCTAGCGACATTATCAATATGCTTTTCTCTGCGCCTCTTCTCATTGAAATCCATCACATGCCAGTGAAAAAATGCTTTTTGGCAGTGCTCCTCTAGAGGGAGTGTTCTTGCAGCCGGAGGAGATTTCAATCAAACGTCCTTTCAACTCAGCGCTGTTTAGCAGCATATGTGCCCAACTAAACTGGATTTTGAAAAGTAAACCAAGATCAACCTAGGACTTTTAGCTCAGTGGTCATGTATCTAGCTTATGAAAGCTGACCAAAGTTGCTGATTTCCTTTTACTTAGTGTCAACCTGTAATTTGTTACTTTGTAAAAAACATCATGCTTTTTGTCCTGTGGTTCAACACAAGCACATTTCGTCTAAAATTAATATTACCAAGAGTACTGCACAAAAAACAAACGACTGTACCTCTCTTAAGTGTGGTCATTGGGAATGGTTAAGAACAGAAGTATTTTCCCTAGTGAGGATACCTTCTGCATTCTATAAAGCCAGAGAGACCTTGAAGATGTTACAAAAAACACTTAACTACGGAACCCTTGAAGTTTTCCGATAACAAGTCAACCAGTCCAAACCTCTACAATCTCAACTTGCCAGGCTGTCTCAATAACACTATTACAAAAATAACAACCACTACTGAAGGTAAAAGTGAGTCATTGTCTGGTTTTTGCCGTGCCTTTAAGGTGTTCAGGAGCTTCCAAAGAAACAAAAACTCTCTGTTCTCTGTTGTGGTATTTGAAAATAAATGAAGTGCTTGGCTGTAGGCACAATACTTCGGACCGTGAGAATAACAAACCAGAGGTAGTTTTGTCCTGTCATTTCAGCATGTCCTTTCAAGAGGCATTAGGATTCACTCAACCTCTGGAGGTGGGACCAGACGCCCCTCTTGAACACTACAGCATTTAAGAGAAGTGGCCTCTCATGGGAGTATTACAGTACATAACACTGACATGTGACCTTAGGCCTGCTGTGAGCAAAACACCTGCCAAGTCACTGAAGCTACAACAGCAAATGCCCAGCAAACCTTTCACGTTTTAGGGAAGTTAATGCTAACAGTGTTAATGTCCCACTAACTTAGCCAGTGGCAGACTTTTGATAGACCCAGTGACACACTGGAGTCGAGTTGTCCAAGGACACTGAGGACCCCCCCCCCCCCCGATTTTGCTCTTTTAAAATGTTTGTTTCTTGGATCAAAGAAAAATGGTGATGTTGATGTGCTGCAAACCAAATGTCTTGTCATGGCTGAACTACACCAATGGTCAATGTTCACTACAACTCAGCACCCATTCCAACGGTGTCACCCACAGGTTTACCAAACGGCTACCTTATCATGCCAAAATGACGCCACACTTCAGACAACACATATTTATTTAAATCTTATTTTTTTCATCACGAAGGCATATACTATTTTCTCTTTTATATATATTATTTGTTATATGTATATAGAAACATAATAAGAAAAAAAAAAAGTTGTTTGCTGAACAAGATTGAAGAATATCAGCAAAGGGCAATGTAAACCTTGTTCCATCCAAATATTGTTGAAAAGGTCTCACACAATACACTATTCAATCCTTTTCAACTGTTGACATATTTGCATAGGCAAAATGAGATTAGCCCTTTAACAGTGTATTTCCTGAATTATTTGTCTAAAAATGTATTTCAGCTGAATATACAATTGACAAACGAAACAGAAACAAAAACAACAATATCAACAACAACAATGAAAAAAAATCAGCTACTCTTCATTGACCCTCAGTACATAATATATTTCTTCTGTGCACATTTTAATTACAGTGTTAGGCTTCAAGTAGTTCAAAATAGAATAAAAATTGTACATCGACCACTGGATGTGAAATAAGTTAATGAACATGAGAGAGGTAGTGAAACCTAATGAGACTCTTCAAAGAGAGAAACAACTCAGATAAGGCCAATGCTCCTCTGGTCATGCAGGATATGATATTTCAGTTCAAGGTCTTACTCTTGGTTGGTTTGGGGAGGAGGTGTGTGTGTGGGGGGGGGGGGGGGCAGGGCACCCTGCCTAACCATTGTGGAGCTTCACTCTCAGGACAGAACATCTAAAAATAAGAATAAAACAAGATCAAATCAAATCAATCAGTGATCCAGAAAACAAGAAGATGTGGTGTGACTTTGACGTTGCCCCATTAAGCATTTGTCTTAAAAACGGGGTCTTGTGAAAAGAAAAGAAGGACAATCTCTCCACCAGAAGCGAAAGTTAAATGGTTAATGCTTCCCAGGTCTGGCAGAGAAACAGGAAATGCTCATGCACCCGGAGAAACAGACAGCACATCTACCCCTTGACCCACACCTTCGAGAAAATTGCGACGGAACATTCCGGCAAAAGAAGGCTCCTCTGCAATTAACACATGGCTCAAAAGTAACAGGCTTCACCTGCCACTCCAGAATGATTGCCCATCAGGTGACCGCATTGCTCAATGACACCATGAAGCTGTCTCGTCTACATTTAAGAACCTAAAAACCAACAGATTGACAAAATCTATGTATCATTTTTTTTGTCTCCAGCAAATCGTTTGTTACTGTTAACTGCTGCAGAAAGAGCTACATATGTTGTAAAGGTTTACGAATATGACGCATGCATTTCCATTTATGTGCATTACGCGACCAATGCCCATGGGCCAGAGTCTGTACTACATAATGAATGACAATATAATGCGAAAAGCTACAGTACATTTTATAGATTCATTTTAAAAGCATGAAATCTATAATAGAATCCAGTTGCACTTAAGTAACCATCAAAGCTATTTAAAAAACATGATTACAATTCACTGGCTCACTGGCAACTTGCTCTTGGCACATGAATCTTTTAAGGTAAGTGAGTTGGTTGGCCTTTCCTTGTCCTCAAGAAGGACTGGTGCATGCTGAAGTCGTCTGATTGCACCAATTCAATTCGAACAAGCCAAAAGACGAGGTTCTGCGACATTGCACTCAGGAGAAAAAAAAGGATTCATCTTCTTCAAAAAAGAGCACTCATGAACTTGGTTTGCGAAATGGACAACTTGATTAAAAACCAGATAGCATCGCACCTTTAAACCCGTTAATCAGATCCCAGCCCTCGAGGTGTGAGGACTGTCACATTTGCACACTCCCTTTACCTGTATGTCAGGTGTGACCAAAGTCTCAGCAATCAATATCAATTCACAATTCATGGTTGAATGCATTACACAGTCAAACTGAGAACCACAGAAAACCCAGGCAGAGTGGAGTAGGTCTGAGTAGCCCTAACCTAGACTGCACTCACAAGAAAATAGTGACGGAGACGTTACTTCCATTTGCTTGGTAGATTCCGTGGGGGGTAATACAGTCTCCACATCACACTAAATGTGGAGGATAATATTGGCAACATCTGGAGAAAGAATAAACAGCTGCATTCTCCCTCTCTCTTTCTATTACAGCATTGTATCTTTTCATTTCTGAGTTTCAAAAGCTTAAGACTGCTGTCCCTAGTGTCTTGTGACAACACATCTGCAATGCAACAGCCTGGAGAAAACCTTCACTGTCAAAACAATCCTGAACTTAAAACCCAAAACATTATCTGATTCCACTTTATGGTTTGATTTTTGATTTGTTTCTCTCTCTCAATAAACAAACGAAACATATTCTTTAAAGAATAGAGTTCACGTTCTCATCAATGCAATACCCACTGTATGCAGACAGCTTTGCAGTGCTAAAGCAAATAAGTACTGTACAGCTACCTCCTAAAACAAGGCATCAGGATCACTCCTCTTTAAATGATATGCTAAAACACACATACAGTATGCACATGAAAAAATAAACCATTGTTTATCTGCTAGAAACAATTCTCTAATGCTCAAGTAGTCTGACAAATAGATGGGGGAATTTATTTTCAATGTTAAAAAGGCTCCCCTTATTTGCTCTAGCTAGAATGACACCTCACTACCAGCACCTATGTACCTCTAACTCTCTCTCTCTCTCTCTCTCTCTTTCTCTCTTTCATACCATCTTTCTTTACAACCATCTGGGAAGGACAGGATGGATGTGCGTAACAAACTCAAGTTTGGTACCAACTTCAGCAGCTATTTCTTCTGCCCATTTAAAAAAATAGGCAATGTGATTTTTGCAGTGGTTAATAACATCGGTGATTCGGTTTAGCTGCCCGGCCTCAATTCTAGCCCTTGCTGTTGTTTTTTTTTGTTTGCTGTTTTCTTTCTCTCCCTAACTTAACATAACTCTGCCAGAGACGGAAAAGTGACGCAGTCACGATGGTTTCTACTCTGTCCTATATCCTTTCAAAAATGACAGTTGGCAATAAAATCTAAGTTCCCACCATGTACCTCAAGAGCTTGGCAGGGCCTGTCACCATGACAACAAATGAAAAGGTCCTCTCCAAAAAAAGTCCACCCCTTAAACGTCAAGTTAGAATACTTTTTTTTGTTTGTTTCATGCAAAAAGGGTGCTTTTTTTTTTCTTGATCTGTGTGGTCAAGCTCCACATTCCTACCGAAAATGGGCACTGACATTAAAATCTGCCTTAAATTATGAGACATCATGAGGGTGTTAGAAGGAAGAGAAATGAAGAAGGGAACGACAGAACGAGAGGATGGCAGAAGCAAAAGACGGAGAGGGAGACAGATAGTGCCAGGCAGGAAAGAAAAGAGAAAGAGAGAGACAGGCAGAGAAAGAGAAAGAGATTAGTGAACGAGGAATGAAGAGCAAGGTTCCTTCAGAAAGTACAGTACAGGAAGCAAGAGTGTCTGTCGTTTATCGTTTGTTTCATCTCGTCCCTCAACGTCACAGTTGCCTGAGGAGCTCCGCTGGGCACTTGAGCAGGAACTGAGCGCTAGTGAGTCGCACAAAAGATTGCTTAGCTTAAAAACGTCACACACCTTTTCCCCCGTTGTGGCACCTTGTGTTTTGCGTGGGTTCGTTTTTGTTTTTTGTTTGTGTCGTATTCGTAAAAAGTTACGGTGACGGGCTGCGCTCTGTGGCGAGGGAGGGGGGGAGGGAGGGGCCTTTTAGGTGTCAAGGCAGGAGGCTCTCCTGTTCTCGAGAAGGTCCCGGTAAAAGGTGGAGTTGAGGAAGCGAGGGAAGGAGTCCCGGTGCATCAGAGTGTAGATCTGCAGCTGGGCCTCCTCGTACATCAGCTGGCTGGGCTCGGACAGGCTCAGGTTGATGCCCTCCCTCACTCGAGAGTCCAGGCTCACCTGCAACGGGAAAGGAAATCCTGCCTCAAGGTGTGGAGGTCTTCAGCCAAAAGTCAACTCTGCTGGGTTTTATGAAGCATGTGCACGTGAGGGAATTATTATCAATTACACCTAACAGACACATCCAGAGTGACAAACTTTAGATGTGACTTCCTGTTGTGGTTCCCTCACTAAGGATTTCCAGCAACATTTCAAGGCAAATTTGAACATTCTCATAACATCTTAACATCCATGTTTCATAAATACTAACGCTTACAAGTGAGAGATGAAGTACTGACTGACCTTATCTGGACCATCTATTTGGTCCAAGAATTTAATAGGTGTGTGAGTAATGTACTTTTTTATGACACTTTCCCCTCATATTTTCCTGTATAGATTGTGTGTGTCAGAAAATACTATACAATTTAACTATGACCGTATTTACTGAATATATTTGGCTTGGTATGGGTTGTGTGTTATATCATGTATCTATAATCCGCTGAATATGGTTGTATCCGACTATTTGTAAAATAAAAGTAAAATACTCTGCCAGCTAGCAAAAATGTTTGCGTTCACGTATATTCAATTCCATGCTCTTGAAAATGAACATGAGAGAATAATTCGAACATTCGGACAATTGCAGAAAGTATTGGCCCAGTAAAGCCCTCAGTCTATTGATTAGATGGAGTGACGACACATGCAAAGACATTAACCAGCAATGAGTAAGTTCTAATGCACTTGATTGTGGGGTAGAACAGAAACCCCTTTCTGTAATTAATGTGAGGGACATTGGAGGGCTGTTTGTGGTTAGGGGTGGGCGGAGTTTCTGTATTATAGTTGCCTACTTGCCAAGAAGGTTATGTGTTCAGTGTGGTTTGTTTGTTTGTCTGTCTGTCTGTAAAAAGGATTACGCACAAACGACTGGCCTGTTCATTTCGAGACACTCTTCAGGCCATGCTTCATGTTAATGTTTAAACATATGACTTAACAGCCTTTACTGTATCAAAAAACACCCTTACCTTATCAGGACCCTATCCTAAGAAATGAATTACATAATAGGCGATGATCACTTAAAATCGCATATACAGAAACACAATAGAGTAGCTCACCCTTCAAGGCAAAACTCCTCGCCTATCTGACCTCTGCACACACGGCAACATGTGTTTTAAGTTTGAGAGTATGGGAATACAAAAGACGATGCGCTACCTCTTTTGGCGAAAGAATGGAGACGTAGTCCTCATAGATGATCCTGGCTTTCTCGTCGATGGCCGTGGGGTCGGTCTCCTTCTTCAGCTCTTCACAGGCGATCCAGAACAGCAGGTTCTCCTCGCTGTACTCCGAGCGCAGGAATTCCTGGAAAATGTTCCGGCCTTCCACGGAACGCATCACCTGCTCGAAGCTGCGTGCCCAGGAGACCACCTCCTCCAGTGTGGGAGGCCTGGCAGAAAGGAAGTGGGAGTGTGGGGTGGGAGTCGGAGTCGGAGTAGGGAGAGGGAGTAGGGAGAAGCACGAAAAACAACATCAAGATAGACGGCACTTGTCTGAGGTAGCCCCTCAGGCCATAATACCCGCAATGATTGACTGGGCATGTGTCTAAATCAGATTGATCACCACACAGTCAGAGGTCCTTAAAAGCAAGCCAGAACCCATGCAATAAGTGTCTATGAAGTGAGTGCAAGTGTGGTGTTAGTAGACTGAGAGACAGAGGGCCCCTAGAGAGAAAGAAATGGCATTGCCGTGTGTTGTGACCTGAGAAATCCTCTGAGGGAACAGCTGTTTGAAACAAACAACTAAAAGTGTGGAAGAGGTGAGGAAAAAAAAATCATGCTCTAATTGGCTAATACAGGGAGTTAGAGTGCATGCACACTCACACACACACTACACTTACACATGCCCCCCCCCCCCACACACACACACACACACACACATACACACCTACCTATATGTTCACACACAGTCACACAGACACACATACGCACACACACAAATACACACACACACACACACCTACATATACGTACACACACAGACACACAGTCACACACACACACCCACCATGGTGGGCCATAATTTAAAGCTGCAGTAGATAAGAGGGTCCACAACACACTTCTTCCCTTCCCTTCCCTTCCCTTCCCTTCCCATCAGCAGCACGTGACGCAGGAATGACAAGCCAAATAGGGGCTGATTCACAGACAGAGACACTGAAGGACTGTTATCCCTGTTATCTCTGTGTGCACTTAATGTCATTTGCTACAAGCCAATCAGATTGACATAAACATGCATTTGAGGGAGGGAAAGTCAGCCAGTAGTGGAGCCGTGTAGCAAAGAGGGAGAGCAGTGCTGCTTCCTAGCTACTGCAGCTTTAACCGTACAGAGATGCTAATTACAAAACAAAATCACACCAAATTAATCTCACACTCCTTTGCATAATTGTTATGACACATACCAGTGTTAGATTCCCATCCAAGGTGTCATGTTATATATGTGGCATACAAGTGAAAATCACCAGAGGATGTGTTAACTGAATCAACTGAAAATGTTATGTTAGTGATTGCGAAATGAGACATTTTTCTTTAAACAGACTTGAAGATTTATATGATGAAAAAAGCCTTAACTTAGCTTCCCACTTTGAGACTGCCAAGTGTAAAGAGAAAAGTCTGGCGACTTACTGCTCTTCTGTTTCTTCTATGCTGTCCATTTTTGGCCTTTCAGGGCGTTCCACTCTGTCGTCATTCCTGCAGAACAGAGAAGTGACTTGGAATTATGCATACAGACCTCCTCATCTAAGACCTCCTGACTACTCTTCTAGATGTTCCTTCCTGCTTCCTGCTTCCTGTGTCTGTAATGTATGTTGTGAGAAACACAAGACCACATCGGGATTGACCCCCACCTTAGAACAAGGGAGGCAGATCAGCTAGCAAGGAGGCTAATATCAAGGAGTGCTATTGTCTAACCACTGGTCAACTCTGTACATGTTAGCCCATATTGCACCCCCATGTCTCCACAATAATAGGCCATTGGGCAACAATGAGATTCCAGTAAGTCAGATTTCTCTGAAGAATCAGAAACAGAACTGTCTCGTTCACGATTCTCACATGTTTTAAGACAGCCCTCATCTTGAAGGTAAGAATCTCTGCAACACAGTCTAATACATCTACAAGTATACAGACAACATTTGATTACAAAGGGGAAGCCATAAACTCTCTAGCAATTTGAGACTTGAAAGCTATGCACATCAACACATGTACAGGTCAATGGCTACGTATCAAAGAATCTATAGTGCTCTACTATCCTGAGAAGAGTAAAAACTGCTATTGAGTTTTGTGTGACCTGTCAACTGTCAGCATGGCAACCATGAGGAAAACAAAATACACCAGGAGCACAATCAACAGTTCTAAAGAGAGCAACAGCACAAATGTGAAAACAGGCAATCACAAAGACAAAGACAACAACAACAAAAAAAAAAGACTTTGCAAATCGCACTTTATTGAAGCATTTAAGACCCCCCTCCCCTCTTCCACCCACCCTCTTGAAAGTCCCGAAACAATCCCGGGCATCTATTTTCTGCCATGTACGGGTGATGTTTTAGCTTCCCCCACTGTCTCTCAATCAAAGTCTTCATTGTGCCAACATAATTGGGTGCACTAGCCACAGGGCTTTCACATGCAAGGAAAGATGCTAAATATATACCGTGGTCGACACAGCTGTTTGGCATGTGATGCCGAGATGGAAATAGCTGTTCACAGACAAGATAATGGCACCACAAAGAAGCGATGGAGGGGGGGGGGGGGGGGGGGGGGGGTTTAAAGGGGGTGTTCTGCTCATGTAAGCAGGGCCTCACAAACAGTGGCTTGTCCTGCTCCCTCAATGTTTTCTTTATTTCATACAGTATTTATATTTATAAAACTACTATTAATAGTTCGTGCTGATCTCTGCAAGGGCACCCTCAGTCTTGCCTTGTTTGGTCTGCCCTGCTGTGAAACCTGGACATGGGAATTTTCAGTTCAGGGGATGCAGAGTTTGACATCTTTGGCACTGAAGAGAATGGAGTAGCACATCAAAATGGCTCATAGATCCAGTATGTTTATTGACACACATTGACACACATTGACACACTTTATTACATTTTTGCATTTACAGTTACACACATGGATGCAAATGTTAACGTACTCATGCGTACACATATACAGTAAGCGATATAGACACACACATACGCAGATAGCAAATATAGATTCAACGGGTAGATAAAAGAGTTTCTTGCACTTTGGCTCTTTTACACAGGCATCTTGATGATTCGATCATCAATAACAAGCTGTCTTTCCATGCAATGAAAGGAGGAGATGGAAGACTGGGCGTAATATGTGCCTGAGGGCAGGACGCTACCCTTCCGTTCTCAGAATCAATCCGCCTATTCTCCCTCAAGAAGGGTTCATCTGCTGAGAGCTCCAGGGTGCTACTAGGAAAGTTGCAGGGGAAGTATTCCAGGAAGGATGCCTCAGAGAAAGACTACAATGTCAGACAAATTAGCCCCATTCACTTCAGTGGGCACAAACAAACCTCCCTCCATCTCAGCAGCCTCAACAGACAAACCCTTGGCCGCTTCAACCAGGTACACCATGCAGGTTTCACACGCCGCTGCCACCTTAGATGTATCAGGCCACGTCCCTCAGAACATGTTGTGCTCAAAACAAACATTCCCTTTTTCTTTCATGTCTACTGTCATTTTTATGCTTATATTTTTACGCTTTGAAGGTGTTTCAATCACCTCGTTTCTTCAGTCTTCAGTCTTTCAGTCTTATGGTGATGTCTTCCTCTGTAAATGTATGTTTCATCGATCCCTATGTGGTATTTTCTTGTGTGAATGTCATATTTAACATTTAAGCTTTTATAGCATATTGTATATATCCCATAATATACTGTACAGTTACAGTCTTGAAAGCGCAGTGCTTGAGAGTGTGGTGGTGGTAGTGGTAGTGGTGGGGGGGGGGGCTTACCAGAGGCATTTGCAGCAACCGCACCAGCACAAGCAGCAGGTGTTGGGCCTGGGGGGGCCGGGAGCCTGGGGGGGTCCTTCAATGTGTGGCTGCTGCCGTTTTCTCATCTCACTTCCACTTCCACTTTGCGGCTGTGGTTGAGAGGAGGATGGAGGGAGCCAGATGAGGAGAGAAAGAGAGAGAATGCGAGAGATTAAAAAATCAGAAATGTAGGGGATCTGTACAAAACATCTGAAGATGAAAGCGTTCCACTTAAGTACTGCCCCTCTACAATTCTAACTGGGAAGAAAACTAATAGGAGGGAATAAGGTTCCAAGCACAAGCTTCGAGTCATTTAAAAAACGCTACAATTAAATAATTTCCTGTTAAGCAATCAAGTCAGTGGAGTCGCCCTAGGAACGCCCCTCCTGACAGCTGAAAGGACACAGGTTATTCAAACTAATGACATTCTGCAACATTACCAGATACATTTGCCCTCACAAATTAACCCTGTAGAGAGGAAGAAGGAGGAAGAGAGAGAGAGAGACTCCTACACTGGGGTGGGCGATATAGACCAAAAAAAAAGTTAGAAGTTAGAAGATGAAGAAAACAATTTTTTTCCATTCATATTATGAACATGAAACATAGTTTGAGGAGTTTCTCTAAATTAATATTTACAATAACACAATTGACATGGCCCCCAATTACTAGCACAATTTCCCATCTGTATGACTGAAATAACAAAAAACAGGAAACTACAACTTCAATAGTCATTAAGGCTAGGCATTCTGTCAAGCTTTCCATTGTTTCCATTTCCACCAAATTTCCTCCAAAAATATATTACAGTCGGTTCCATTTCAAATCCGGGAATTGTTCTTAACTAATCAGATAATTAAGACGATTTCTACGATTTCTGGTTACATAGCTATTTAATTTGGTAACTGTAGGCAAATTATTTAAGCAGACTACCAGTAACTGGAATTGTCTGACAGCCGAATGTATGGAAAATTTGTATGCTTTATTAAATTCTCCTACAAAATATCCCAGTACCGTAGACAGCTATAATACCAAAATACCACCCACCCCTCCCCATACATAGCGAGTACAAAGCACAGAGTATATGCTTATTCAAAATGGAGGCATTGGAAATGGAGCTCTAAGGGCATCCTTGCCTCAATGTAGGGCTGGGCGATATGGACCAAAATCCCAATATTTGTATATTTTATGCTCAATATCCACATACGATATACTGTATATCGGTATTTTCTATTTTTTTAAGTAGGTAGATAGCGATTGAGTTTTTGAGTGGATAACTGTGGCCGCTTCCAATGGTGATAGTTGACATAATGAGACAGCTACATTCTGAGCTGTTTTGCGGTGGGAAATACAGAGGTAAACTGTATCATAAAATACAAATTGTAAGCGAATGGGTTCACAGTAGTGGCTGAACACATTATATAGCTAAACATGTTAACACCAAAACTCTACCTTCTCATATTGGTGACTGGCGGAGATAACATGTAAAAGTGTGAACACTTCTCAAAATAGTTCTATAGATACATATATTTAGTGTCAACTCACTTTATTGACAAGGGAGAGAAGATGAGAGGTGAGAGAAGATGAGAGGAGCAAACACTGGGAGCTTTACAAGAAACAGGTTATGTAACGCAACATCAAACTATATTGGTATCAATGGTATTGTCTCATCCTATATCGTTTAAAAAATATATCGGTGTGGGGGGGCACGGTGGCGCAAGCCGATAAAGCCCCCCCACTTACGGGCTACATTGCCCGAGGGGACACAGGTTCAAGTCTGGCCTGATGTCATTTCCCAATCCTCTCCCCACCTCTTCTCCACCTCGCTTCCTGTCATAATCTCAACTGTCCTATCCAAATAAAGGCATAAAAAGCCCAAAAATAAATCTTAATATTAAAAAAAATATATATATCGGTGTACCTTATATACCAATATATTGCCCAGCCCTACCTCAATGCCAAGTACTAAAAAAAAAAAAAAGAAGTAACAAACACGTTTTCCCTGGGTTGCCAAGCCTCTACTGTACATGGTATTTCTGTCACTATCAGTATAGCATCTAGTCGGCACTTTTTATGCCACTTTTTATCAGTTTTTTTTTTGCAAAACTGTCTTTAGTATACACTATAAATAGCACCTAGGACTGTATACAATTCCACTGAAAACAAAACAGAAAAACTTCAAGTACACATAAAATAAAATATTCTGCATTACAAATGAAATACCTCATGTAATAGACTGTATGATATAGTTAACATAAAGCAGACATAAGCCTACATGGCTGAATGTGAAATGCGTCTAGTGTTGCAGCAGTAACTGAGTGTATCTATCCCTTTGGTAACTCCTGACAGCATAAGAGACATGACTTCCTCCCAAAGCAGACAGAACCTGACCACGGCTGACTCAGGCCCGGGTCTGGGCCGGGTCTGGCTCAGAGCTGGCGTTTCTGTCTCGACGCCTCCTGCTGCCTGGGAACAGACAGTGAGGCGTGCGGCAGGGATGACACATTCCAGACTACATGAGGAGTGTCAGACTAAGTGCGAGGGGACCAAATGGCGGAGAAGTGTGTGTGTGTATGTGTCCTGTTTAAGACAGGACACTGTTATTTCCACCTCTCACTCTCTCTCTGTCCCTCTCTCTCTCTCTCTCTCTCTCTCTCTCTCTCTCTTTCTCCCTCTGTCTCTTCCTCTCTGCCTCCATCTCACTCTCTCTCTCTCACTCTCTCTCTCTCATTCAGCTCAGCCACTTCCCTTTGAGGGCCGTTCTCAGTTGACCATTTGGATTTGTCATTTCTGTCCAAAACAAAATGGATTTTAAGAAATGGTGGGAGTTTGCTATGACGCATAGTTGAAGGGGTTTATCCTGAGCTGACAGGTGCTGTCTCAGTGATAATGAAATCTGTGTTATGGAACGTCACCAGAGACTGAAGCACTGTTGCAGTAGGGGAAATAAGTAACAACATTACAGAGCCAATCAATCATGCCTTTGGCTTTTTTCTCTGAGTTTGTGAAAACAGGGAACTTGGTGGGAAAAAGACCATTTCACATACCTATAATACAAAGAAGTCTACAACCTGTTTTACTTGAACTGCTAACAAACATGGCTGACATTGCAACACTTGATTGTTATATTTCAGTCTGCCAAACTGCCACATTGTTCTTTAGTTGAACATATTGTAGATTAATATTAGTTCATGAGGTTCATAATTTCTTTCCTGTTTTGATATACAGTATGTTACAACACACGATAAAACACTCCATGACTATGCAGTTCTGGTCATAACTGCTTCTTAAAACTTACCCACGTTAAATGAAGTGACGTCTGGCTCAACTTAATGACATGATTCATGAGGTGTATGAGGAGTACAGATTCAACTTCATCTTAGTTTGAAACCAATCTGTCCCACTTTTATTATCGGATAGTTGGCTAAACACTGCCTTCATTAAATGACATGAACGGTGTATACTTTTCAACACAAACCTGAATGAACCGCATAAATAGGCAGTAAAAACAGGACAGAAATGAAAATGAAATAGGAATTGGAAAAAGAAAAGAAAAACAGGAAGCTGAAGACAAAAGTGTCTAACACAGAACAGGTTGTGCACCAGAATAGTCTGATAACACAGCCTCACTGAGACATGCCTATACATGTGAAGACTTTTGAAGGATTTGTGATACATCTCAAATATCACATTTCGAAAAACAGCAACAGTTAAAACAAACACACAAGCAGCGAAGCCAGAGTATTGTTCCCTGTGAGTTGAATGCGTCGAGTTCCACACTGAAGATAGACGTGCATGTTTTGCTCTTACTCTCACCCCCTCTAGTCTACTGACACTATCACCGCCTACTGATAGTATGACACTGTAATGGTCAGTGTCTTTACAATCACGGGAACAAACCACTAGCATTGTCTCATTTTGAGCAGGGACAATCAGGTTACTCCCGTAAGTAACTAAAAGTATCTACACTCTAAAACTACATTTTGAGAGGGAGGCAAATTCAACAAGTTTAAAGGGAGTGACAAGATATGTCTAACATATGCAATGCAGGAGAAGCGTGTGATCACGTACTGCGTGTTGTTGGGCATTGGCAAAACAACCCTCGCAAACTGAAAGGACACTGTGTGAACGGATGGCTAGGAGGATGTGATCACCTTTCAACACAGAGGTGAGCAGCATTTTAGGAAGACTGTCAAACTGAGCACCAGTACAACGTTCCACACCACAAGCCCTTTGAGATATGCTGGAATCTCATTCACTGCTACCTTTCCCCTTGAAGACCTGCCACCAGCAGCAAAAGAACTACCCTAGAATCAAGGGATTCAAAAGGTCAAACTCAGGAGAGCGCAATACAGCCACTGTGTGAGTACCAATTCCAAAGGAGAGGATGCACTCAGTGTTCAGTGTAGCTAAAATAACGTAACAGGGTCTTGGTAGTGTTAAGGTCATTGGTTTGTGTAAAATGTATGCTATATGCTCCCCGTGCAAGTCATTTTTAAAGAAGCATCTAGAAAGTAAAACAAAAGTAAGTCTCATTACAGCATCCATGCCCAGTACCCATGGTTCTCCAGTTACTCAGCAAATACACAGGCATGGCTTCCATCCCCTGGGAACTCAAGCACAGCTCAATCTTGAGCTAAATGTTTGTCAAATATCTATAATTATACATAGAGGGCCTAGGTACAGTCCTGAGATTCAGACTTTTCTTCCCAGAGAGGAGGGTCTTCCCCAGAGACAAGCACTGGTCAAGGCATCTCTGTTGGCCTGGGAGTTTTCCTTGGCCACTATCTTTACATCCCAGGGTAAGATTCTAATCTGTTTAGGGTTGAGTTGTTGGTAAACCTTTTGCCTTGTTTGACTGTCTCTCGTAAGAAGAACTTAATAATCGCCATTCAAGACAAATATAAATGATATCCACGAGAAGAATATCAATCAAAGCAGCTGGAAATTAGTAGGATAAAGTAAGATGAATTCAACACGTTTTATTGCCATGCTATCATCTGGTAAAGTCATAGTCATGTCCAGTGTCATGCTTATTTATAAAGCACATCAAGCAACTGACTTAGGCCAGTGTCTCTTTCTCTCTCTATCTCTCTCTGTACCCACCCTGCCACCCACACACACACACACACACACACACACACAGAAACGCAAACTACACTTTAGAACAATAAAGGTCAAGAAACAAAGAAAAGAAACAGTCACAGAAAGATGCATGTGTAGTGTGACCAACATTTGGAAATTAATGTAAAAATTAGGCAGTAAGGCTAACTAGGTTATAGGCTAAAAGATCATGTAGGCAAAAGACTAAATAATTCTCAATTTAAATTACAAAAAACTAAATGGCCTATATGTTAAAATCAATCAAATAGCTTAATTCACAATGTTACTTCTGTCTTTGTGTTTAAGCCTACAATTTTAGATGAATTCCATGTCCTCCCCGTAGATGATGTACCCAATCACACAACACCAAAACCAAAATGACACCAGAACCTGCTTCACCCATTCCTCAAGAGGTCCTGTTGTCTCTTCAATCAAACAGATGAAAATCAATCATACCTGGACATGCATTGCTCTGTTGTCCACCATTATACTTCTCCTCTTACTCAAAACTACGGCCATCGAGACACCGTGGGCATTCCTGAACTGACAGTTCGCCATACACTTCTGATGTCCCTGTGTGACACTGTAACTGGGGAGCCTGTGCAAATATGCAAAAACGTCAGTGGCCACCAGTTAATAAGGCATAGCCAGTGGAAAAACATGCAGGCTGATGCAAAACCTGGTGAGGAACACCATTGTTCTTACTTGCTAGACTTTCAGACAGCAGCACAGGTATGCAAATAGGACTCTCATTATATTCGTAGGAACCAGTAATAAATGAAGAGTATTTTTCCAATGCTATTTTGCAAACACAACCCAGGCATAGCAGACGATGACGTCATGAGGTGGTGGTGAATCTCCAAAAAAAAGGCACTGACGTATGATATCTACAGTGAGGTCAATCTACAGTATTTGTTAGACAATCATTATATTAGCCAAGCTGTACAAAACCATGATACTTCTAAAAAGATTTGGATCCATTTTTATGTGTATTTAACATATCGTGTTAAAGGTAAGTACCCTCAACTAAAACATTCAATTACATTCCTGCCCCATTTCTACCCTTGCCATCTCCTGAGACGAAATGTTCAGACACGCTGGTGCAGCAGTGGCTGCTTTGAATTAACTGATGCACGAACCCACGGGCACTAACACTACTTTTTCACTCTCTTACTGTATTTACACAGTAAAGTCATGTACAGTGTTTCACACTAAGGGTCTAGAACACACAGTAACAGATATCAGAATTCACTCAGTATTCAGTCATCAAAGATACTTGGGTTTGTTTTGTTTGAGTGTATAACAATAGTGTAGCTGCTTACAATGGATGACGAAACAGTGAATGTCAGAAAATCTGCTTGAAACCTCAGAACACATAATGACTTGGAGATACTGAACATGTGTGTGTTTGAATGTCTGTGTGTGTGTGTATGTGCATGGGTGTGTGTGTTATGTTTTAGCGAGGGTTACATGACTATACGTAAACCTATATTGTTATCTGAGGAACTATATATTGTAACTGTATATGTTGAACCATTAAGGATTTGCATGTGTTTAAATTCAGCAATCATTGGGCAAATCCTACAAGCTTGCTGTGTTGTCTGTCAAATAGCAGAGGCAAGTCCCTTCGACTTTGTGTAACAATTTTGTGGTGACGCCAACTCATATGGGCACCTACTAAGGCAGAAGGGGGCCAGGCTTAGTAAGTAGGGGATATTTTCTCTGTATCTGTCTCTATCTTTCTCTCTCCCTCTCCCTCCTCTCTCTGTGCACTTCATCGTACACATTCCAGAGCAACAGCAAGTGATGCATAGCACTAGTCACGGTTGGCTGCACAGCACGGACCTCCTTTTACCATCATTCACAAAGAGCAGCTCTGAGGGGGATGTTACTCTGGCGGCCCAATGACTGTTGGACAAGCAAGGCTGGGGTGTGTGTGGGGACCTGGTTACACTGTAGGCCTAAAGGCAAAATGTAACACTTTCGGTGTCATCACATCTCCACCGCAACAGTAGGGTTAAGCCCGACCTCTGAATAAAAGCGTTACTCATAGTCGTCAAACAGTGTGCATAGCTAGGAAATGATCTTACTGCATGTTGGTTTTTTGTCCAAAATGATGCAAACAGATGTGCTGCATTTCAACAGCTGTTGCACAGACAGCTACAATCATACA
This sequence comes from Clupea harengus, assembly GCF_900700415.2. NCBI lineage: Eukaryota > Metazoa > Chordata > Actinopteri > Clupeiformes > Clupeidae > Clupea > Clupea harengus. Next base: position 9,167,758 of record NC_045164.1, read on the forward strand.
CAATGGCATGAGCCATGACGTAACCTCATCTGCACAGGAACTACAAACCAGAAGCAACAAATAAAAAAATCTCACATACACACCAATATATCTGATAGGGGGGAGCAGTCAAACAGCATTCACATACATCAGAAACCAATGTGTGTGTATGTGTGTATGTGATCTACGTGCGTGTCTGGGAGGGGGGGGGGGGGGGTGTAGTACTTGACTTACCATGCAAATTAGCGTGTGTCCTTGGTGATATCAGACTGGAAAATCATGGCGTTGAGGTGAGAGGACAAGCTGCGGCACGGTGTAGAGGAGTCCACTCGTTCACTCACTCTCACCATCACCGTCAGATGGCGTTAGCAGGAGGAAGAGGGGGGTGTGGTGAGTGTGGCGGGTGGGCTGGGGGTCAGGGGTTTGGGTTTGATTCAGGGAGAGGGGTGGATGAAGGTGGAAACACCACGAAGCTCCCCCACCACCTCGTTGTCAGCCAAACTCAGGACCTCGACCAGGAGTGGGACCGGGCCGGCCGTACCATTAAGGGCAGAAGATTTGTATAGAGGGCATCTGAAAGAGCAGAGGGCACATCTGTGAGGCACTGGATGAGTGTGGAATGTCATGGATGAGGGGCTTGGACCCTTGGCTTTTCAGGGAGATTTCATAATTTTGGTCCTTTCTTACTGCTCACATGTCACCACTGATAGTGATTTTTTCTGATTCTACACAGAACATTGCAAGACATGCATTTGTTACATTCAGCTTAGTGGAAGCATTATTTGTGCTTTTCTCTTTGAATTCATATCATTGCATGATCTCCTAAATTATCATTTTTTTTGTTTGTTTGAATACACATTTGATGATGCCAACATATAATAAGGTACCGACAGTTTTATAATGTCATCCGTTATTCTTCATTAACACAATCGTGCAAATAACAGGCTGATTTGGAATTAAATCACCGTTGACAAAGACAAGGCAAGAGGAACCTCGTTTCACTTATATTCCGCTGCGCAGGGAAGTTCCCCACAATCACCATCAGCAATGATACCCTCAATCACCTGATGCATAACTGGCAACGTCCAGTACTAACCTTTATTTTGACCAAATCCCGAAAGATGTAAAAACATGTTACATGCAATTGAAGAAAAAGTTTCACATGTTAAAAGATGGATGTAGGCTACTCTGCAGTGGGCTGAATGCTGGCTGAATGTTCTTGTCTGCTACCGGTGATTTCTTCACAGAGATCGCCTCCTTGAATCAGTTATTATAGCCTAAACTAGTCCGTGCCAATTATTTTCATGCAATAGAAACACTGCAACCTTAAACGAGAGATTCGATATTTCAGAGAAGTGCAGACGCCTATAGAGTGAAGAAAATGAATCAATGCCTTCCGTGGCCAGCATATCCTGACTCAGAAAGGAAACAGCCTTCGCTCTTTATAGAATCCAGAATACACAGTCATTCGATTGTGATTATCGTAAAAAAAATACCACGAAAACGTAAATCGAAACACGGTCATAAAAAGCTCACATTGACATGACAGAGATGGCAGAATTCACCGTGGGCGTTTTTTCCCCCCAAACCTGGCGTGGAAAATGGTAGCCTTCTAAAAATATTAGATAAATGAAACCGTGGCATAACCACGGATCTACGAAAAGAAACACAATGCAAAATAACACCATCACATTGACGGTGGTAATTACAGCATCATAATAATGTTACTGGCCTCTTTAGTTGTAGCTAACGACTGTCATCATCATACTATTCGTATTCTCATCGCTGCCTGGGGTGTTTTGCGTTGGTCTCTCTTGCAGCTGTAAGATTCGAAGCATCTGAACTAAGTCATTGCAGGTAAGGGAATACGACTTCCACGAAAGACCGCAATAAGATGTAGCCAAATGCACTCCTTCAGTTATGTTCCACATCACTTAAACTAAGTGTCGAAACGAAACCCCCACTTTTCTGTGCAATTTTATCCATTTTCTGCGCGACGAAAAAGGGCAGTGGCTAGCTCGCTAGCAAGCTAGCAGGACATTTGAAATGCAATAAAGAATATTCATCCTCTTACCCCTTTATTCTGGGTGTCAGTCTTCTATTGTGGTGGCATTAAACGTGTCTGACGCTCATATTTTCGGTATCACACAGTATATTTGCATGCTGCCGTGAAATGTCCATCGGCGGTGTTTTTCACCCATCCGCCCAACTTCAGCACCGAGCCAGTGGAGACGCACTGCGCATGCTTGCCAGAACTGTCAGCTCGCCGGCCGAAAGCTGCAGAAACAGTCCAAAGGATGCCAGTTTGGGAGAACCTATTCCATTTTGTGACGTTTTACATTTTAAATAGACATGCAGTTATGAGCACCTCATGGGCCTGTTTATATGTGTGTGTGTGTGTGTGTGTGTGTGTGTGTGTGTGTGTGTGTGTGTGTGAGAGAGAGAGATCATGCTCTGTCATTTTACAGCTGTGCAGACATGTTCTAACCTATTCCACTGGTTATTCTAATTTATATGCTTTATAAGAGTGTATAAACGTATATAGCTATGTATCCAACTCTCAGAAAAAGAGTTCTTACTTTTCTTAGGGAACCTGTAAGCCATAACTCCCATCATTTATTTATCCCCAAAGGTTCTGAGCCTTTGGAACCATTTTACCACAAAAGTAACACAAGGACGTTGTAGAATCTTGAGGTTCAAGAGGTAGACTATCGTTTTTCAATTGGTTAAACACTCTAGATTTTTTACATTTTGCCATTCCCAAAGGATTTTTACAAAGGCCCCTTAAAATTGAAGGAGAATAATCTTGGGCCTAAGACCTCTTTAATGAGTGAAAAATAAACACTTTCTCATTGTGCCTTAATAGTTTTAACCCCTAATCCATCCAAGGTGAGATTTGGTGCTTTGGATCAAAGTATAACAAAGTAAGTTTAAACCAAAGCATAAAACCTGGAAACTGTCCTTACAGACCCATACTGTTCCCCAGCTCATTACATTTTCCTCAGTTGTATTTTAGCATTTGCATGGCAGGGTGTGGTTGCATTATTAATCTCAGTCTCTCTGAAAACCGAGGTTCATATGCGTCAGTAAACAATTCAGATTTGAATAATCCCCCACTTTTCACATTCAGGTAAATACCCATGCCATAGGTCTTGTTCAAGTTACAATGTGGTTCTAGAAATATTTATATTGACAGAAGAGTGGCAGTTGGGAATAACCACAAGGTGTAGTATGTGACTAAATAATAAATACGTTTTATTTAATAATAAATACTAATACATCGTAATTTAATAAATACGATAAATACGTTAACTGATTAATTGCAAAAGTAGATTTAAGAAAAATAGTTAAGCAGAAAGTATCACAATATTCTGAAGATAATGTTGGCATTGAAATATCAGTACTCTGTATGGATATTACAGATCTGCTACTGCATGTCACTGAATCGGTGGAATATGTAAGAAAAGCGACCAATAGGAGGCGCTAAAACCACGTTGCCGTCACAGCAGCCCCGTGAGAATGCACAGGCACATATAGGTAGGCCAACACACTGATCAAGAAACTGCAGCTGCTCTGTATGCTTTTTATTCTGTCTATTTCATCTCAAATTGCATTTGAAGAACTGAAGACAGAGAGTCCTCCCTCAGAAGCAATGTTTGACGAGGAACCAAAAAGGTAGGGTAGGTTGAAAGCAATGTCTGAATGTCCACAGTTTTTTATGCCTTTGTGTGTCTTTAAATGTGATTTCACCCAACACCTTCAAGCATTGTGCACATTTGAATGTTAAAATAGTTTTCTTCACGCCCTTGTCCTTCCTCCTGACCAACTATTTTTGTTCAGCAACTTCAAACGAGTCAACTGCGTTTCAACGCAAAGAAAAGGCTGGCGCAGTGTTTGTAGACCTGAGTGCTGCATATGACACCATATGGCATCGTGGCCTTGCCTTGAAACTGCTACAAACAATACCAAGCAAACACATGGTTAAACTTATCATGCAGATGATGACAAACAGAAGCTTCACACTGCACATCGACCATCAAAAAACCAAAAAGAAAATGCTAAAGAATGGCGTGCCTCAGGGATCTGTTCTAGCTCCAATTTGCTTCAACATCTATACCTCTGATTTACCGACAACAACCAGCAAAAAATACACCTATGCAGACGACATCGCACTTCTAACTACCGGAACTTCTTTTAAGTTCTAAGTGACACCTTAACACCTTAACAAATGATCTTACTAATTTGAACAAATACTTTATTAACTGGCGACTGAAAATGAATGAAACCAAAACATCCAACTAAAAGTCAAATGTGCAGGAGATATTATCCCATTTGAAAAGTCTCCAAAATACTTGGGTGTTACTCTGGATAGAAGCGTCACCTATAAACAACACCTCCAGCAAGTCAGAGCCAAGGTGGAAGCAAGAAACTGCCTCATTCACCGTCTCTGCGGAACCTCGTGGGGAGCAAGTTTCCCTGTACTCCGAACTGCTACTCCAGCACTGGCATCCAGCCTGCCTAAACCTTGCACAGAGAGCTCAACGCAGAGCCAGCCACCTACTCCATCATGATATCAACTCAAACGACCCACCACCACGCCTACCGCTGAGAGCACCGATCTCTGCAAGACTTCGGGGTCTGCTGCATGAGGCAAATGGTCAGCCACCTGGATCCTGGACCATCACACAATGGACCAAACAGTGGGGCTCAGCCAACACTAAACTACATGGCTACATCAAAACACCGTCCACAAGGCCTGCAAGACACACCCTCAACAGAAACTCCTGGGTACGACTCAACAGATGCCGAACAGGACATGGACGCTTCCGAGCCAATATGCACAGGATGAACCTATGTGATGCTCCAGACTGCCCCTGTGGGGCCCCAGAGCAAACTGCTGATCACATCATCAACGACTGCACCAAGTACCAGTGCCCTGGCCTTCAGGCACTGTCTACCCTGAACAGTGAAGCACTAGCATGGCTCGCGGACACAAGCTTAGTCATCTAACAGTATGAAAGGTATTTTGAGACATACGAATATATATATATAAACGAGTCAATGGCAAGTATAGTACGGCAGAAACATTATAATCGGAGTCACTGACTCTGCTGTATGACTATGAAACAGACACCCATCATTTTCAGGGTTTTCAGGATATTTATAGTAGATTGTTCCTGGTTCAACCTGATGCATGTTTTCAGAGTATATTAAGATGATCAGAAACCTTTTTTTTTACATTTTGAAGACTTGCATTTTCTTGATTACCTTCGCAACAGTGAGCCTGGCTGCTCAAAACAGCATTGGTCCCTGGATTCCCTGGATCCTATGCTGCCCTGCATCAGTGGATCAACCATTTTGGAGGGCAAAACGTAACAAATAGAGGCTCAAAAGTACAGATAGCAATGGAAGGATTTAAAGAATATGAACACTGGGTTCAGTAACAGTGTTTCTTTTTTTACACAGCTGAAAGGTCTGACCTTCATTTTCCCGAACTGGTGACGAAACAACGATGTTCTTCTTCAATTTGGATTGAAAAGGTTAACACCGTTTTTCTTGTTGGTTGAGGTCTTTCTGTGTGCTTTCTCACAAGCGGTTACTGTAACCATCCTAAGATACCACATCACTGTGACCTTTTTGTTTGGAAGAACTGAAAGCTGCTCATAGCTAGTCTGTGTGGCTACACTGTAAAGGAAAAGTCTCTCAAAATTTTGTATCTGTTTCTGTTACAGTGAAATATACAACGCATGAACTATTGGGAGAGGCTAAATAAACTGAATCCAAAAACAGTTCTTAGATTGAATGTATGAATGTGCACAAATAGAGTGCATTACACATCCAATGCAGGGCTTCTCTGACACAATTTACCACTGAAGTAATTGTCCTCAAAGGTGTGGAATGTGTGTATGCTTGTGTGGGTGTGAGAGATGTATATATATATATATATATATATATATATATATATATGGAGTGAGATGGAGAGAGGCTGGGGGGAGTGAGAGCATCCACTTGTGGATTGCAACCCCACTTTTTGTTTGAGATCACATATGAGAGGGGCAGAGAAAGTCGAGCACACACTGTACCTCTGAATCATCATCTCTTTATCAGCTCCGCATTCAATAAGCCTTCCCAGCCACGCACTGTGAATACGGCACGGCTGATGCAGCTGAGAAATCACAGGATGCTGTCCTCCCCCCTCCACACCCTGCCACACAAACACAAAAATAGCGGAGAATTAGGATTAGTACAGCTGGGGAACATAATGCCGTGGAAACACGTTTTCAAACGGGTCTGACAGAAGGAAACGAGGACAAAAAACACAATTTTTCACAAGTGCATGCAATCATTTATCATTATCATTAACATTATCATTATCATTATCATTATCATTATCATTACAAAATGATTTGAGTTGTTTTATGTTTCTGTTGTTGGTTTCTTTCAGTCCAGACAGGAAAAGAAGAAATCAGAGTGATCTTTGCACAAGGCTGTTTTCAGGTGCCAGTTTTATCAGTTGGTTAAAGGGACTCCTTATATAATGTGAGGCGATCTCTGATCTACTGCAGTACTGATTTACTGCATAGCATTGACATTTATCACTGTAACAATGAGTTTGAATGAAAAATGATAGGTATCTCTGCAGAGACTCCTAGTGTGTATTTTCTGTGTGTGTGTCTCCAACATGTTCCATAAAGGTGGTTGGAATGTACATGGCCTGTGATGTGATGCTGTGCATTTCCCTTGCAGGTGTATTTCTCAATCACAAAGGTGACATGTCAGTCACTCTTATTCTTCATGCATGCTTACATGCTAGCCAGGTTGATTCTAGTAAATTACAAAGTAATTAGTAGAGTTTCAGACATAAAGATGCAACACTGAAAGAAAATATCTCAATGTTTGGAAGATTTTTAAGGAGAAATAAAAGCGACCTATTATCCTTTTATCATTTTTCCCATTTGATTAGTGTTATATAGCTTTTTGTGCATGTAAACAGTCTGCAAAGTTACAAAAGCCCAAAGTACATGCCAGAGGGAGTAACTCTCTTCTGTAGAAACCACTTTTCTTAGCTGCCTTAAATGGCTTGTTGGAATTACAGCCTTTTCGTCTGTTACATGATGACATAATCTTGCAAAACAATCCTTACTGCCCAAAGAAAAGAGCTCTATCAAGCGTTTCAGACAAAGGGTGAAGTGCAGAGGTGGTCAGATACAGGATAAATGAAGGGAGCCTATTACAAAATTAAGGGGATCTTAGTACACATTAAAAGGTGTTACATGGTTTTATGTGGAAATTCTTACATGATATTAGGGGAAATTGCATGTGATTCACAAATGTATTTCCTGATTCACATATAAATGTGAAACGCGGTTCACAAATGTAAATGCTGTAACATTTATTTTTAAAATGAACGTTTATTTACAATCCGCTCGCCATTTTGTGAACATCTCTGCATTTATTTGTGGATTTTTGACACTCTCCTGACATGGCCTAATTCACAAATGCATCCTTTTCAAAAGGACATTCTCAGCAGCCAAATTCACTTAAACGTAAATTTGAGGGCATGATTGTGAATGTGACCACACTGCATTACATATGCGCAATGTCCAGTTAGTACACCATAACAGACATCTGCATACAACTGATTACGCACAGAGGAATCCATGCTTCAATGGTGTCTGGTAGCTGCCCACCATGTGGGAATATAACATTGAACATGCTTGAACTATGAATATTTCAAAGAATGGTCAATCCTCTGACCTGCCATCTAAACCACTGAGTAACCATTGGACTCTTCCAGCAAAATCGATTGCTATTTTAACCCAGCCGCTGGGTAGTAAGGATCAATTCAATGCTGGGTCAACCCAGAGCATCTAAACGGGTTAACATTGCTATTTTAACTAAGCCGCTGGTGGACTAACAATGCCTGGTTAACTGAATCCAGACAGATGGGTTTATTTCACCTGGTAACTTCAAACCATATACTAGTTCATGTTAAAACACAATACTTTGTCTGTACAAACATTAAACTTTTTCACTAAGTCATGTTGAAAGTCACCCCTCCTCCTACCAGCTTAATTTATATGCTAATGTGGCATATGATCAATTATCTAGGCTAATATTAAATTACAGGTAGAATAAAACAAGTACGACAAGACTTCAGGAAAACGATCTGTCTGTGCTGGACTTTAAAATGTCAAAAGTAAATAAGCCTTTTTTTCAGTCCAAAATTGGCCTGTTTTTTAGTGCATTTTGAAAACTGATAAACAGGGTGGATGGAAGAATAACGCTCAAATAATACAATTATTGAAATAAAGCAAACTTTTAGACCTCACCCCAACTCTATACACTATGTAATCAGTGGTATGCAAATGTACATTACGTTGTAGTACTCCACATAACTGGACACTGCCTAGATGTAATTCAATGGTCACATTCAGTCATACTGTTGAATTTACATTCATGTGGTTGGCTGAAATTGTAAGAGACATGAGATAAGCTGATTTAAAAAAAAAATGCATTTGTGAATGTTCACAAATGGTGAGCACTTCGTAAAATGCACATTTGTTAGTTTGTAAATATGTAACGCGTTCGCTGCAACATTTGTGAATGGTGTGGCATTTATTTGTAAATCACAAAATGGGGGAACCGCATGAGATTTATTGGTGAATTTTGAAACTATTCTAACCCCATAGCAGGCTTACACGTTTCTACTGTGTGTGCACTGTATGAGAATGATAACATTTAATACAAAGGATAATGGGAAAAGCGGAAATTGTCTTAGGTATGAAGAAAAATGATTCTGAAAAAAGCAGAGGGACAGTGATAATGAAAGTGTTCAGGAAAGGTTAATGAAGATCATTTTAGTTTGTGTTATTTATGGATTTCCACTGCTAGTGGAATTATGTTCTGATCTACTGACCTTCCTCAGACGGAGGCGTCCTGGCTCAAGGTGAACTGATGAGAATATCAGGAGGTATGAGCTGGGAGAAAGCAAAAAATAAATGATTTTATCATTTATACCTCCCACAACGTTTTGCTTTCATAGAAGCTCAGTGCAGAAATGCAAATACATCTTATATGAACAGTTGAGGAGGTGCTGTAACATGTTAAGTCACTTAGACTTTGTTGTTGATAAATGATATTAAAGTACTGAAGGACTTTGCCTTGATTTTTCTAAGCAGCCATTAACAACAACAAGAAATCTAATCCTGTTCAGTTTAACAAGTCATCACAAGTCATGGAGATTTCCATTTATTTCTGTGAAAATGTATCACACATTGTACAAGCCAGAGAAAATCAATTCTAAACCAGAGTTGTTTTGTAAGCGATGTCCACTTTCCTAATCCATTTAGCCCATTATGATCAGAGCTTTATATAATAAAAGCGAATGCGGTGACTCAAATCTCATTTCAATACTGGTGTTGTCATTTAAGCCTTTTGTAGTGATTCCCATTTAAAAGGTTTGATTTGCTGAGAACTGAAGATTGTTAGAATTTATGACTCAAAAGGAACTTTGAAATATAATCTGATTTTAAGTGTCTAATAAAAAATGAGAAGGACAATGTTACATACTTCAAAAGTCTCATCTAACCAAGCTAATAACAGCAAACTCGTTTGAAATGATCAAATATTCCTTTAAAGGTAAAGAAATGTGGTATAAATAATTAAGTATTGCGATCCTGTCAGAGCTATTGAAATATACCTAGGGAATTATCACATTTAATCAGACAAAAAGGTATATATTCTTGATTTTATTTGCAGCGCATGATAATTGCAGTGGTGGGTTGATATAATCATTCCTGAAGCAATCCATCAGTCTTCATGACAGGTTCCCAGATGAGCAGTAGGCCTAATGACAGCAGACCCGATTTACTGCTCAGTTTAGGATGAAAGGCAAACATTTATACATGCCCTAATGCTCTCTGAGCCTGCCTCAAGTTCAAAGGTTTCATCCCTTCAGAAGACCTCATAAAGAAATGGGATGCAATGGTGAGGCAAATCCACCTTCAGGCTACCAGGAAACTCTACACCTGTTTCTGTTTTCATTAATTCACAGGTGTCACTCATGCGGGGGCGATGTGAAGTGAGGAGGGAGGTGTGTCAAAGCCAAGCCTCCCAGGGTTCCCCCCCTGCAGCTCGGTGTCAGTCTCACAAGTTCATACAGCGTGCCTGGGGTGTGTTCAATCCGAGGTGTCAAACAAGAAGGAGATAAGGAAAGGAAGTAAGGAAAGGAAACACTGCAGCCCTGTACAGACACATAGGCTGACCTTCCAACAGCCTGTAGTCATACAGTCCCTGAGGGCAGCCATAAAAATAAGACAGACAGAGAGAAAGAGATTACCCATGAAGGCAAAGTAGCTGAAGCAAGGTAAAAGACAGAATCACTGTAGGAATGTAAAATGAGAAGAGACCTGTGGAGAAAGTTAGAGGTTTCCTTTCTTTTCAAATGAAAATCATCTTTTGAAAAGAGATTTCACTCTGTCCCTATATTGTGATATCCTTTGGGCAGTCTCTTTTCACATTCACATTCACAGACAAAACAGAGACGGTACATATGACATAGTCTGCATAATGGACTGAATTAGTTAACATATGTGTATACAGCCTGTAATTTGTAATTTTACACTGTAATTTGTCTTAATGGTACCATTGGGAGAGGTCTTGTAAAATACATGGAGTATTCCCAGATTGGGAAGGGGACGGAGGAGAGAAGAAAAAAGGAGAATCCTTCATACACGTACCAGGGAATAAAAAAACATATTAGCACACATGGGGCATATGTACATGATACATACATGATTCCAAGAAACATAGAGAAAGGTATATACATGAAATATACAGAATGAATGGTGGATAAAATAGAGGAAGGCAGCATTTAAAGTACTGGATGTAGAACAGCTTAGTTGGTCAGTGTCCTCATAAGGTCACTATTATAAGGATGAGCAGAGCAGTGAAGCAGAAAACGATGTCAATGATGGCATTTGTTTATATTACGGGTCAATAGGCTGACAATATGTATTATAGGTAGAGTAGAATTTGTGCATAATAGTTTGGTGGGAATAGGCAGCCTTAAGGAGAGGGTTTCTGCAGGTAGAATGGGCGGAAAAGAGACAAAGTGAGTGGACAGTGTTCAGTTGCCTTATATGTGTAAATATAATTAAGGGCTAGGATATGAACCTGGTCACTTCAAATGCCCAAAGAGAACGACAAGTAATATGGCCACTTCATAAGTATACATGACATAGTACAGTATCCTCCTGAGAACCAACCCATAGACTTGTGTTCTCTGTAGTTGACATTTGTTTTTCATGCATACCCTCTTACTCTTTTGAGCTATTCTGTTAATCATTCTTAGTTCCCAGGAGGATATGATATGTAGAGAGAGGAAGAGGTAGAAGGAGAGGGAGAAGTTGGTGATTTTTTTGTATTTTAGTTATACACAAGAAAAGATATTCCTCGTGCCATTTGTTGTGGACCTCTCAGATTTGGGTTCGATTACGTTCCCAGGTTTGGGTTAAGATAGACTGCTATCTAACTGCTCTTTAAATTGACTGCTGAATTTGAGTCAATGCCACTGGTAAATATAAGGGTTTTAATCACCACACCAACCTCCCCAATTTGAAAGAGGAACAAAGCAGGTGAGTGATAGCAGAAGAGCAAGCCTGTCTGAGCGAGAGATCCCTAAAAAGCCTGTCTGTCTTATCTCATACACCCCCCCCCCCTTGTGTATGATGCATATTGAGTATTATAGAATGGTATGCTAGACCCATACATCAAGGCTTTTCCAAAAAAATAAGCCTACACTTTTCACATTTCTTGTCCCATGTTTGATTGCCTGACATGTTTTAATTTGTACAGGTTTGCTTTGTTCAAGGACAAAGCTGTGATATGGACGTACAGCTTTTGAAATACTGCCGTATTTCTTACCTCTGGAAAGATCACCTTCAGGAATCGTCTATTTATGGTACTGGAGATCTGGAAAACAGAGATAATGTTGACAAAATGCAGAATGTTCCTCCCGTCTGTGTGATGCCTATGCACTCTTATCATGCAAATGTGACTCCCTTTTCTGTTAGACGGTTTTATTACCCACACTTGGTGTGATCTTAACTGTCCTGCACCTCATGTGATCATCATATTCCCTGTGCACTCTGCGTCACCAGGGTCAGATATGACCCACTTTAATTGTCCTCCCCCTAAACATGAAATTGCTTGAGTTAATTGGAATTTTTGTCAGAAATGTTGATTTTATTGTCTTGGCTGAAATGATGTGCGTGTATCCTGAGGAATGAGTCAGGAAGTGGAGACGAACAGCTACACTGCTCATGTTCAAGCAGATATGTGTTATAGGCACATCTATTCTCTGTGCTAAGGGCTAGGACATAACAAAAGATATGTGTTATACGCACATCTATTCTCTGTGCTAGGGGCTAGGACATAACAAAAGGAGAGAACGAAGGGAAAAGGGAAAAAAATCATCCACTGAGGGTTAATAAAAAATGTCAGAATTCCATTCATTCGAGAGAGAGAGACCATATTCACATAACTTTTATTACAGTATATTGTTATAATTGTTTTATTTTATCATTAGTTATTGTTGTTAATGGCTTATTGTGTGTAATTCATAATTTAAACATGATCATAGGTATGTATGTACACAAAAAATATCTATTCATACTTATACTTTTATGTGTGTGTGTGAGTGCAGTCAGAGCTTGTGAAATCTCAATACCCATTGTCTTTATTAACATTTGTTCATGCATACCAGTATATATTTGACATAGATATTGATATCAAAGATATTGAGATAAGATAGCCTTGGGTTCTTATCTATGATTAGCAGTTACTATAGATCCTTAACTACTTTAATTACAGTTTGCCTGCAAGTCGTTTAATAATTACCAGGTCTGAAAACAGACCCTGATGTTGATGATGGAAAAACGAGTAATCTCATTTCATCCTGAAATGCATTCACTTGTCTCAAACACTGAACAGAGTCATGTTATGACCCTGTGAGATGTGAGAATTGCTCAAAGGCTGACTGAACTTCACAATGCACTGTTCACAAATGCACAAAGGCCCAGGAAAGCTAAGACGTGCTAGAAGAGATTGACTTTCTCAGACGAGCACAAAACAGCCTCGTTTTCCTGCTGTAAACACTGTTACCTAGGTGGCCTGGGTATGAACTGCCTTCATGGCACTGCCAATGCAGCCGCGTGCACTGTGCCCTACACACAATGATGACTTTGCCTCTTGTCTGACGCTGCGCCATCCTGTTGTTCTACAAGTATAATGTCCGTCCTTCATGCAAATTATTCTTTGCTTGGAGGGCAAAAAGAGGAGCCGACAACTTACTTGGTCACTGTAATAAATCATTTCAGTACCAACATTGATTTTTTTCTCACGTGAAACATAAGAATTATCACAGGATGAGGAATTCACTAAAACCAGAGGACGCTGAAGTCATAGTGACTTATCATTGTCAATCTACCGGTATATAGATGTTAGTGAATGGTCCCAGAACTTATGGTGAAGTATTGTTGTATGTTGCTAATTAGTGAAACTGACCTATCTAGTGTCTAAACCAGGGGTCTTCAACCTTTTTCAGCCCAAGGACCCCTTGGCTGAGAGAGACACTGAGCAGGGACCCCCACCCCCGCCGCCCCAAATTTGGGCCTGATATTCATATAATTTATTTGGAACTAAGTGTCAGTCACACACACACACTCCCCTACACATGTTTGAACAGAATTACAAATCATCTGTGACACACAACTCGTTTCAATTTATTCTGTTTATTATTGACATTTTTTCTCCCTTACAGTTAGCCGTCACTCTGTATTCAATTAGGGAGGGACAAAGAATTGAGTAGCTTGATAAGCTTAAGTATGGATGAAATATCTCATACCTAGTGATAGATCTGACGTTTGAGAATTCATCATTCATGTCTTTGGCAACAACATTCTCCCTATGAAGCTTGCAGTGCGTCATACATGGCTCTTGCACCGTCTGTCCACATCGCGACACAAAAATTGTCGATCACGTTGAAAATCTCTGAACTTTTTTTTTACCTCCAGGCAGCTGCTTACAGAATCGAAATTCCTCCTGCAACTCATTTTGGTCGACAAATCACAAAAAAAGCTGAGTGTCGTTAGACACATCGGTGGATTTAATTGCATCTAATTGTAGTGCAAAATAATCTGCCTTCGGGAGGTTTGCGACTAGTAGTGCCCTCACATCAGCTGCTAATTCATCAATAGGGCGGGCATTGGGATGCTTTTCAGTTTTTTTACGTAGCCTACTCATCCTTCCCAAACATTGTTTTGCACATATCACTAGCTGTTGGCAATATTAAACTTTCCGCAATTATGTATGGCTGTTTGGTCTGAGCGACACGTAATGCAACTTGATAAGAGGCTTTTAAAGCTAGCTTGCACACTTTGGCTGATTGTCTCATCAAGGTCTGCTGGCCCTCAAAAGATTTTTAACGGGAAATATTAAATGTTTTTTTCTTTCAAGTGAGCATGGGTTGTCTTTGAGTGTCGTTGCAGCTTTGATGGTTTCATAGTTTCGTTTGATAGCACGGAAGAGCAAACCACGCACACTGCTAATTCTTCACCATCGGTCTCTTTGTAGGTGAAGGCAAACTTCAGATAATTCTCTGAATATTTATGTGTCTTCTCCCGTTTGCGCTTTTGGCTGTTCATGTTGGCATCCTCTGAAGGTAGATCATCTGAACCGCCATCAGTGGTGTCTGACGAGGAGCTTTTGTTCCGAGAAATTACAAAAACGATCAATTATTTCAAATTGTATGGTTATGGCAGGTAACGTCTTTTGGCACCAGATAGCTAAATGTAGCTAAAAGTGCATATGTCGCCATTATGATCAAATGATGGCGCGAAGACTCATGGGTAGCCTAGGTATTATTTTTAAGGAATAGAAAGCAATTTTTACGTTCTGTTTATGTTTATGTAGTCTTTTGGACGTTGTAATTTTTGGAAGAGGGAAAAAATGCTTCAGATGAAATAATGTGGCGGACCCCCTGCAGTACCTCAGCGGACCCCCGGTTGAAGACCTCTGCACTAAGGGACAAGCAGTGCTTAAAATGCATGCCTTCATAGAAAAATGTCAGTTATTTTAGATAAGGGCATCTGGCAAATGTAAATATTTGATAATGGATACCAGCGTTTGCTGGCTTAGACATTGACCTTGATGCTTCCGATAATGCTATGGACTGGGAAAATTTAAGGTAAAGAATGTTGCCACATATTCCGCTATGCATCACTCTTTCCGGGTAATGGTCTCCATTGATCAAATACATTGATAATCCCCGAAAAAGGCCAGACCTGCCTGAGCACTGCTTAAATCAATTCTCACTTCCTTGTCTGGTCCAAGGACCCGCTATGCATTTCAAATGAGATTTACCTCTACTTAAGGATAAAATGCAGTACGATCACATTTTTAGAACGATCAGTCTGTGTTCTGATTTTAAATCAAAAAGTCGTAGTGCAAGATCTTTTTCTTCAAGCTATTTGTTTCACTGAGGAACGACATAGACCAGCATAATAATGTAATAATGCAACCGTGTTTTGAACTTGGTTCTCATTGATGTTTATAGAGCTTTTGACTCTTGTGAAATTGTCACCTGTAAAAACAGCTTCAGATCCATGTAATGTTTGACCTATAATATGGGGTCTTCAGTCAGAGAAGGACGACAGTATATCAAAATATGACTTTCCTGTGGAGGAACACTCACACTCAGCCATTTAAGTGTCAGAGATGTCTTTTCAACTTGTAATTATGGCTGCGTTAGCAGAGTAACATGGCTGTGGTCCAGATGGTGTTTATTTCTAAACCAACGTTATTGTTAATCAACTCATGAAGGCACAGGCAAAGGCAAACCATAAGCACAGAGCAGTGCTTCTCCCTTGTCTGAGCCCAGAGGATTGAGACACTGTGATTGGATGAGGTGATTTTTGTATCATTATGTCAGTTGATGTATCTCATGCCAAACCACAGTCAAACAAACCCAGAGCCAAAGTCAAACCAATGTTATCCACTCACAATGTTCAACTGGTGTTGCTGATCATGAAGATGAAGTTTAATCATATTGTTCTTCAGTAATTCAATTTCCTCCCTTCTGCTCGTTTTCAGTCAAGCTGGATAAAGACGTCCCAGATCTTTCTGGACGAAACATACCAATACCAATAACACAGAAAACACAGATTTGGGAACGCAAACAACAAAAGCAAATAAATGCTGTATAAGAGGCCTGCACCTTACAGGCTACTTAAATATTCTCTGCTTTATTCAGCTGAAATTGCAAATGACATATTTTGCTCTGTATCTGTTTCAACATTTTCAATTGAAAAGAAATAAAGCCAACTTAATGCAGTATGATGATGTATTAATTAATGCTATATTTCCACTTGGTTTAGGCAACATTTTCATATTTTGTTCTTTTACCACAATGGTAAATGAGAAGACTGTTTTTACTGTGTATGGTTGAGACATAGTTGGAGTGATGTGAACCTGATACTACAAAACAATTCTATTAAATGTTGCACAAAAAAAAAATGAAGCTGTGTCTTTGTTGAGTTGAGGAGAGCAACAAGTCATCCTATAGGCTTCTTTGAGGAATGAGATGCTAAAGTTACATCTGAAGCAGGAAATACTGATGCGTATGCTAGCCTGTAATGTATTAAAGCTAATGCTGGACATATCTCTTTTTCTTTTTTGCTCCTCTGTTCCTGACTCTGGTTGCCTTTCCACCATGTCATCGGGGAGAGAGGAGGGGGCACCAGACTCTTTCATGTTATTATGTTGGTGAAATATAGTGTGTATAGCCTATGTACGTTTAATGGTGTAGCTGTCTGAAAAGTGGACAGAACATTTGTGTGTATGTAGCCTACCTTGTCTAGCATTTTAAAAAGCAAGACATGTTGACTCAGAATTTAGGAAGAAAGACTACAATGGCCCTCCAAAGTCAGATGTGACCAGAACTTACTGTGTTCACAAAGTAAGATGACACTTTTGACCTTTAATGACCTTCAATACTTCTGGAGGATGCAAACTAATTCATAAATTAACTATATAAGACTTTGAAACCTTGCAAATAAATGCATGCCAAAAAAAACCTTATGAAGTTCAGAGGGTGATATGATCAATTCAGTCCTTTGAATGCAGAAATTATAATGAGAATCCCTAAGAAAGACCTCACACAATGTCCTTGTGGCCAGGGACAGCCAGCAAGAGCGATGTTGTCATTCAGTTCATGAATGTGAATTTCTAAAAGATCCTATATAGGATCCCGTTCCTCAGAGGTGACGTTTCTTGTCTCTCATAAAACAGGAATCTGAACAAAAACACAAATGTTCAGGAAGTTCATGTTTGATGTACTCATCAAGTAGTTTAAGCAAGTAGTTTGTATTTTGACCACTGAACAGATGCTTTCTGACACATTAAACAGCTTCTGAGAAACACTTACACATCTCCAAATGGCGGATGCCTGGATACAGCAGTTTCCCATTTCGTTTTTCTTGCCATTCTTTTTTTCATTGCTATTCTTTTTTTTTTTATATACTGTCAAAGCCCCCATCGATGACTCATGTTTCTGTCAGTTGCCATGGCCACACAGTTCTCCCCCAGCATGGGTGCACAATGCAATTACATGTTTCTAATTACCTGTCACAGTGCCTCCTCCTCAAGTTTGGGCAAAAACATTACACAACACCGTCCCCCCCGAGCGAGCGCTCTACATAAAAGAATTTGTAGATACGCGAGGATATGTGCTAAACAGACCTTCTGGAACAGGTGGAAAAGACCCCTTTCAGGAAGAGGGTGGTGTGGGAGGCGCAGATGGAAGTTTTTTTTTTGTTAAATCAGTTCCTTAATCACTTCAGTGTCTTACTGGGCTTAAGGAACAGCACTGCAAAGACACATTTTGTTGTCTTCAGAACAAAAGCATCACGCATCAGCTCATGCGCTTGTACCACAGTGATGGCTTTGCATGGTCTCCAGTGGGGAAGCGACTGCCGTTAGATTCCTGACAAGAACGAGAAACTAATCTGCTTAGGTAAAGTTTTCTCTGACGTTCCGCTACAATCACCACTAAATCCCACAAACTAAAGCCAAGACACACAGCCCACAGCTAAGACACGCACAACAGCGAACACTTCCCCTTCGTGTAAGAGAAAAAAGATCACCGTATGGATGTGTTTGGAGGGCCATGTGTTGAGGCCATTACAGGAAAATGAGGCCATCATTCTCATATCACCCAACTGCAGCAGCAGCGTCTGACACATGGAGGTTTCACACTCTGGCAAGGGGATGTGATGGCTCCATCTGCCGAGTGTCTCCGCGCTCTTGATAACACTTCAGGCTTCAATTCAGATGTGTCAATACGAGAACACATGGCCTGGGACAGAGGAGGTAGTCAATATATCTGTTGCAGTTGATTATGTTCTGCCATTTGAGGGGTTTTATGCCTAGACACTTATACATATGTATACACACATACATACATACATATACAGTACATATACCTATACAGTACGTATACCTATACATACTGTATATACATGTAGATAAACAAACACATAGACACACATACATACACTGATAGCTGTGACTGACATGTGACTGACAAAAGGTGTATAATGCCTCTGAGCGTGAAGGATCTTCTCATGGAATCTCGCATTCATGTGAGAGGGAGAAAAAGAAGAAGGAGAGTTCCCTATCTTTGAACATGTGACATTTATCAAGGACTTTGGCACAAGAGGAAAATACCAGAATCGTGTGACATTTTCACACAAGCTCATGAAATGCTAAGCGAGGGCTGGTGTGATGAGTGGAGATTAGTTTGATTAGGACTAAATTGGTTTTAAAAGTGGCAGTAGCAACAGGAGATAAAGAGTGGTTTTAATTTAGAATCTACTAGCTAGGTGTCCAGCATGTGTTTTGTACTTACTGAGCATAAATTGCTCTTCAACATCCTTACTGTTGATTGTTATTTGAAAGGTTACAACACACCTATCTTCAACCCTTGGATTTACATACAAAGCAGTCAATGTACTTCACAAGAATATGCAACATTTTCAGAAGTATCATATAATCTTGGAGCAGGCATTGTATAATAACGAGTTCATTTTCAAGCCATTCGGTCGTTCTAGATGGTTTTTTTTCTTGCCAGCCCTGTGTCCGGAAATCATTTATTTTACCAGACCAATTCGAAACTTAACGGCACGCGTTTCAATAACAATCTATGTTACAAATGCAAATATAATGTAGCATATATAATGAACACCTAGACTAACAAAAGAATGGCAATGTCCTGAAATCAGATGGATTGTTACCATGATGTCATCCTGGGGTGGGCATTTGGATGTAGGGTGGGCAACTAAATTCAACATGTCTAAATTCTACCCGTCTGCATAGTGCAGACTGCAATTGCAATTTCGCCCCACAATCGTGCTTGACACTACATTATTCTAATTTGATGCAATCAAAAACAGTCCTGCTTAACAACCATAAACAAGAACTAAAGGCGTAAAACTAAAGAAAGAAAATAAAGCTTAGCTGGGGAAAAATAGTTAGGCCTATAGCTTTTAAGTACAAGACCAAAAGGACCAAAGAAATGTTTACTGGTGATAACTAGGTTGTTGTGAAACCATATTTTTTGCATGACCTATGCTGCAAATTATACGTAGATTACCTTACAACTACCCACACAGGCCCACACAAGATTAGTATAAAAAGCAATGGCACTACGAAGAGAGATACATCCAGCAAATTGTTGGTTGAACAAAACTGCTCCAGTCATGTGAACAAGCCTACTGACCCTGTATGAGGCAGCGGCCATTACCATCACATCACAAACAAACCCAGAGAAGGCTTTCGTGGCTGATATTTTCTATTCACTGCCACTCCTGTGGACATGGTGAAGGCTTTGGAAGGTGGGGCTATTGACTATTAATAGCGATTTGAGCTATTACTGGACATTTTGACCGGCAAGTTTTTATATCATTATCATTTTTTTTATAAATTTGACCAGCAAAAACTGGTAACTGCTGGCAAACAGAAACACTGCCCTGTATCTATCTATGTATTCAACCTACCTTTATTTCCATAGTTGATTTTGTTACAATATTCCTACACAGTGTGGATTAGGCTTACATGCAGTCCTATGTTACATTCCAACCCCCATGGGAGTACGAACTCGGGTTAGGGTAAGGGTTGGAATTGAACATGATCCCAGGTTAAGGTAAGGTAAGTGGTTGGCGATGAGCGAGCCCCTTGGGATTACAAATCCGGATTGGGTAAGGGAAGAAACTGGGATGTGAACCCTGGTCACCTTAGGCACCCAAAGAGAATTACCAATAATATGGCCATTTCCTCAGTATCAACAACATCGTACAATATGTCTACTACATGTCTAATACAATCTATTGACATGCTACCAACTCAAAGGATTCAGCCTCTACCAGAGGGAAATGTTTCTTCTTGCTTCAAGGCACCCTTCATCATCTTCAATAGGCAAGAATGCATCAACAACAACAAACCCATCTCTGAGCATTCCCCTCAGGTTTGGGGGGGAGGGGGCTGTTTGTCAGGTCTTCACTTTCCTTCCCTTCATCCCCTCATTTATCTTGTTTCCATGGTAGTAAATGTAAAAAAGCCTCTCAGTTTCCAAATGAATGTCCCTCATTAAATAAAAGAGCCAAAACATAGCTAATGCAAGCCCAGTGGGAACCAAAGCATCTCCTGACAAGCGCGTGTGATGAGCATGCAGTCAAGGGAGACCTGCTAAAAAAAACTGGCAGCTGGCACTCTCTCCCGTGAGTCCAGCCGCACAAACCATCACGAGAATCCTCAAACCTGCCGGCCTTATGATTTCTATGTGTGTTTATTTTTTCAGAAGCTTGAACTCAAGCTGGCTAGCTGCATTGTACTTTTGAAAAGGTGTCCTGCTTTTCTGAAGTGGAACACATTGAGCCTACGATGGTCCTGGTGTGAGACTGCAATTTTTGTCTTGAAGTGCTTGCATAAAGAGGCACGATCAAAGGATAGATAATGAGAGCATTTAAATCACAAATGTTGTCTTCAAACGCATCTAGAACTGAGTGTGGCTCAGAGTGTGTTATCTGGAAGCTGAAGGTTTTGGCATTTCGAACAAAGGCTGCGGCACTCAAAGAGAAAATTAAATAGATGCCAGGCTAATGACATGTTAATTATCTTTCTCCCCTGTTTCCAGTCTCTCTATGCCAATCTCTCTCATGACTTCTTTTTTGCCTCTCTCTCTCTCTCAATCTCCATTTGCTTCTTTCTGTCTTTCAGTCTTTCTTTCTTGCCTCCACCTGTCTCTGGTGTCAGTCCCTCTCTTTCCCTCAATCTCTCTTCTTATTTTCACTTCTTTTCTCTCTTTTTCTCAATATTTCTCTCTTTCGTCCGCTCTCATTTTATCCTTGTATCTCTCTCTCGCTCTCTGTTTCTGTAAATATCCTACTCCCTAAGAAATGTTTGCAGTACCAGAGCGCAACATTTTTAATCATTATGATTAGCAACGCAATGTAAAAAATAAATATAGCTGTGGGGGCCAAGCAGATAGCAGGCCAGAGTTGCAATGGATACTTGATATCATTATGTCAAGGGCATGGCTATAAGCACTCACAGAAAGTGTTAGTTGACCGAAGATTGGGCCTTGCTGCCAAATTTCAGTTGGCTGTGATGGACAAACGCTTTCGTAAATCAATAATCTGTCCACATTTTAGTGAATATTGGACACGAATTGTGGCCTATGAAAATGTTTTTATCTTTTTTACTCAGCTTCTACCAAGAACTCCAACGGTACCTCCTTTTTGAAAATTATATGTACAGTATATAAGTTATATGCATAAACGCACCTCCAACTTCGACCCACTGGTAGTGCTAGAGTGCTTGAGGCTCAGACTATTAACTTGGTGAAAAGAATCAGGGGACTGTACCCAATCAATGTGTCTAATTAAAATATTTTTACCATATAGTTCTAGAGGCTGCTATATACTCTAATGGCAGAAGAAAAAGATGAACCATGACAAAAGGTAGAAACGGAATGGGTGCCTAAACAGCTTGGCCCCCAAATTACAACAACAAGCTAAGTTACAAGCTTAATTTTCCACACAGGGACCTGCTGCAAATTAGATTGGTGCAAAGCTGCTCTCTTTTGTCAACTTGTAAAACGAGTGACCAACTAGCCGAGGACGTGATCAACGTTTTGTGTCAATTAAAATGTTCTCCTAGGTGTACTTTGCTGCAGAGTACTGTGAAGAGGGACCTGCTACTTGACCCCAGTCCAGGGACTGATCCAACACGCACCTACGTGCACCCAAGCCCAAGGCTGTTAATTAACCTCAGACAACAACAGCCTTCAATAATGGAGCAGACAGAAGTCTACTAATTAAAGGGTAGGCGTAATGCGCCCTGCGTTCAGAAACACAGTCCCGATGCAGTATTAAAAGCACACCTCTGCTGAGGTTATTCCATAAAGTCACTAATTCTTCCCATTCCCCCTCATAGAGTTCTATCTATAATAACATATCGAGCAGAGCAATCAATCAAACTAAAGGTGGGGGGGGGGGGTGCATTTGATGGAAAAAATATTGAATGTGAGCTCTTATTGCTATTGATTTGATTTGATTGACAAGATATAGGTTCCAGGTCCTGGTTATAACTGTGAGAGCCATCAGACTGACAGACTGAGGAGAATCAGCAGTTTATTCAGAGTTTATGAGACACAGCAGAGATGATGTGTTGAACTACATCTCTCCCACCTCCTCCCTGACTCTCTCTCTTTCTCTCTCTTACAATGTATTTGTTTCCCTCTCACTCACAAACACACATACACACACACACTCACAAACACACACACACACACACATACACACACACACACACACACACACACACACACACACACACATACACACACACACACACACACAAGGATTTTTTTTGTACGTTAGTAAACACAGAAAAACAAGCTCCTCTTTTTTGTTCAATCCTTTCCATGTGGCTGGTCTGATATGAGACCGGGCTGTCAAATATTTAAGCCACAGTCAAACCCACTCACCATACTGGATTAAAGAGGAGTTGAGCCATCAATCTGCAACACACTGGGAAGCTTGCGGGAGATGGCAATCATTCAATCCAGGTTTTCATTCTAGTAGAAATCAATAACCTCTGGCTTAGACTGTGCTTTGAGAGAAAGGTTAATCGCTATGAAATCCACCTGGCCGCAAGGCCTCTCTGTTTCCTGTCAAAGGTGAGGCTTAGTGCTCAAAAATGTTGGCTGCCCAAACTGATTTCCTCACACTGGAATTCATCCAGACATGAGAGAAATGTTTTAGTTTTTTGGGTCGTGTGAAGGATGTTGTCAACCTGACGGCAGTCTCATTTGCCGCCCCCTAGTGGTCGAGATGAAATGCCACTTTGCAGCAAACAGCTTAATGAAGAAGAGTTGTAATTGTTGCATCAGTGGCCCTGATGAGAGATATGTAGTCCCACCCAGCGCTCTTACATGTGTGTGCCCAATGGACATGGAGGCCTTTTAACTTCATATCCCGTGTCAGGGCATTAAAAAAACCATGATGGCTGAAGCACAAGAATGTCTTCCCAGAGAAGGGCAAAAAAAAATACAAAATGCAAAACTCCAGACCCTCCTTTCCATAAGGGCAATGCTTCTCTCTCTCTCTCTCTCTCTCTCTCTCTCTCTCTCACAATACCCTCTCTCATCCTCTCCTATAAAGACAAGACAGATGTAGCCCTGTACAGACAAACCACACCACTGTATTGGGTTTCATCTGTAGAAATGGATCACGACTTGATGTCATAAAAAAAGGGATTGCTATGAGAGCAGATCTCTCCTAATAAGAATAACAAAGCATGGCACATCAGGAAAAATAGCTACATCAGCTTGGTGCTGTGCCTTTGTTGTGAGTCCTGATTACCAAGGACATAATCGAGTCTGACAAAAACTGGCCGTACATCATTGTGCAGTCTTTGTGTCGGGTGTGCAGAATTATGCCACGGGCCCTCATCCATACCAATCGAATATGTCACTCTGTGGCAAATGCTTCCGAAGACCCTCAGATCGCATCCACTTAGACAAGATGTCATACTACACAGGGGGTTCACATATGTGTTATTACTGTCCGCGTCTTACATTCTTATAAATCTACTCTCTCTGTTGTACTAATACCGTGATTTTTCATTATTTACCCATAAACAAATGTCTTCTTTAACATTTCTACGAAGGCTGTGCCACCAAAGCGCTCCCAATGTGCCGTTTGGCGCCCTGCAGGCAGCCTTCACTGTCGGTGTGTGAACGGGCTGAGGCGATTTGAGTCCTCTATGAGTCATGTGAAGCTTATTTATGACAATGTTGTTACAATGGAAAAGTCATGATTTTTATCAAATGTTACCTTGAATGGGCAAAGTCCAACAGAGGCGGATTGCTTTGAGATCAAGAGTAACAGTAGCAGTAAATCAGATTTAATTAAAAAGACTGGCAGTGAGGCCCTGAATTATTCTTGAAGCTGCAGCCAACAGCCTTGAGTGAGAAAATCTCACAGCGAGGCTATCAAAACACAGAGAAAAAATGATCCAAAGCAGTTTTCAGGGCTACTAGTAGCTATTGTTATTGGAGAAGATGTCTTTTGTGTGGTAAAGACAATTGGGTAGAATGGTCCTTCATGGCATGTGTTCACAAAAAACCTAATGTTGAATGTTCAATGTTGAATGGCTGTGCGTGCTCAAAGCTTCCATTGAGAAACTTTACAAAGGTATGAGAAGTTTTCTCATTATCTTCTTTGACGAGTATGAGGAGGAATTCTGTCTCATACACACTTCTAATTATTTATGTCTTTATGTTCCCTTCCATTGATTGGGGGTTTCACAAGACAAAGCATATTTCAATATTTTAGATGACTGTCATTTTCGATTTAAGATGTTAGCCTATGCAAATGCTGTTTGTGCAGCCAAGAACCTGTTTACTAGTCAGGTGGTGTACAATTACACTTTGGCATTCAATAATTTAATTTTACATACTCACTCTCACCCTCACACACACACATACACACAACAAATACACATGCTTAAATAAACAGCACGCACACACACACTCGATTCAGCTAGATATGGAACAGGCACCTTTATTTTTGAGGATACTAGAACAACCATCAGAATACTAAGCATACTAACCCTCAGATGTATCCACCATGGGTCAGTGCTGGTGATAGGAGAAAGAGAAATCAGAGCAAGGTGCCCAGAATTGATCAGATTGATCCTGTGTAGGGTGATAAAGTATGGCTGGAGGTGCTTGGAAATATATGGAGAGGAATACACACACACGCACGCACACGCACACGCACACGCACACACACACGCACACGCACACGCACAAACACACACACACACACACACACGCACACGCACAGGCACACACACACTCACACGCACACACACAAACATGCACACACAAACCTACAAACAGGCATGTGAAATTACAATAAAATGTCCTAGGAGTGAGCAGTGAAAGAGCATTTCTCATCTGTGGAGCAATGTCTCAAGAACAGAAAGATTTCATGCATATTCCATGAAGCAAGCGGTAAAATCAATGCACCACTCTCTCAGCTAGTGTACTGTTCTAAATGAAACAATAGTTTAATCCTTCACTTTGACCTCACCTGTGATAAGGTTTCTCAAGCGCATTGAAACACGCTGGACTCTTATGCGCCTCTTACTCAAGCAGCGTTGGCCGTTCTACAAAACGCTATGCACAGTGAGACAGACTCCAGATTCCAACTGAACCTTAAAGATCTCTCTAAGATCCTCTCCTACTCACACACACCATTTACTCAATATGAATATTTCATGGAAAAGGCACCCGCTGAAATTCATATAACCTAACCAAATAACCTGGAAGGATGAAAATGGCTTTCCTCCAGCTCATTTCCTGGAGAGTGTGGCCTCTTCTGATCTAAGTGTATCTTACCCAGCAGAGCATCTCCCTTGCTGTCAGTTACACCGATTGCCAAAGCATCAAGATGGAAAGGATCTTTGTGTAGCACACTAAAAAGCCACAATGTTGAATGTGGAGGCAAGATAAAGTGAAGATCCCCAAGCACTCCACTGAAATACTTGACAATCTCAATTAGGATCACACTCTAGATGTAAATGTGTGAAATTGCTCCACTTGATTTATGTTCTGTGCGTTCCTCTACAAAGCCAAGCAACTTGGCTAAATTGTCTTAATACTCTCCAATTCTCCAGGGCCATTATGGAGAGAGAGAGAGGGAGAGATGGATAAATACATTGTGAGACAGTGAAAGAGATATATATCTATATATATATATATAGAGAGAGAGAGAGAGAGAGAGAGAGAGAGAAGACAGTACATGAGAGAGAATGCAAGAGAGAAAGTGTGTCCCAAAGAAAGTAGATATTTTTGCAGTACCAACGAGGTGGGTGGCCTGAGAGCCCTTGTCCTCATCCTCTTCCTCATCTTCATCCATCTGGCTCTAGCCGTGGCTCTGGGCTCATCCTCAGTAACGGGCGCCACAGAGGGCCTCTTCAGTCTGATTCACCGAGCCAGAGCTCACGCGGTCCTCACACAGCCCAGCCGAGGCTCCATGCAAAACAGCACTGCGGTGCTTAGCCACAAATCAGGCTTTTACGGCAGCGCGCACTGAGCCATGTCACGGAGCCACATTACTCCTGGTGCCAGACTGAGATCACTTAGCACAGCAAGCACATGGCACATGGATGAAGAAACAAAATACATGAACACAACTCCTGAGACTTTTCAGAGAATCTAAAGTGCATAAACATACATTAGGCTGTATTTACAAAAGGCTGTCTGACAAATTTACACTGGCGATTTACGCAAGTTCCATGCACAGTTAGTACAACCATTTATTTGTCAATGGAGACTGTCAGTACAACTGTTTACTAATAGGTTAAAGATTTTTTGGCAGTGTAATAGTGAATCTTGAGGACCCACTCCTAAGATGTAGCTGTCTCTTTCTTTCGATTACGCAACTTTGTCCCCGTCTTACATCAAGTCCAAGAGGCACTGTCTTTTCCTACTGAGCGAGCAGACCTCCGTCATTCATCAGAGTATCCTCTAAATGTTTGGATGTTCATGATGTATGAGAGGAAGGTCACTGTCTGCAAGCATTGCTTTCTCAAAATGTACACCACCATGTTTGGCAGACTGGACTCTGGACATGTTTTGAGGAGACTCCTATGCACTGCCTTGAAGAAGTTTAACATTGATTATTGGGAATGTGGCTTATGATATTCAGCAACAGCTATTCTGAGGCAAGTCCATTAAAAAACCCTAAGCTGGTGAGGGTTTGAAAAAGGGAATTTGGCAGCAAAGGCCTAAAGGCAGATTTATGGTCGTCCGTTTAAGGATACACAGAGAGCCCTCTCCGTCGTGGCAAACCCTCTCCGAGCACCTCTCCGTGGCCTGACATTTTTCAGTTACAATAAAAGGGTTTTTACATTGCAGTGTCTATTTCTCTGTAACTTTTAAAAAATTGAAGCAAAAAAAAGTCAAACAACTTTTATGAACAAATACGACCATCTACGGAGTTTGGTCCACCGACATCTTTTTTTTTATTATTGTTTTTCAGCACCCACAACCGAACCATAAATGAAAACGAGTCCGTCGAGGCAACTGCGTGACCAGGGAGAAACAGAGTCGTAGAAGTATATTTCAGCCATAACAGTTGATACCTGTTTAGAGAAAGAATGGGGAGGGCTGCTTTGACAACTAGGGTGTACAATTGGATAGAATGAATGAATGAATGAATTAATTAATGAATTATTTAATTGAATAAAATGTTAGCTTTAAAAGCTACACAATTTTAAAGAAGTACACCATATGTAAGTCCAGACAGAAGTCCATTATATGTCTACATTTCTATTTGAGTTGAGCATGTGGTTGGATTGAATCAACTTGTCAGAGATCTGAGTATAATGCATCATAAGCAACCAGACAAAGAAAAGTGTGGCTGACTCTAAATATCTTTTTTTCCATCCGTGGTGACACATCTGTCCTATTTGCTGATTCGACAGCTGTCCACAGAACTCAGCACAGATTTTCTCAATCCCAATAAATGGTTGTGTCTCAGGATGAGAATGTCAAGATTTTTCAAGTTATACCACGAATGAAAGAACCATACTCAAAGACGGACTACTAGAGTTGGAGATGCCACAAAGCTCAAACACGAGCATGCTTGAAAATTCGAAATGCCAATAAAAGGGCAAAAACCACGCAAGGCAACACTTCGGAAACAAACCTCTTGTCAGATGGTAGGTGTGAATCTCGATTGTGATTTTGCAAGTAAAGTGCAGCTACAAAAAAGGTGACAAGTGCCACCTGGGACAGCACGGGCACTTAAGGGGATAAAAACACAAAATGCCTATCAGGGGTAGGTCAGCTCTCATGTCCTGACAGCCTGTGCAATGGTAGGTAACTCATCCCAGGGAGCAGCTGGCTTGGGAGTGGACCCGGCCCACATCTGGCCCACATCTGACATAGATCCGCTCCAGAGTCCACTGTCTTCTGGGGTATGCGCTTTTACCCGAGCTTTTACTCGAGTCGAAATCCACAGAGGTGACGCCTGGGCCACACCGATCATCTCACCTGTGCTCTCACCTGCCTCACTGAACTGCTCCGGGCTCACACGCACGTGTGTGTTCACGCCGCCAGCGTTGCCGCTGCTGCCTCTGCTGTTGTTCTGCTATAAAAATATGTTATTCTCAGTGTGTTAACTT
Source organism: Clupea harengus (assembly GCF_900700415.2). NCBI lineage: Eukaryota > Metazoa > Chordata > Actinopteri > Clupeiformes > Clupeidae > Clupea > Clupea harengus. The sequence goes on from NC_045164.1 coordinate 9,196,558, forward strand.
GCCTGCCATTTGGTGCAGCAGACTGATAAAACTAGACAAAACTCAGACAAAAGGTTTAGTTAGGCACAAGAGACGAGCTCTAGTGCCATTGTGCCAACTGTACGGCACACTAAGATTTACTGAGTTAAATAATTTTGAGCTTCTGCAGCTTTATGCCTAGCTGAGTATATTTCCTTCATGGCTTCCACCCAAGCTCTCCTTTTGTGGCAATGTAAAACTTGTCTGCTGAACATGAGATTCGATTTTTTTGTTCCCAGTGTTGGCATGGTTGCATCCCCTGAACCACATGCTGAAGTGACTCCTTGTTCTGTGGCTACAGACAATGTGGATGACATGCGGCATCCTTCCAAATCATCTGTGATTTATTGCATTTTTTTCAAATTCTATTATTTAAAAAAAATAAAAGTTTTGAGTGTGGGGAAAAAGGAACCGTTTCATAACAAATGTATCATTGAGAGCATGTTTATCTGATTCAGACAGCTGAGGTTAGAGGGCTGACAAATTGCACCAACAGGACAAGCCTTGGAAGAATAGTGAATGCATAGTTTTAGGTTGTTGAAGGTTTTTCTGTTGTTTCTCTAAAGCATAGTTGGAAAGGTTTTGCATAATGTGCCTGTGTGTGTGTGTGTGAAAAGAAGAAAAGAGAGAATATATTGAAATCTATTAGTCTAGAGGAGATGTAGGTCTTTACAGTAGACACGTTTTTCTCATCTTCTAAAACAAAAAGGTTTCAATTTTTTTTATTGTTACTGGTCTTTTACCAAATGTTTTACCAAATGTAGTCTTTAAAGTCGGCTCCTATCCAGGGAATTGAACAAAACATCTCTGATGTGGCTGAATAAATGACTGCCAGGCAGTGTTGACAAAGCTGCTGTTAGTGTTTGTACAAAACACTAATGGCAAAACTCAATGGACTTAGGAAGTGATAAAAGTCGATGCCAATGTCATGCCAAAAACATCAAATAAAGATAAACAACAAGGTACAAATGCAAAATGGGTTGACTGCTATCCCCTCATCCCTCCCTTTGAGCATCTGCATTTCATGTACGTTTAAACAAATTACTTTGAACAGAGCAGGATTGTAACACAGTACAGCAGAGTTCCAGCAGAGACCTTGCAACTGTTGCCAGGATGTGTGCATCACCATGGCAACGGTCAGACTTCCTCACCACTAATAACCACGGAACATTGCTGTTCATGTTCCCCAACAGCACTTCAGAGCGATGATAAATCTCACATGTCTTGTAATTGATGCCAATTTCAATTATTTTCCAAGCAACATCCCTCCCCAACAACCTCAACACTTCTTGAGATTTCATTACACCAGTGCTTCTCTACTTCAAACCTCCTTTTATGGTGAATATTTTGTATGAGAAATGTTACATCAAAAATGGATGAGCTACGATTCCTGGCTTGCTGTGACACAACAGTTATAAACAGATGTTTAATCATAGTGAACTGTATTACTATTTGTTCTTTGGGTTGAAACATTAACCTGCTGTCTGGATGATACAAATTGTCTTTCTTTTGTAAGGGGTTTTCTGGTAATGGGGTTTCAATGCACTATTCGATTCAATTCAATTGTATTCATATAGGACCAATACAAATTTGAATAGTCTCTGGGCGCTTTACAGAGCCCAGAACGTAAACCCCCTAAGGCAACAGTAGAAAGGAGAAACTCCTTTTAACAGGAAGAAACCTTGAACAGAACCCAGCTTATAAGGAGGGACCCATCTGCATGTAATCTTGTATGTATCATGTATGTATGCCTCATGAATGCTAACATGTTTATTCGGATGTGTGTATGAATTCTTCTGCTTGTTACTGATTACATACAATTACATTTACAATTCACAATTACATACAAAATGATGCATGATACATACATGGTTGATAGTGGATACAAATGGAGAGAACCAGCATTCAAAGTAGTGGTTGGAGAACAGTTTAGTGGGTATGCAATGGGTTCATAATGCCAGCACACAAATCTAATGAACATATTGAAGGTCATAATGTACTCTTCAACAACATGAACCCTCTGTCATGAGATACTAAATGATAATTTTGCCATTTACCATTCTGCCATTTATGGTAGAAGCCATATACTTTTTGTGACAGTTAATGTTTGACGACAAAACAGTGTCATGTCACCGGTAATTGTCATGACAGCTCATACAATGACATCTGCCATAACAGCCTGTCACTGATAAACTGTTAGGGTATCAAACATGAGAGCTGTCATGGCAATTGCCATTAATGTTTAAAGCACATTTCTGTGACATGGTAAATGTATTAAATTAATATGTAACTATAACAATAATAACAATTACTAATATTATCAGTAGTAGTGGTGGTAGTAGAGGTAGTACTTCATTATTACTAGATTATCATAGTTCATATAAGAAACATTAACTGTACTTCTATCTCTAATTCTTCAGCTTTATTTCCTGATATCCCACCTTTCAGTCTGTGATACTGACCCTCACTCTTATGCCTTCTTTTCTCAATCCAGCTGTGATTGTAAAGTTTCCAAATTTACAGGAAGTCATTAATACCCTAAGAGGTCTGGATTTCACCCATCTCCAACAGGGAGCCCGATAAACACACCCTCCAAATGACTTTGTCTTCTAAACTCATACCTGATCCCTTGTGGATACATTCTCTGATTAATTACCGTTTAGCATTTTCCTTGCAAGGTGCAACCACTAGGAGAGTTGCATTATCTTAATTGAAATCAATTCATATTGGATTAACATGTACAGTGGTGGTGATACATTCAGCACTAACAACAAGAACAACAAAACGGCTTTAAACTCTAAAACAAATGCAATTCTTTAAGAACCCTACCATGTAGATGGAGTTGGATTTCCCATGTAATATGATGACAATTTGTTTCTGATAATCCTATTACAGCATCAGAGAAATAAATTACTTCAAAATAGATTTAGCATCCTTCCTTCAAAGTCACATAAAGAGAGACCCTCAGCATCGTGACAGAGCACAAATTGGCTGCGGTCCTCAGCTAGGGAAGACTCAGCTGGCAGCCTCAAGCCTTGTGAATACCAAAGATGAATTAATGCCAGTGTGTGGAGTTAATTGCTGATTGATTTCAACAGTACAACATGCAGACCGTTTAACAGTGGCACTGTTTTGCTTTGATATTACTGGATGTGAATTCCCAATCCGCCAAACCTATTTACACATTACAAACAGTTCCACTGGCCAGCAAATAAACAAAAAGACAGCAGCACTGCGAATGTAGATAGATAGATATGTATGTGATACCCTTCCTTGTCTATGTGCCTGTGGCAAGCAGGTGGGAAGGTACAGTTCATTAAATGGTTGTAATGATGGCTTTCAAGTGTAAATGTTCCTTCTAAACCCACGTTTAAAAATGTTCCCACAGCCCTATGTTTCCACATTTCTAAGGATTTTTTTTTCACTGACAATTTTGAAAATGAATGTTCCCACAGACCTATGTTCCCAGATTTATTTTGAAAAATGAGTCCCGATGTCCCCACAGCCCTATGTTCCCACATTTCTAGATTTTTTTGTGGGAACATAGGGCTGTGGTGGGAACATTGGGCTGTGGGAACATAGGGCTGTGGGAACATAGGCATGCTCCCAACAATGTAAATGAAAACTATATCAAGGAAGATGTGTTTCAGTGTATAGTCGTCTAACTAGGTTAGGTGTGTTAGCAAAATAAGAGTAAACACATTCAGATATGTCCGTAATGGACTGCACCAACAGTGAAAATGTGTTCAACGCTCACCGGACAATTTTCAAAACGCTGCTGCCGCGGGTCATGTGCTTTACGAGGTGTGACGTCATGTAGCTTGATATAATGAACACGCGCTGGGAGAGTGGTCCGTTTGAACTGTATGTTTCCCAAATGTCAAGATCGAACCTCTCTCGCTAAACTTGTTATTTTTCTTTCTTTAACCACTCTACTGACTACTTGCCAGGTAGTGCAAGGTTGCTGCTCGTTTCTCAGACGCTGGCGATACTCAGGGTTCCGCGCTACGGTTTCGGGCAGGTACGGTGCATTCCAGAAAGTGGTGAACAGTGCTGTGCGCCTTGCCTGCAGTGCGTGTATTCGGAGCGCAAAAAAACACGATACTCTCGTGTAAGCAATGGCCGGGGTTGGCAACGGCTCGGACTTTGGGTACCAGTATTCAAACTCTGTGTTGCTTAACGGCAGCGCATACTGCTTGAACTTGAGTGATAACCTGACTCTTCTGGACGCCAATAATTCGAGATGTGACCGGCAAGAAAACCAGGAAAGGGGTTCGACGCCCGTGGTCATCGCCATTATAATCACTGCGGTCTACTCAATCGTTTGTGTGGTGGGGGTGGTCGGCAATGTCCTGGTCATGTATGTAATTATCAGGTAAGCACAAAGTAAAGGTTCTCCGAATTCTCGCAACAAGTTTGGATAGACGAGTTCATGGTGCAGAGGTCATTACCATGGAGACAGCATCATGAATTTGACAGCAGGATGATGGCTAACATTATTATCACACGATTTAACCTGTTGACAGCTGATCTCATTTTTTTTTGTTTACCTCGATGCAACGATAGCACTTTGGCCATGATAGTACATAAATGGGAAGTAATGACACTGAATATCATCCGCTTGGATGTGAATGAGTGCATGCTTCTTTAATTCAAAATCCAAATGACTGATGAACGGTTGAATTCGGCTTAAAAATGTGACTTTGGACTGATCACATTACATGACTGTTAAGTGTAGGATATGTTGCCCATGCGCCGCCATGAAAATCTGAAGAATTGTGAAGTGAGTTCACATGACAATTAGCTTTGTTTGTATCTGTAGCATAATGTCGATGTCATGTTTTCACAAAAAGTGTGAATGTTTCAGTTAGAAAATTCAGTTAGAAAAAAATCAGGATGTACATTACTGTTTCATGTAAAGCAAGGAGCGCCTTGACAAAGTGATGAAAAGGGGCTTCATGTTGCGCTGCTTACATTGGAATGGCTTGTTGTTTGTTATGAACGCATTGGTAATTTGTAATTGATGAGATTTACCTTCGGGGGATAAACGATACTAGCCAGGGGCTCTTCTTTTCCCTTATATATAGCCTAATATTTACTGTCTCAACATGTCATTGGTGCCAAACCAGAGCGCTGGATTCAACATGTGATGTTGCATATCGGATCTTCTCACGGCCTTGGTGTGAATTTATGATTTCAAATATTTATTGTTACATTATTTTTGTCTGTACAGAGGCAGCACAAGATGCATGCAATGTTGGGACATGGAAACCAGACAAAATTAAATCGGCCCTCTATTTAACCACATTTTAACTGAAGTAATTTCGTCCGTGCTGAACGCTTTGCGCTAAAGCAGTACGTGACTATCAACACTGATAAAGACGGAGATGGTGTCAATATCTGACTAGTGGTCTCCCACGTGTTTCCAAATTATAGGGATAACGTGCATTTGTTCAGCATTCATGTGTATTAATCCGTTTAGGCCACTCTTGCATGCATAGTAGCTTTATGGAACATGTAATCATCAAACAAAAACATTAGAAATATGATGTTTTTATCTTATAGTGTCTGCACACACCGGCTGCATATGTTGTGCCCCATCGATCTTGAAGCGTTCTTATTGTTGTACATTTCTTATTTGTCTGGTTGAATTTGGTTGATGAAATATGAACAAGTAGTAGATGGATAGTATAAGTGAGTTACATGGAGAGAGGACATAGAGGGATAAGCACTAAGGGTTTTATTATTGGTGGATGCCACTAGATCCAAATAGTTTTGCTTTTATTAGCAGAAACTAAAATGGATCACAGCAGAGCACCAAAAAAATAGCCTACCACAGTCTATGGTCAAAATATGGGAGATGATAACATTACATACAGTATATGTGCATGTATACACACACACACTGCCTGTGTTCTTCATCTACACTCACTCACTCCAGGGCCAGTAAGCATGCACATCACAGTGTCAGAACATCAGGCTAAAGCACTGAATCCAGAAAGTGGATTTAATTATCTGATCAAAACTTGCTTAATTTTACTTTCAACATTCCATCCGGTCGTAAATCACCTCTGGCTGTGACGATGTTTTAGACCCGGCCTGAGATATTTTTTTTTTGTAGCCATCACAAACATGGTGTAAAATGTCTACTGAGTAAAACTACTCACTAGTCTCCTACACTCTCAGTGTCTGGAAGCGATAGTGATATGCTGTGCCTGCTGCTCATCTTAAGTGCCACAGTATTAAAAAGGATTTAAGGTGACAGGTTCTTGAAAGTGTGTGTGAAAACTACAGCTACTGATCTTACGCTTCAGTCCACTGCACCCAGCTACTCTCTCAGCATTTCAACAAGCTCACCTGACTCAGAATCAGCAACAAAGGCGAGGTTAAAATCACTCTGGAGAGACTCATTGATGCTGAATTCATTGCGACTGATACTGGACCGGATCTGGTGCTGGTCTGGAACCAGATCAGGACCTCATCCTTTCCAGCCTCTGCTTCTCTGTGGATGGATAGCCTAAAGGCCCTTTTGTCTTTCAGACAATAGCAGACACAGCTTGTGGGAACATTTAAAAAAATCAAACATCATTAAAACCAGGGAAGTCTGTTATTAGCCATTTGATAATTTGCTGATAATATTTCAGACATAATGCCATGTTGAAACTATGTTTCTTGACAGGGTTTACCCATCAATCCAAAGGCAGTTGGCTGTGCTCCATAGCCAGTGACCTTATCAGCCAAGATGGCATTGTAACAGACAAGTTGCATTTATGTGTCCGACACTATCTGTGTTACAGCAGAGAAACATCTTAGAGTCCTGCCTTACAAACACAATTCTTCTCAAAATGAGGATGCTTTTTCTCATTCACATTCACACAGGTCCATTTTATTAACCTTTATTTATTAAGACAGACATTTTCATCTAGTACTGCTTATAGTACAGGCGGGGAATACATTTTAACGATGCTTGGGGTCTCAAGGCATCAAACCTATGACCTTGATGTTGTTAGGACCTTATACTAGTTCACTAGTATATTCACTCAGAGTGAATATGAGATATATCTTTGGCATCTAAAGTATGCATATGAGGCCAATCAAAGAATAGAGTGAAAAGTAATTTTTGAGAAATGTTTGCCTTTCCACTCAATAATGTATATTTTGAGCCAGAATCTAAACCTGGGAACCATGTCAGTCCATGATGAATGTCAGACATAGCATTCCCTGCATCGGCAGCACCTGTCAATGACTGGCTGGAAATCATTCCACCTCCCGGGAGGGGGTAGGACAGTGGGGAAATGACTCAGCCAACCCTTCAGAGTCTAAATGAACCACTGAGTGATGATGGCATTCAGTAGCTTCACACCTTGACTGCATTTCAGCGTATACCTCATTAGTATGCGAGGTGACTCCTAACTAGTGCACTGCTGCGCTGGCTGTCTTCCCTTGATCAATATCCTGATTGGAGCCAAACAAGGGCTTGTCGACCTCTCCGCTGTCATTGCTGTTTGACAGAGATGCCACACTGACTTCATGTTTCCACCGAACACAGTGTCATACTACTTGTCTGAGTTGAGTTGTGTCATCATAACTGTACATCATTTAACGCTGGGGAAAAGTGCCAGGAAAGGCCAATAGTGGGAAATGAATGGCAAGGCTTATCGATCAATCCATTCATCCATACTACTTCAAGTGTCAAGGTGGCTTTTCTTGACCCATAAACGGTGGCCACATTCATACTTCCCATACAAGAGAGTAACCTTCTCTTCCTTGCTCTTCTTCCATCTGTCTGCAACCAACAAATGAATGCTTGAACGTCAGCAATTCTGTAATAAAATGGATGGATGTTCATGGCGCCCTCAGTGAAATGTAATTGCATTACTCCCTCCACCCCCAAGCCCTGAGCACTTGCAGCATAGGCACTGTTTCTGCCATTTCGAAGCCTTGCGCAAATGCCAACAAGTGACGCTGTGTCTCGGCATCTTACACAATCATGTGGAAAATCTGATTTTTTTCCAATTTATTTTATCTCTATCCCTCTCTTTCTCTGTGTGTGTGTGTCTCTGGAGGTGGGGGCATGTGGGTCACAATACAAATACAAAAAATCCAAATAGTGTGCAGAGTGTAGCTTTTGTCGTCATGGAGACACATTGTCTACTCTGTCCCCCCCCCCCCCCCCCTTACCCTGTATCTGCCCCTCCTACCTTCAGCAGCAGCATCCCTGTGAAGAGTGGCTGCAGAAAAGGAAAAAAAATGTGGGAAAACAATACGCCAATACTAACAACAGTGGAAGAAAAACAAACAGGTTTTCCCAGAAGCTTTGCATTTTCTAGGTGACACTCTAATGTGCTAACAGCTTTTTTGATTTGATTTTTGTTTGGAAAAACAGGGCCACATCATGAAGAGAGCAATTGCTGATTTCCCTTACTCTTGAGGTTGTTTGCCTAAACTGTGGTTTCACAGGGAGATAGAAAAAAAATCAATATGAAAAATTTGATTGCTGCCAATTATTGGAGCATGCATTTCCTGATAATGAAAATAAAAATGTGACCTTTCTCAAATTGCTGTCTTATCTCTTCCTCTATTTGCTTTCACATATAATACTCCATGATCCTGTCATCATTAATTCAGAGCCCACTGCAATTATCAATACTGTAGTCCATTAATCTCAGTCACAGCAGTACAACCGACAGGTTCAGCAGGCAAATGGAGGTCTGTGCCATGTGATGCACGGCTTCAGACCTCCACTCTGAATGACCAATTTCCTCCACTTACTTGACATGTCTGTTTGCAGTGTGCAGCATTTTAGAAGATTCTGTTTGCCGTTCACTTGCCCGGTCGCTAATGGCACCCACAATGTGCATTAGCTGCCGACTGCAACCAGTAGAGGGGTGGTTAATTGATCACAACACATGTTCCAGCAATATTAAAGTCCATTATGGACGATGTGGGCACATTTATAGGGGCCCAAGATCGGAATCGGTTAGAGGAAACGTTTCCTTCATGTAAGTCCTTCCTTCATGTAACCCAGCAACCCAGAGTCATTCAGCTACAAGGTGTATGTTCAGTAGACTTGTTTTTTTATGCACAGTAAACCATGTGCAGTGGACCATCACTGCAAATATTCTTCAGTATACATGTTTTCTTTTTGTGTGTGTGTGTGTGGAGGGGGGCGGGGGGTCAGTTAACTTGAATGCATAATCAACATGTCAGGCTCTGCTCTGGTAGATTTGACATTCGTGTTTGATCTATTCGATCAGTAGCATCTATTATTGATCATGGTCCTGGGCATGGACTGCACAGCAGGTTGACTGAATGAACCATGAAATTTGGTGGAACTGTCAGCTCAAGAAATTATACCTTTTATATCAGCAGGGGGCTTAAAGCATGTTTTAGCCATCCGTTATGAAATCTGTGTTGACAGCAACAGCCACGTTCATTCGCTCAAATATGGTACATTTTAAATGAACATATGAGTGGATGGTTTAATTTCAAACATAAAGGGCCAAGGTCTGGTCTGGTAAATGGCCTGATGGCAAAGAATACTGTAAAAGCACATTAAGCCTTCCCCAGCCAGAAAAAAATGAAAGTTGCTTTGCAGACATGACTTCTGGTCAACCATTTGACATAACATGTAAGCGTATAACAAAAATGACATGGAACTATGTTTAAGCAGTGTGTGTTTTTTTTTTTTTAATTCTTCGCTCTTAGTGTAACATGTGTTGTGTAGACGAGCACAGTCCCACACCATGGGAGGCGGGCGTGCTAGCAAGGAGGCTAAAACCCATGGGTGCTGGCGTCTGACTCTAGCACATCTCTTAAGGTGTTGGGAAGTGAGGTTTACTCACTGCACCGCACTGTAACCGCTACACCCCCACCCCCCTTACCCTACTTGCAAAATAGCAATAACATCAGAGTGAGTCCTGTACCTGTTCTATTTAATCTAATGAAACATAGTAACACAGCAATCTAACTCAAGCTTGTCCAGATTTTCAAAAGGAACTGATCTTCTTTGTGAGACCTAATTGATCTTGCCATTGCGTTGAGCCAGCACTGACGGACTTACTCAGTGGAAGTCAGACACTATAAGCCGGCAGCCATGGCAGAGGGGAGGAGGTGGTGGTTGGAGAGTTGAACAGAAAAGCATGGACTAGAGTTAGACAACATTAGTGTTGAAGTATTGTATTGCTGATTAATTCATTAATAAGTGTGACAACACCAATCTGTTTTACCAACATTGCCGTTCATATTTGTAGCCCAAGTGCCATCCATAGCAGAGAGAGAACGGCCAGGGTTTATCGCATCATTGCAGTTCATTATCTGGGTTAGTCCATTGCTAAATGTTTTGTTCGTATCTAACTCATATAATGTGAATGGCAGAAGATTGATAATGGATTTTACACAGCAAGCAAATTTAATTTATCCAATCTCATTTTTCATGATTGTTTGTAAATTGAATGCCTCTAGATTCCCAGTCACTTTGGCTAACAGTGTGTTACTGCACAGCCAGAGAGGTGTGCAGGACCATGGTTGTAAAGCAAAATGAAAAACGTTAAGCTGGCACAAAATATGCACAAACATTATAATTTGAGCCACTCTGTTGCAGAGCTTCCCGCCCATTCTCTGGTGAGAATTCAGGAGCAGTTCATTTAGCACCTTTTCTTCCCCAGAAGCATTTTTATTCCAAACGTCTGCTTCTTCAGGCTCACTGCATAAATCATGAGCCTATTAAAAAGCACCCAATCTCCTTCTGATCGAAAGAAAGAGAACAAGAACAGAATTAAGGTATTGAAGCAGGGGCTCCCTTTAGAAAGGGAATTGGAAAACACTGCTTGCATTCTGGTTATACTGCCTCTCAAAACCACATTGAGTTGAGTAGCTTTGGCTTCAGTAAGAGGCCTATTGCTTATTTTTATATTCTAAAAAATCACTATTTCTACTATTTCATCTCAAGGGATTTGTTATATACAAGAAATATACCAGTACACAGACATTTCAGTTGTGCTCAAAGATCTGTTTCAGTTAGTGTTGAAAGAAGTTAATGTGTCTGTAGATTCATCAGTGAAGAGAGATCTTCATTTGTTACAGAAACTGTAATATTGTGGGTAAAATAATTGATGGCAGAGGTGATCGCCCAGGGTTACTCAGTTACTGGAACATTCTGGATGGCAATCTGTCGGCAGTCCCTTCCTCCCAGCTGCCTGACAAACAGGAGAGGAGGCCCCGATGGCTCGCTGAAGCGCCGCCAAGCTTCCCTCCTGATAAGAGAGGTAAAAAAGGGAAAAGCTCCAGCTCAGTTGACATCAACTTCTGATGACGAGAGCAGAGATTTTTTCAATTCGGCAGGGGCGCAGGGCCAGTCCTGACAGCAGTCAACATCCGTGCCACATCAGGACCAGATAAGGGCCAGAGTCCAGTGATGTTGAGGGGAGTAAGCTGATCTGCTCTCAAGGTGCCTGTGTAGATGTCTTTCCTCTTTCATTTGGCCTCGATCACGTCTCTTTGACACATTCCGATTAGAATTTCCCGTATGCCCAACTATTAGAGCTTCATCATCTATTATCTCACCCCATCCATCAGGGTGATGGGCAAGCGGGCGGCTGAGATCTGGCACGTTGCGCAAGAGAAGAGAAAAAGAAGTGCTTGACGACAGCCCTTTACAATGCTGCACCCACTTTCCGACAACGTCCTTTCTTTCATGGCTGCCATTGATTTGCCTTTACAAATGGCAAATGCCTGTTTGATTGACAGCGTGTGTCCTCCACCACCATTGCCCACTCTTGTTTTCCACAATGGCATGTAGACCCTCTGATTGAGAGAAGAAGAATACGCTCCATTATGACAAATACATTCATCTCTGTATCGTGCGCCTGTTAGAGATCAAGGAAAGCAACAGGGATTGTGGGTAATGGGTGTTTTTCTGTCGTGTATAGAAATCATTTTGGATTCAAGGACATATTCTGACTTGTTTTTGAGAAGCTGCTGCCTCTTTCAGTACAAACAGACCAAAAAATCCCAACTAATGTCAACATGTTGGTGGTCAGTTTTTACTTGGAAAACATTTAGAAAAACTACAGAGATGCATTTCTGCAAGGAAGTGCGAATGTGATTGCACTGCAACAGCAGGCGGCCGTTGCATACCGTAACCTATGAAATTACATGGATGCTAACACTTCACCTTACAAAAGAAAGGGTTGAGTCTCCTACCACCAATGATGGATGGATGAGCAATAAATAGAACCTAACAAGACGGAAGGCAGCGATTCTTTAACAGCAATGATCCACTGACACACACTGGCACACACAGGCAGACAACACACACATCACATTGAGATCAGGGAAGACCTTGACCACTTGAAGACCTCCGAAGAAGGTCTGTTGTATTTGCCTTCTCTCCACAGCGAGAGATGGAAATAAAAACTCTTTTCATAACTGGTACCTCTTTTATTAAATTACCTACCCAGTGCTCTCTGATCAAATGACAGCCATGGTAGCCTACATTTAAAAAGTATCACAAAGCATTTAACCCTATGGAGTCTGAGGCCTGTCAGGCACCTTTGAGGTAGTTTGACACGGCTTGACATTTTTATAACAACAATGATCTCAAAGCTACATATGATTTGATTTAGCACAAACTTAACAACGATAATCTGAATGGAGTAGAAATGTCATAATAGTTTTTGGTCAAATCAGCTGTAAACACACAGTTTTCAAAAACGTAATTTCAGATGTGCTGAGATGTGGACACTTACTGTTTTTGTCTAAGACTTCTGAGCCCCGAACATTGTAGAATCAAGTGTTAGCCAAGTAGAGGTAATTAAAGCATTCATCAGTTTCACGAAGTTAGGTCTGACACTTTATCTTCTTAAAGTCAGGAGTTTATATCTTGCATATGGATAAAATAGGAGATAGTCACAGTAAGTCCCCACTCCCCACTGTCAAAGATAATGGCTCATCAGTCTGGAATGTCATTGTGGCTCTCGCTGCCCCCTACACAAACATTTTGCAAAGTCAGTGTGAACTGTAAGAAAAGTCATTTGTAAGACATGCAGTCATTTGCGAAAATGTTCACAATTCGTGTTGGTGAATTAGAGATGGGTTACAAGACTTGGAAGTCCATTGTTAACGTTAGAGGCAAAAGAAAATAAATGGACAAAACATAACAGTTTTGATGCAGGCCTCATCTCTCGCCATTTTCTGAATTCATAAATCAGCAGTTCTTGCTTTGTCCTTGTCAACGTTTTTACAGCTTGTGGAATTCCGAACAGCTCACCGCAAACTATATGTACCCATTTCATAATACTGGTGTATCAAAGCAGATACATAATGCTCTACACAAACATGTGCACAAAGCTTCAGTGTTAGCGCTTGTTTGTGGAAGTGTTATAGCATTTCACTCAGTTGAATTAGGTTGTGTAATATCTCAGGAGTAGGCTATTGGAAAACATTGCCCCTTTCCTCTTGATGTGACAGAGCTAGCAGAATGCATTGTAGCCTTTTAATCACTGCTGCCATTCAAGCCATTTTCACGCCATTAGTTAAACTTCACATGAGCCTTTGTCGACACTGAAAGCCAACCTGCACAATCTGAAAGAAAGTGAATGAAACGAGCCAAAACGTAAATGTGCTTATTATAGCGCTCCCTAGAGTCATGCTGATTGAATTTTGTGAGATATCTCCTACTTCAAGAACCTATACCAAATTGGGTGCCTTTACTTCTGCCGCCCAGACACTTTTAAAAAATTAAAATCGGAAACAATATTAATCCTCACAAAAACAATACGTTTCCGGCAGCTCTCTGCTTGGACCCCTAATAAAACTTCGGAAGAACGAGATGTGATTGCATGCGCAATCACATTATAAAAAGGCTGCATCATCCACTGGATGGCACATAAGTGGATAGCACGTAATAAGCAGAATGTGCAGTGGTGTTCCTAAGCAACCAACCAGTTTGGGGGTTCTGCCATAGTGCCAAATCCACGGTTTGGTCGCATGACTTCCACAGGATAACCTCTTCAGAGTGGCATTTCTCTATTCATGTACGCTATATGTCCAGAATTCACATTTTGTGAAAGTAGAATTCAGCCATTAAAAATTATAAAACCATCAACAAGGCAATTCATTATAGGCTGTCAGACACAGTTTTAGACTGGCAACATTTCTAAACTCCCTGTCTATTGCAGCATAATTTGAAGTGTCATCTCTGACAGAGACAGAAAGAGATGAGCATCTTTTATTTCTGTCATTCCCATGCTTGATAAGGCAGCAAGTTCAAACGACATCACAAGCATTTTTTCTCTGACAGCACCCGTATGTGCATCAGTCTTCATAAGGTGGCACACTGAAGGCTGGGTGTCAGAGCCCTACATGTTTCCTATATTCCTCTTTCCTTCCTCCATGCCGTGTCTTTCCTAATGAGGACATAGTAAAGGTGAGCATCAAGGTTAGAGGTTTACTGTATCGCAACCTGATCAATATGGGGTTTACATTGTCTTGATTCAAGAGAAGAGCTTCAAGAGAAACTCTTGTGTTCTGAAAAATGTTGTGGCATGATGTGAAAGGACAGGAAGACACCTGCGTGTTTGATTCCGTATATTCATCATGTGCTTTATTTAATGCAGTGGTATTACCCCTAACCCTTTATTTAATGCAGTGGTATTACCCCTAACCCTTTATTTAATGCAGTGGTATTAACCCTAACCCTTTATTTAATGCAGTGGTTCCCAAGCTTTGCATGGAGGGCTCTTATGTTTGTGTACCGGGTATGGTGAGTTCACCTATAATTACGTGTAGTGGCATTAGAGTGTAGTGTGTAATTCTACGTGTAGGTCAGTGTGTATCTTATGCTAGGGATAAGGAGGCTGTGTGTTATTTGTGATGCCCTGTGTAGTTTATTAGCGCCTGTGTCCACGCTTACCCTGTAAACTGTGCCTGTGTTTAAGACCCAGAGCCTGTCCCTCATTCTGTGTCAGTAGTCTTCCGTCTGGAAAATGGCATCAGTGGCAAACAGAAGCCTATACTCCACTCGCTCCAACATTATATAAGTTTAAAGCTGGCTGTACTCATCACTAAATAGGTTAGTTACAGGCTACTATGCTCTCCTATACTTAATTTGACCAGTAGTTGTTTAGGGTTCTCATTCTGTTTTTTAGCCCTCAATCCGCTCCCCCCTTACTGGATCCCCCCCACCCCACCCCACCCCTCACCCCACAAGGCCTGCCGACACTCTGGGAACCACTGATTTAATTATTTAACTGTTTAACATGATTTCATTATTTAACTATGTAATTCTGTGCAGCTGCATATCACAAGGGGCTTTAGTTTTCAGCCGTCTTGGACCATATTCATTGGCATCCACAAGTCATCTCAATGTATTCACCCTAGCATCAAACCTCCTTGCAGGCTAATGACAGGCGGCTATTCCGATTGTAGCATCCAACCCCTTAGTGTTCATACAGTGTCTTTCATCCTGTACCAAAGCTGGTCGCCATGGTCTCTAATTCGGGCACCGATTTCCAGTGGTCTCCGTGAGTCGGTCACATTACTAAAGTTAACAAGGCTGGATGATTTCTTTTTTTTAATAGGGCGCTATCGTACCCTTGCTGCACCAGAAGGTTTAGTGTGTCCTTTGATCAGTGGGAAAAATTGCTTGAGCTGTCTACCTCGAAGAATTTGAAAGCAGTGGAGCAGCATGCGTTTGAATCTTGAGTGGGAATGTCATCCCTTTCAGTAACACTCATATGGCAACAAAGCTCCTGCTGGTACAATTTTTTGGGGCTAGAAGTAGATCAATGTTTTTTTCTGCTGATGAATGCCCTTGCAGAACATTGATGTCTTCAGAACATAATAGGTGTGACCTGGCACTAATTGAGGTGTATAAGTGACGTAGATTGTATGTTCTCAATAATAGCCCTTCAGAAAGTCTTTTGTTACAGGCAGGAAGATTGTTCCCCCATCCAATTTTCTATTGCTCAAGAAAATGATTCACCTCTTGAGGTGCAGAAATGAGATGGAACGGCACTAGAGCTTCGAGGAATCTTTTGGCGACTGCCGACCTGAACCTCTTTACCTCAGTGTTGCTTGTCGATGAAGGCATGTGTATGTGACGCAGAAAACACTAATTGCCTGTTCTTCCTCTTCACTGACAACCTCCATAAACATTTCTGGTGCATCCATCACACATAAGACACACATCCCCGGACAGTATTAGTGTTATTCAATGATGGGTTACTGTGTTAGAAAGCAACATCTTCCTGCTACTACTCATGGTTTCTCTAAAACGGACTCCAATTTGGACTGAAGCTTTTTGAATTAAACAAAGCATATTCTTCAAACACAGCTGCAATTCTGTTGAATGTCTCTCACCAAGCCGTCCTTAAATGGTAAAATCTGATAAGTAGCTGTGATTTGTACCAACACAATTGAAGTTATTTGTCTTTTTATTTATACTTTTGAAGTGTGAATTTAATGTTCTTGCCTCTTTAGGCTCCTAAGGGTCCTTTTTGTATTTGCAAATAACGTGTGGACCTGTAAACAATATAACTCACTGAGTGGCACTAAGACGAGAAATGCAATACCCATATTGTTTGTGTACCTTAATGAGCAAGTACTTAAATGAGCTTAAGTTTGCCTAGGAGTCCTCTTGACTGCTTCTTAGTTCTCCCAAATGTAGGTGCTACTTTTGCCGCTGTGGGATAAAAAATGTAGTTAAAAAATAAAGAGTCCTTAAGTTAGGACACGCTCATTATTTAGCCAATTCTTTTGTTAGGAGCTACTTTCAGCCTTAGGATGTTTTGTGAATACGTGCCCTGGTCCCTGGGACAAGCAAGGACTTTCAAAATGAGATGCTGTGAGGCCTTTACACATTAAACACCCCCACCCCCCTTTTCCCCCAAACTCTTTCAAAACCATAGAATTCCATCTGCATGTAATTCCCAGTTTTGGGAGATGGAATCCTTGGATGAGTAAGCTTGAAAGAGCTTGCACAGTTGTTGGTAATGGGCAAAACTTTTCAGCCGTGCTGTTTATGCATGGGTTGAATGGGTGCTACAATAATACACCTCAAATTTAAGCCATCATCTGAAACGGACAATTAAACCTGACGGTAAAATAAGCGATTTGGAAATACGCCGGCATAGATATTCCTCAGTAATCTGTTTGTGGGCAAATAGGTTTTGAAATCTAATTAGGCTTTTTATTTAGAAACCTTTGCATTAAAGAGGTGGATGCTGATTGCTTCATAGGAGGAAAACAATTATGTTATTCACTTTGATTGAAAGGGTATCAGTAAACCCCATTTATGACTGCCTGTTTGTAAACCAGTCTTGAAAAAAATTGCAAAAAATACAAGGCTAAGGCAAAGAAGGATAGCTTTGCATCGGGTGCTGCCCACAAAAGCATAATTGGGTCTAGATAATTCAACAGCTTTTTAAGAGCACTTCAACATACAAATTGATATGTTTGAACTATAAAACAGGTGAGCACATCTTCAAACGGTTCATAAGGACTATAATTATGTGTCTGGCCTTTCTTTTGGTGAATAACCAGATGGTTCTTAAATAGGTGGTATTTTTCCCCTGCGAATGCAGTTTGTATTATTAGCTTTTTAGATTAAATGAGTGCAATGCACACATTTAGTGAAATGAAATGCCTTTTTACTGTGTATAGCATCAACAGGGCAGCACGGACACACACACCTACACCAGGCATTTGCATATTAAAACTGTTTAATTCAAAAATGAAATGTATGTCTTCAGATCAACAGGAAATTAATTAAAACCTTCTGCATAACATTTGTAGGCACACATGCACATGCTTGTATTTACGCCTAAACTCCTTTCTCTAAGCATAGGTTCCAGGCAGCATGTAAAGATGACATACTACTGAATTAAATATACATTTAGCACTTACAGGTCGCTACAATGCGACATACATCTGCAGAACAGGGGGTTTATCCCCCTACTTCCATCCACATCCACATTATGACACTTTATCAAAGCACCTGTGATGAATATTTTACATATCTGCTCTCTTTGGCTGTGAATAATAATGGCTTTCCTCTAATGGATTCTCCTTTCTCTCTGTTTTCATTTAATTATTTCTATCTTCCACCCTCTGTCTCTTTCTCTGTCTCTCTCTCTCTCTCTCTCTCTCTCTCTCTGTCCCTTCTTGCCCCTTTCCTTCCATAATCCAGATACACCAAGATGAAAACAGCCACCAATATCTACATATTTAACTTGGCCCTGGCAGATGCCCTGGTCACGAGTACACTCCCCTTCCAGAGCGTCAACTACTTGATGGGAACCTGGCCTTTTGGGGACATCCTGTGCAAGATCGTCATGTCCATAGACTACTACAACATGTTCACCAGTATCTTCACGCTCACCACTATGAGTGTCGACCGCTACATTGCCGTGTGCCACCCGGTCAAAGCATTGGACTTCAGGACGCCGCGCAATGCCAAGATTGTCAACGTGTACAACTGGATGTTGTCCTCGGCCATCGGGATCCCCGTCATGGTTCTGGCCACGACCGCCGCTGACGAAAGGAGGTTCAACGGTGAGTTGGCTTCTTTTTCTTTTTGTCTTCTTGCTTTCATACATTCATGCTATTATCATCATCATCACCTCTCGCTGTCTACCACCTCCCACACACACACACACCCACACACACACACACACACACACACACACACACACACACACACACACACACACACACACACACACACACACACACACACACACACACACACACACACACACACACGTACTTTGCCACCACACACATACACCTACACACATCAACCACAGACTCTAACTTGCAAATGATATATCTGTGCATGATGATATATTTGTACTGGTGTGTCACTGTGTCCTTTTGTAAATAGAGGCCTTGTGGCCTCAGAGCATTCATTACTGCTTTGACGGTGCTGCATTTATCAAGCTCAGTTCAGCAGAAAACCATGCATACATCTTCTCCAGCTTGACTGCTTACTCCAACCATTTGGTAAACTGAAAGTTGGCTGCACAAATTGAAGGAGAGAACGTGAAAACATCAGCAGAATGAAATGACTCAGCCAGAGCGTTGTTTGAATTTATGCCTTGCTGATTCCATTTAGATCGATGCAACAAAGCGAAGTTGAAATGGGGGCTCACTTCAAAGTCACCCGCTTCGCACATATAGTAGAGGCTGTGTGAACACTGATTTGTGACACGTAAAGGAACACCCAAAAATACAAAGATCACATTCTGGCAAGTTCTAAATTATGAAAGGCAGACTGGAACTCCCATTCCTAGTGACTGGCACTCCTTTATGTTCTCACTGTTAAGCTCTTTTATTTTTCCCCGCAGCTTCTGCTCCAATCGTTGACTGCAACCTGAAATTCCCCCACCCATCCTGGTACTGGGAGAACCTGATGAAGATCTGCGTCTTCATCTTCGCCTTTGTCATGCCCGTCCTCATCATCACCGTGTGCTACGGCCTGATGATCCTTCGCCTGAAGAGCGTGCGCATGCTGTCGGGCTCCCAGCAGAAGGACCGCAACCTGCGGCGCATCACGCGCATGGTCCTGGTGGTGGTGGCCGTTTTCATCGTCTGCTGGACGCCCATCCACATTTTTGTCATCATCATGGCGTTGGTGGCCATCCCGCCATCTCTGCTGCAGACAGTCACCTGGCATTTCTGCATCGCACTGGGCTACACCAACAGTTGCATGAACCCCGTGCTCTACGCCTTCCTCGATGAGAACTTCAAGCGTTGCTTCCGCGAGTTCTGCATCCCCAGCCCTTCCGTGCTGGACCTCCAGAACTCCTCGCGGACTCGGAACCCGCCGGGCCGCGACGGCCAGTCCAGCGGGCAGACAGTGGTACGGACCAACCAGCAGGTATGACTAGCCGTGGAGAGGTCGTCAGTGGAGGCGCGCGGGCAGCCCAGCGACGACATGAATTCAGAGCTTACGCAGGTGTCCACGGGGCTGTGACCCCCCAAACTGCCGTGGCTGTCTGGTTCACACACTCACAGTCTCTCACACACACACAGACACACACACACACACACACACACATACACACACACTCTCTCACACAGACACAGACACACACACACACACACACACACACACTCTCTCACACACACACAGACACACACACACACACACACACACACACACACACACACACACACACACACACACACTCATGTGTGCACATGAGAGCCAGGCAAAGCTGAATGGTGAAACAAGCTTTGGCTGCAGTCAGCTTGCAAGACCAGGAAGTCTTGCCCATCACATTTTTGACACATACAGTTTCAACGTGAAGTGACCTAAGAACCCAAGGGTGACCATGGTTCGTGACTGTGTTGAGTTTTTATTTCCACGAAGTACAGCGTTGGTCAGGTTGTCATGCCTTATCATGGAATGAAATATCATCGGTTGTTCGGGGGACGGGGATTCGCTGAGCACGACAAACAAAGTGATTCACGCCTCAGCCTTCATAAAGATCCTTTGTGCCGTCTGCTCTATCTGGCCTGTATACAGAATGTCTGGTTTGTTTTGTAAAGTAACCCTTTGGCTTTTTCTGTTCTACGTATAGTCAGCAGTGTAAAGACTAACAAGCTTTTTCTTCTACCCTGTGTCATTGAATATGTTATCAAAGATATGTAAAATAAAGATGAACTGTGTAGTTTTAGCTTTGGGAGGCCTGTATACCCCAGACTCCCATACTTTCATGTAAATAGTTCTTTCTGAAATCTTTCTGAAATATTAAACAATGCTCTGGATGGCTTAGTTATACTTGTGTTTTCCCTTAGTCTTAATAACAGCATACATTGTTTGTGGACTCTAAAGGATTTCATGCCACTTCTAGTGACATCTGTGTCAGAGCTTTGCGGTACAGTGATGGGTGCGTTTCAATGGTGACGTGCTTTTGTTGCATTGTGTACATGCTGTCATTTTGCTGTTGAAATGGGTAATAGAAATGCCAGTCAAAGACTAATTATTCTTGTGCTATGAATCATGTCGCACCACTTATTTTCCAATATGCATGGATCCAAATGTTACATTTTGATGTACTAATCATCGCAGTTCATTAGTGAGTGTAATTTTTAAATGATAAATGAGCTTTGAATGTTTTTATAAACCAATACCTAAATAAAACCGTCTGAGTATACTGAGCTTAATGTGTTTCTGTTGGATTTGGGGTATATTCATTTTGTCTGTCTGGGATGTTAACATTATATGAGCCAGTGACTTGGTGACATTTTTTAACTGAGCTGAGTCTTTTCTCATTAATCGCCCCATGACTCTTTGATGAGCCAAATGATAAAATAAAGCATTGCTTATTATATCTACATCTTCGAGCGGTGGAGTTTGGGGAAAGCTCAAAGTTCTCCCGTTTTTTTTACTTCAAAGCGACAAGACACAGTTGAAATACAGTCACTATATAAAAACATTGCAAATGGCAAGAGGCACTAACCGTTCATTTCAAACTGAGAGGTTGTTTGCTTTGCCACTGAGTGAAAAATGGTGACTACCCGCTTCTTATGGCTGCCTTTGATAACAACACGCTCTGGAAAAGACATAAAGAGAATTTGCCGTGTCCAGACCAGATCTGGGCTACATCTGGAATGGTGTCAGTCCCTCTTTGGGGTCTCCTGGCAGCTGCATCTGCAGTGGTGGCTGCTGTTCCTTTATTGCCAGGCTATTACACTGCAGGGCATCTGGGATGGCTGTGGAGCTCCAGTAATTTGATTCTGTCGTACGATGAGGATCAAATAATCACCCTCTTTGTACAGTGTTCGTAACCCCAAGCTCCTTTGCAGGAAATATTCTGGAGTCTTGCCTGAGGAATTTGAGGGCGAGACAGCTGGGGTGTTTGGGACCAGTGACGCATCTGTGACCTTAGCAGAGGAATCAGTGTTGTTGAACCAATGTTCATTAGTATGTGTGAGTATGTGAGAGGGAAAGAGACGTTTCGACAGGAATTATTTACATGTATTTTATATCATATATGTGTGTGTGTGGGCATTTGTGCACTTCTACACTAGTATCTGTTTAGGCCCACCTGTGATTGTGCCTATATACAATGATACTTTTCCATGGTGTGACCATGGCAGACAAGTTCTTTCACAGTTCATTACTCTCAGCCCATTAACTCTACAGAATAGACTGCAGGAGTGGATGTCACTTTGCTAGCCCTCACACAAGTGTTAATGAAACATGCCACATATGCCCTTTTACGGTTCCCCAAGATGGTGTCTGACTCCAGATCCACACCGTGTCAGGGCCAGATGAGGGCCAGATCCTCCCCACGGCCCTCTGCTATCTCTGGTCCTCAGCCGACATGATCTCATCCTGCCCACACTGGCCTCTGGCTCTATCTAGTTAGATGCAATTAAAGTTTTTAAGTGATAGGTACTTAATCCGGTAGGTTGTTGAGGAGGAGCTCCACTTTGTTAAATGCAGTAAATAAGTGTGACTCCTCACAAAGGCCAAGAGGATGTGGGAAAGGGCATACTGCAAGCAGGTTGCAAGTCGTGCTGCTGCGAAACGAATGGCTAATAAATTGGACAAAGTGTAAATAACATGTCATGAGCTTAATATTATCTGGTGACAGAGGCTGCTTTATGCCCAACAAGAGCATCATAGAAGGCAGCCGGAGTTTTTTTTAATGGAAATGTTTTATTGGCCGGATGTATCCTGCTGAGGCATGGCCCAAAGCCTGTTCACTGGGACGAACAGCTTTGTGTGTTTCCGTTCAGGGTAAACCTCGAGTGAATTACTCATTAATGCTCACGAATTAGAGGGGGAAAAAAGACAGGGACAGACACTTAAAGACGAGGGAATTTTTGGTTTTATGCACTACAGGCTTATATCAGCTTTACTATGGGATTTGGGGTCTGTGAAAAACACTTAACCACATATGAAACCAATAAGACCCACATGAGCTAGGTCATGGTGCTCTGATTTCACTTTCAGTAGCACAGCGCTGAGAGAGAGAGGCTCTGGCAAATTAGTTTGTCGGTAATGTGCACAGTGAATCATGGACAGCCGTATGTCATTGCACTCCTGCCTACCTGCCTGCCTGCCTTCCCTTTGGCATGCTGCCCATTGACTCCGGTAACTGCCGCATTTGCATTTGCGGGGGCGTGTGTGTGATGAGGTGGTGGCGTGTGTGGTGGGGTGAGGGTGGGCACCATCATCCTCATCCATCCCACCACCTCTCTGGGCATTTGCAGCTAGGTGAATCTGCAATTTCACCAATTAGGTTGTTTTTCAGAAGGGTTTCACGCACCCGTTACGGTTCTTAAACTCAGTGATTGGCTGTAGCAAGAAAATCCAGATGACCCATCCGCCCACCCAGCCCCAAATAAATAAATAAATAACTACTCTGAAGATGCAAAAACAAACCAAAGAAATTGTGTTGGCTGTTCGGTTGTAAATATAATTTACATTGTCTTGGAATTCCACAGTGATGTCCAGGGTGTGTTTCTATCCATATCAGTTTTCGCCAGCTCAGCCACCAAAGGCACATCCATGGTTGCCTGTACCATTCCCTTCCTATTACATGGGAAGTTGTGTGGCGTTTGTGCGGAGATCAATCCCCTTGAGCCTCTGTTTGCACAAGGGCTTTCGCTATAATATATTTCACAGAGACAACCTGAGACAGCTGATCAGGGAGAGAGGGGGGAAAAAACACTCTCTTCACACATTCATTCATCAGAGGGTTTCCCAAACCATATACTTCTATAACTATTCTGAGTAAATTTGATAAATGGGTACCTTTGTTATGTTGTATGAGGGCATCACTGCCCTTTGTAGATGATGCAAAGTAGATTTGCGTTTCCCCCCATTTAAACCAATTAGCCACTGTTTTGTAATCAGCCAGAACTGTATTGGTCACTGAAGTATGTTTGCCGCTCACAAATCCAAATGTTGACTTAATTAACAGCCAGAGTAAATGAGCTGATGTAGCCTTGCTCTTGAGGGAACAGATACAGACAGAATACACAGTTTCCATTCAAGAGGGAAAAGGGCAGCCAACCAGTGGGATTCAAATCAGATTTGCTCTAAAATAGGAGATATCCTTGGAGAAAATGTGTCCACTGCACCAAACAAAAACACCCCAGTGCATTAGTGCCAGTTCTATAAGATTTACATGCATCAGTTGGCCTGTCACCAGCAATTCAACCTTGGACTTGGTGCAGACATTTAAATGTAATAGTCCCCACCGTGAGACCATCTCCCAAGTACGTGAACAGTTTTCAAAACAGTTTTACTGCTAGAGAGATGGATGGCAGGGTTTTAGTATGGGTGAGCAGTTTTTGCTATTGTGAATAAGTGGTTCTAAGCATACACATAACTTTGCTTTACTTACCAATAAATAAATTATTTGTTTATACAGAATAATGTACTTGACATTTCTGTGTTTGACTTGACTTGTGATGATACTGTTATGGTTTGGCATATCCATGCAATAAGATTATTGTTACACTCAAATGTTAATTTTGCTTTTGCTGTCTTTTTATGGTGCATTGAAGTGAAGGTGAAGTTAAATTAATTGACAGATATTTCAGTATTAAGTCTATGCAAATTATATTTACTGCAGTCAGCCAACTCAGTTTCAGTGCTTTGTTGATGCATGTCTTCTTACCCACACAAAGGCCAGTGCGTAGCCAGTGCGGTAGATGAGCTATAGATATGACTATCACTATGATACACACAGGTCCGAGTAGCAGATATTGACATTCACTTTGTATAATCGTAAAAAAATGTAAAGTAAAAAAAATAAAATGTATGTGTTAAGTCCTGGCGCCAAGTGACCAGGAGTGTACTTTGGTTTAATGAACTATCATGTGAATGAGAACTAATTTGCTGAATGTGAGTTGCAACATGTATTTACTGTTGACAGCAAATATATATTCAGTCTTACAACGATGCCATGATAAAAACATGATATAAATATGAATATTGTAAACATATGTCTAAAATAATCGGCCTACTTCAACATGCTTTCACTGTTCCTTCAATTTTTGTAGTAATAACAGTATATAGTCTTATTTATATTATTTTTGTAGATGGAGATATTGTATAAGTGTTACTGATTGTAATTTATATAGATGTGGCGGTAGTTTATTTTTATATTGAATATTAAGTTCTCCCATTGTTGTCACTGTTCTGTTTTAGATAATGGACGTCACTTGGCTATACACCAATAACACGTGAAAGAAAGCTTACCCAAACTTCTACCGTATCTTCTACTACCTGCACCAGACGGCCATGCATGAAATGTAAATAAAACCTTACAATCCTTAAAAGTTGTTTTAATCAAGACAATCGAGACACCTTCGGGGGGAACGAAACATTGTGTCAGTGGTCCACACGACTGAATATTCATGTAACTTCCGTATTTCCGGTGAAGGCTAAACACCAGCACGTTTAGCAAGACCGTTTGAAACACACGGATTGACATATATTTCGAGTTACTTACGTCGAGGTCTCATGTAAGTGATTAACTGATTTATATTTAAAGCTTTGGTGGAGTTTGTTTCTGTAATCCACCGACCATCTTGCTGCAAAAAGTACAGAGGCATCTAAATGTTGTTAAGCAAGCTGGTTAGCTCTGTGCTTAGGTTACATCACCGTTAGCTAAAAGAGGACGAGGTAGTTTAACAATATTCATCTGCTAGACATTTCTGTATCTGTTAAGGCGTATGTGTGTATGATTGGATAGCCTACAGAAACGTGTGGTACCCTCTCAAAGATATCGGTCGTGTATAGTTTTGGGAAAGCAACGTTATTTTTTAATAAGCTAGGTAGCCTGCTAACCTATTCAACGAGTAGGTGCTACCTGAGCTAGCATGTTCTAGCTAAGCTATTTGCTGTAGCTGCTATGCCACATACAAACAACGCCACTGGTGAACTTTCAATTGTTATAGTTAGTATTTTTCCCTTGGAGATGGCACGGATAGGACAAACAGCCTGACAATGTAACATTCAATAACATTACCACCTTCCTTTCCTTTGATAAACATTTGATTCTGCTGTTTCCTTAAAGCTTAATGCTAAAAATAATTGTGTATGATAAAGATATCAGCCCTATATTTCCTGGGATTTGGGCAAATTTGGATTTCGGATTATTACATTAGTCAGAATTCCTAATTGACGACTAAAGGAAGCATAAGATTGCACAGATGATGACCCCTGCGAAACTTCTTGCATGATGTATTTGTTTTTCATATAAAAGCGGAACATCTTTGTAGCTTTCTTACCAAATTTAAACAAAGGGCCCCAATGTAACACATAGATGATAGATCAGAAGGATCCAATGAAATGCATCTATAAATAAAATAAATATGAAAAGCAGGCTCCTTCAGTACATTGCACTAAATACTTCATTAAGGCAATTTGTTAACTGAATTTTTGATTTCAACTTTTAGGTATTGCACATCTTTGCAACTTATTTTTATTTGGAGGTGCTACATGTAAGAGTTTTAGTATAGTTCCCATTTCGGAACGTCCCACTAACAACAAACAGGCAATGATATTGACAGGTAAAGTTAAGTAGGCT
Source organism: Clupea harengus (assembly GCF_900700415.2). NCBI lineage: Eukaryota > Metazoa > Chordata > Actinopteri > Clupeiformes > Clupeidae > Clupea > Clupea harengus. Next base: position 9,223,140 of record NC_045164.1, read on the forward strand.
CGTCAATAGGGTAACATTATGTTAGTTACACAAAAATAAACTGCAAAATATAATTTATAGGGCTGTCAATAGATTAAAAAAAATTAACTAATTAATCTCACATTTTGAAATTCATTAATCTAGATTAATTGCGATTAAAAGTTTGTTTGTCTGTTTTTTTTTTTTTTACTTCCAATGAAAAATATCTCAATTTCCATACATTGTCAATAAAATGAGCTGTGACACCCAGGTAATTGTCATTGCTGACTGATGTCCAGTGGTCACCAGTAAAGGTCACAGTGGCAGATTGCTCGAGGAGCTGAATTTTTCGTGCTCTCTCGCTGTCATAAAAGGAATGTATGCGAGACACAATGGTGCCCCTCGACGGTAAATCGTAAGAGTTGTCTCCTGAAGCAATTCGAATCACCTCAGTCAGCCCAACGTCCTTAACTATGTTGATGGTCTGACAGTCACCGGCAACCCAAACTGCTAAAGCGTTGGTAACCTTTTCACGGACTGGTCTAGTTATTTTACTAGAGAAGTCGTAGAGTGTGGGTTGGCGACCATCTAACCTGGGACTGCTTTCTGTCGGGTGCTTTGCTTAAAGACGAGCTGCTTCTGTGATGGCTAAATTCAATTTGACAAATGCTACATACAACTTTAGTTTTGTTGATTGTTCCGTAATTTTGCCTATTAAACAGAAACTTTCCGCCCAACAATCCCTCAGCTCTCTCCATCTTCAACTACCGCAGTGGTTCTCAAACTTGTTCTGTCTGTAATTTCCCAAATCCTCTCCCCACCTCTTCTCCGCATCGCTTCCTGTCATAACTTCATAGCTATCCAAATAAAGGCATTTAAATATATATTTTTTTAATTAAAAAAAAAAAAATGTTTAAGTTGTGTTAATTGCGTTAAAATATTTTATCGCGTTAATCGCGGCCGCATTAATCGCATAGATTAACGCGTTAACGCTGACAGCCCTAATAATTTAACATTACAATCACCTGCGCTAATGAGTGCGACCTAAATAAACAGTGAAGTGACTTATTTGTGTGCAGAGCATGTACATATTTTATCTTTTGCCACAAACGCTGCCATGTGGAGGGGTGTCAAACCTACTCATGAATGCATAACTGTTTTGACATAATGTTTAAAAACACCTGTGCTCTATGTTGCCCATATATCTACTGAATCTTGTTATCTGAATATTTTGTTTATACTGCCACATTTAAAATAAAATGGGTCTCCAGATGGAACCTTATGGAATTGGTCCATACAACTTGTAGTAGATTTAGCAGGGGAGCAATCCCCAGGTGTGACAGTAGCTTACAATTGGTAATTACTTTCCTCCTTTTTCTGTCTAGACCTGTATCAGCCATCATGACAGACCGCTACAATATCCACAGCCAGCTAGAGCACCTGCAGTCTAAATACATCGGCACGGGCCACGCGGACACCACTAAGTGGGAATGGCTGGTGAACCAGCATAGAGACTCCTACTGTTCCTACATGGGCCACTTTGACCTGCTCAACTACTTCTCCGTCGCCGAGAATGAGAGCAAGGCCCGTGTGCGCTTCAATCTGATGGAGAAGATGCTGCAGCCCTGTGGGCCTCCTTCTGACAAACCTGATGACGCTTAGCCAGGGAGCGGAGAGGGCCGTTAAGGGTAGTGCTGGCATGCCAGCCATGTGGGATGGCTGGAGGAGGTCTGTCCAGATGAATATGTCAGTTTTGAGTGTGTAGCTCCTCAGTCAGATTCAGTGTGGACCGATGTTTGTACATAAGATCACTGTGCTCGTCTTTTTTTATGTCAAAAAGAATTTTCTTTTTCAGTATGCTGAGGATGTTCATGACGTTGCATCTTTTCTGAAATAAATTTTGAAGTTGAAAGTTTCCCCAGTTCTGACTGTGTGTGTGTGTGGGAAATGTCAGTCTTGTAATATATTTGTGTGCTCTCCTGCATGTCTCAATCAATAGTTCAAGGTCAGCTGTGAAAAAGAAAAGCTTGGTTTATAGAACCTGCAGGCCAGTGCCAGGACTGCCTGGGAACAACACATCTAATAGAATAAAAATGCCTGCCAGAGTTATTGCCTATCCTTTATAAATTGTCAGTTAATATTGTAATCCTTTGCATCCATATCTCCCCCTCACCTTTAGCATATGCTTGTTTGGAGGACATCCTGTTTAGGGTTCAGATAGCTCTAAATTGCATATTTAATATTAATGAATGGTGTCCTCTTAACTGCGTTGTAAACAACATTTATCTTTGCAAACCAACAACCACCCTTGATTCATATGCCAATAGCTATGGTTGCTGCAGAGCTGTTAGAGAAGGATGACTTCTATGACGGCATGTGTTACTACTCTTTGCGTTTTATTATTTACTGCTCAAAAACCAAGCCTAAAAGATTGAATATGTAATAGTGACATCTTTCCAATTAAACCCGTTATCAGGGGTCACACGCTGATCGTTTACGAACCTTCATCTCAACCTCATATCTGTAGTCTCCTTTTGGTCTGATGTCTCTACGCTCTGGTCTATATGATTCAGCTAGCCGTGTACAGGGCAAATCCCTACCAGCTGTCCCCACAGTTTGGCACTGCAGCAAAGGGGTGCCGTTTCTGCTGCGTCAGGAGCAAAGGCAGTCAGCCCTAGCATATTGGCACAGAGTTCCCCATATCCATTTAATCGCTCCTCGTTCTGCCATGGACAGGCCATCAGCATTGGGTTATAATTTATTTGTTTGCCCCCCGCCTCCCCACACAAAGGTGACCTAGTTGTGATGCATAATAACCATGGAACTTAAATGAATGCAGTTAACATGAATGCAATTCAGAAAAGCAGTCTTTCGTTTTGGCGCAGTGACGTTTGTTTCTGTACAATGCTTCCAGTTGATAAATATAGTAATTTGTGAGGAGTCACAGTGTGGGAGAAATCCATTACTTACTTCACTCTGCCAGCAAAAAAAAAAAAGGAATGTGTAGTGCACATATCAAGCTGATTCATTGGAGATCTTCCCCGAAACTGAACTTCCAGTATCTTGTCTCTGTTGATGTGACTTCCATTTCGCCATTTGATAGATTGGAGATTACTTGCGCACCCAACCGATAGTAGCACCAGAGTCCGCTTTAACAATTTATTTCGCAGGACCAATACTGGCAGGACTCTGTTGAGTCTAATGGTAAATAACTCAAAATAGAAACCCGCCTTCTTGTCTGAATGTATATTTTCAGGTACTCGAAACTGAAAATGCAGACCAGAGGTTTATTAAAGGTAAAATGTGTATTTATGAAGGGCCTCACAGCGCTGTGCAGCATTTGGTACACCATTGGAGGGCCCTTTTCCGAACTAATTTCGCTATGCAAATGGCCGCCCGTCTGGCTGAGCAGAAGGGCCGTGTGTAATAAGGTTATGATTCTGTCCCTTGATGAGGCTTGGTGACTGAGTGGCTACCTAATGCCATCAGATGTTCATCTGTGTGCGGTCCCTGTGAAATGCCCAAGAGAGGCATACTAAAAAGGTTGGCTTGGCTTTGACAGACCTGCAGAAGGACAGTGTGACAGTTATCTTGGTGATTAAAAGAGATATTTTAAAAAGTATGCAACTTTACCAATCAATTTTCTCTTTTTTTTAATCACTAAAATGGATCACTCTTTGATGTCCAATGTTATTTAATTCACACATGAAATTAAAAATGAAAGGAACTAAAAAAACAATTACTGGACTTAATATTTAAAATAGTGCCTTTGGTCAAAATGATTTGCAAACCCTCCAAACAGTCTAAATTATTGAACCCAGATTTGGCCCTGCTCTTGCATGAATCCTTTCATAACCAGATGCTTTAAAGTGCACACCTGTCATTTCTGCTGGTGTCGGCCCTTACAGCATATCTGACAAATGGACAGAGGAGAGGGACTGACTATGTGTGCAGTCAGAGTATACTGAGAAAATAAAGACTGATTCTCTGAAACATTGAAAGGATTTTTGAGGGTTGGGAGACGGGGACATCTAGTAGTTTCTAATAGTTAAGTAGTTTCAAAAAAGAACACAGAGGGTCTAAATGGGAAACATATTCTGACTCATGCTTTTAGTTCTGACGTTCTATAAAGCAGGTCTTTCAGATGTTCTTTTTCCTACTCATGGAGCTCACCCACACTGCACATCATCTGTTTGTCCCTGATCCAAGCATACCTGATTGAAGCCCATATAATTTGAATGCTCCTGATAAACTAAATCAAATGTGTTCAGTCTTTAATGATATCAGTCAGGTATGCAGTGTCAAGTGTCTCAGTAGCATAACTGGAATCTGTTGCCCTAGGCACATACCAGCTACCATTTGTACCATTGCAACTTTAACAACAAACGGCGAGACTGCAGTGCACAGGTAACTAAGACGCCATCAGCGGATGGAAGGGCATTACGTCCATAACATTTGTGGGGGCTGTATTAGATTACCTATTTTTTTCTTCAGAGGGATTAGAAGGGCAATTTGGGTTAGTCAGGTCCATGACATCAGCCTTTTACATCTAATTGCCCTCTGTGTCTTTCACACATGCCTGACTCTCATCATGGAAAGAGTGGAGGTCTAAGGAGAAACTAGTCAAACACAGAGGATGAGCAGAGGTTGTCACAGACTTCCTCCTCTGGTTGTGTGTCTGTTCAAATTATAACAACTGTCTCTCAATGTATTAGTTTACCCGGTGGCCATTATATCACTCGATGAAGTCCTTATACATTCCAACCATATGTATGTGCCTGGTGAGTTAGTATAGACAATTTTCATCATTATTTAATCACAACACATTTATTAAACTGACGTCATTGCTTGTTCCTTAGTCAACAAGTTTTTTTAAATTTTAGAAATGTTAACTACTACTATATTTTGCACATTGATATGTTTCCATATTTCTAAATCATGACAAGACATTTCTCTTCATCTTCATTCAGCAAGGGTTACATGTGGTTGATGAACTAGAAAGGAGAAACGCCACCCAAGAGATCGGAACCCTAAACTGATTTTTTAAAGGTAGCCAACAGAGCATAATTTTCTTCAAAATAAAAAAAATGAAAATGTATCTCAACTACAACTGTAGGCCTAATGTCATTAAATAAATGCAATTAACACATTTATCCTGGCTTTCTGTCCACCTGCTTTCTCTGGTTCAGTTGTTTTATGTAATTTATTTTCAGGTCATACAATGTCAATCAAAATGCCCAGAGCACACAGGAAACTATAAAACAAACTCCTTCCTTAAATAGGCCTACACCATTACACCCAGGATGGCTCTGGGAGTATTTCTCTTCCTTGAAAACAAAAACTGAATACGACACCCAAACCAAACTAGAAGGTGTTGCTGACTACATCTTGAGCGTACGCCTTTTTTGAGTAAAAGTGGCATGATCTCTCTTTCACAGGGATGGTTGAGTGGGTGAGCATGGGCTTTATTTTCCCATTTGGAGAACCAAATTGAGAGGAATGTAAATTGGGCATGAAATCTATTCATTGACCTTCGGCGCCAGTGACGCCAGCACTGCCCACCAGATTTAACATGGTGATGGGGCGACAGAGGTGTGACCAGACAGGACTTTGAAGGCCCAGCGAAGGATGCAGGACCAACAGCACTACGGTCAGTATACCCCCGACTGCACTCAATGGGGTAGTATCATCGGCTTCTCATGATTTCAGCGTATGACGAGATTGTTTGCCAGGTCCAAAACACATGCCATGTCAAGGGCCGTGCCACCTAAAAGGATGCAAATTCAATCACCTGTTAATCACAGTAGTAAGGTATGAAGTTAAGCTTAGATAGCATATCACTTCAATATTTGGAGCAACAAACAGATCAAATTCACTGAATAAAAGGATTTGATTATTTTGAGCATGTTAATAGACTACCTGTGTTATTTCTCGTCTGTTCATTACCTTGTATACATTTTAGCACTCTCCAATATCCTATGTAAAATGAATCATGTGTAAGCAATATGCCTCACTTAATTAAAAATGAATGGTCAATTAAATAGTTGAATTGGCAAGAAACCTTTAGTGGAGGCAATGAATTTCTCAGAATTATGTGATTTTCACCACGCAGACACACTCCTATCAGCTGGTCTTCTACTTGCAAGGTAATTAAAGGCTAAAGACTTGGATCCAAACGTTCAGTGACATTTGGTACGCTCTCCCAGCTGTTTTATTAGCCTGCTCATAGGCTTCACGCCTGACTGCACTGTGGACATAAGCCAGTCGACTGTCCTGTCACATCGCGTTCCTCTACCATGCCTTTGGCTCACGCGCACACGTGAGCATGCTTCACCTGAATCTTAGAGCCTTCGAACCAGATGAAGGTGATGAGAAGACGATAGTTCCCGTCTTTTGAAAAAATCAATAATCAGCTCAACAGATTTTCTGTGAGGCGTATGTGAAAAGAAGTGTACAATGTTGAAAACACTGCAAGGTACCAGCATCAGTCATTCAAGGGCTGGAAAATCAATGAGCAAATGCTCTGGTTTCACTCAGAAAAGAGATTTTTTTTACTGGTGATGCCGTAGCACTGAGACAGAACAGTAATGGTACCGTTTGTTTCTTGGCAACATGCACTATAGTCCCTGTGGCTGGATTATTGATTATGGATTAAAATTGCCATTATCGCAGAAAGAGACAGAAATGGCTATGGGGAATAGCATATTATTATTGTTTTGGCCTGCATCAGTGACAAATGCAACATACAGAAAGCAAGACCCACTGAAACTCAACATCTCTGGACAGAAACACCACAGGTAGATGGCTGTCAATGCGATGTTGGACGGATGATTGACGTTCCTTGCCCTCCCCCACAAACCCCTTTGGTTTCCACCAGTGTTCCCAGCCATGTAATCATACAAACGAGAAACCAATCAGCTTGCTCCAAGCAAATGTGATTGCCTACGGAAAGAGCCTTGAATTATAATAGACAGTGCTTTTCAATATCAACAGCTGAGAGTAAACAAATGCCTCCTTGACATACCTACCGTGACCTAAGTAAAAAAAAAAACCACACAAACAAACAAAACAAAAAAGGACAAGACAGAGGAAATGCCAGCAAGGTTGGTGTATTAACACGTTTCATACTTACACTCTATACAAAAAAGAAAATTAAAATAATTTAAAATCCTCTCTTGCCCGATCACTTAGCTGCATTAAAAGTAACACTTTCAGAGTTTTGACACAAGTATGAAGGTTTTTAAGCCACTTGACAATAGAGTAAAATAAACAAACCCCTTCATTAAATGTTGTAGTAGTGGAAGCAGTAAAGCTTTTCTAACACGTTAGAAGACAAGCATTCTTATTGAGCAGAAACACAGAAGGAATAGTTGGAAGAGATCACGGGTTTGACATTTCGAACAATTGATTGGGGTACATTGAAGTGTTCATTTAGGAGGCACTCAATACTAGCAGGCAGAACCAGCCTCATTAAATACAGGCTAAAACACGCCTATCCTCGTCTGGGAAGGAGAAGGGTGGGTGGGCCCACACTCTCCATTTCATCCGATTTCCCCAACACACTAGATATGTTCCAATACAGCCATGGCACAAACATACATTCAGGCAAAGCTCCACAGGACAGAACAAATGAGCCCCAGAGTTAAGGCAGAAGGTACAAAAAAAACAATTACGACCAATTACAGTTCAGAGAGAGGAATTTTACACTGGGTTTTAAAAACACCTTCATCTTAGGTCCAGCTTTGCCTACACAAGGGAAGCTGGGAATAATGTACTTTTCACATGCACTAATATCTGAGGATACTCTTCCATTTAGAACAATAATACTGCAGATACAAAAAAATTGACACATTTACAATAAAAAAATAAAAATAAAAAAGTCCCCTGATATTTCCCCCTCTCAGCAGTTTATTGTACAATACACTGTCGAGAGTGGGGATATTCCGGCAGTATGTATGTGTGTGTGTGTGTGTGTGTGTGTGTGTGTGTGTTTGTGTGTGTATAAGTGAATGTGTCCCTTTTGGCTGACCAACACCATCACATATTTTGGGAATTATGGTTAAACAGAACTGGGCCACCTTAAGAAGAAAACAAACAAAAAAGTGCACAATGCTTCCTTAGTTTCAAGCACGACCGTCTTTAAACCCCCATGCCCCACCCTCAAACTGCCTGCACAGAGTCTACACTCATTTCAGTCTCTTTCTGCTCATCTCAGAGGGTTCTCTTCAGGCCCGGTTCCTTCTCTACCATTGACCTTAGGGAAAAGTGAGTGGGTCCATGGGGGTCCATGCTAGAGAAGAACAGGCCAGTTTGAGGCGTAGAGCTCTGGCAGTCAGGTCCTTTGAGGGGGGGTATTCCAGACGGCTGACCCGAGACGAGAGGAGCCACTATCAGCCTCTCGACCCCTGCCAACAAGCTCAATCTCAGGGTCGATGGAACCTGCCAAGACACCAAGGGGAAGAAACGGATAATTTAGTACAATGAGTCTTCAGGGGAGGCCTAGTTGACAATTGCCCAATCCAATGTTTATTTTTGGGCTCAGGCTGAAGATGCAGCAGGCAAGCCTGATAATTAAGCCACTGTAAAGGTTAGTGATGAGTGAACTTTTCCCCTCAAACCTCCCCTCCCTCTTACTGCTTTGCCAACTTAATCAACTGCATTCCCTAGTTTCACTGATGTCTGGCAGTCTGACTCGCTTGACTCTTTAACCCTGGCTGTTGAAGGATGAGGTTTATTGAGAGCCTTCAGGAGAGCTCCCTCATCCAACCTTCCCCTGCTCTCTCTGCCAACCTCATCACCAGTGTTCTGTTGATTGACTTAGCCACCTGGCTATCAAATCTGTGAGCTCCAGCTTCTCTGTGAAGTTTCCCTGCAACCATCAGCATTTAACCAATCAGAAACTCAAAGAACCGAATATCGGCCTCATTCCACAGGCTGTTTCATGAGCATGGCTTGGGCTTTAGGAATGTGTGTCCACTTTAATTCCATGTGCAGACGATAATCAATAACCCATCAATACTGTGCTACAGTTGATCCCAGAAAGCATGTGTGTGTTTGTACTCACCTGGTAAACTGCTTGCTGTTCTCGTGCACATCCATCTCTTTGCTTTTGAACTCATTCAGTTCCTTACGGATAGCAGCCTGCACAAGAAAATTAATTAAAATCGATTGGTGTCTCTTTTTATACCTTCAATAATCTTTTTAGTAGTTCCCTATGTGTGGGGCGGCCCACTGGGGGGATTTACTGCAAGGGGGACACGTGTTAAGGGTGGAGAACAGAATGAGGACCCTAAACAACCAACTACTGGTCAAATGAAGTATGGCAGCGTTCTTAAAGCATAGTAGCCTGTAACTAACCTATTTGGTGATGAGTTTGTAGCCTATTTTATACGTGTATAATAAGGTCAGGGCCTACGGTTTAGCCTGTAAGTTAGAAAGGACAACTAACCTAATTATCAATACAACACACATGTGCCTAACATGAAGCAATCCAAAAAATGGAACAAACATAACCAATTATAAAACCGCATTTGATCCGTTTTACAGATTGATGAAATTAAATTGAAACTGTTCAAATGTAGAAACTATGTTTTAAGATAGCTATGCAACAGCTGATGAGCATATGATTGGCATTTTTAAATAAAAAATAGGCTAAACGAGCATCACAATTTTCTTCTCATTGTCCAAGGGGGCCCTCCATGAAAAGTTGGGAACCACCATTTCATACACACATTCCTATGTATACATATATAATACCTAATATATAATTACCACATTTCAATCAATGATCCTGTAGAGTACATACAATATGCTTCGCAGTTTACACACTATAGATAATGAGCACAGAGCTGGCTTGTTTTTGCTGCTTCCCTCTTCCCCACCATTCCTCAACCAGTAAAAAACACGCAATCCAAATATTGAATTTGATCTAAAAGATTCATATGTGTATTAGAGACATGGGCAAGGAAGAAAAGGAACACCACTCTAAACACACAAGTGAGACATCTTCTGATGGACCCCCCCCCCCCCCTCACTTCAGATTCCCCGCCTCTGCAAGAGCTACGGTGATGAATCATCCTGCAAAACACAGCAGGTCTTCCTGCTTACAGACTTTGGCGGCACGGGAAGCCGCGAAGGCAGCCAAGACGGCTACCGTCAGCTATACAGGAATTAGACATGCTTTGGGTTGGGGTGGGGTAGAGTGTAAATGAGGGAGATCCAAAGCCTGGCAGCCTTAGTGAGAGGGAGTGGGGGCCTGCTGTCTGTGCCTACACTCAGGGCGCTGTCCCAGAGTGAGGGATGAGGTCATCCTGGACGCAATCGCCGCCATTAAGACGTCCTCTGCAGATGAGGATCATTTGTTCATTTGATCATTATGAGGGGGAGCATGAGGCTGTGCGGGGTGAAGAGAGAGTACTACACCATTAGGTAGAACACAATGGAATTGCAATCACTGCGATGCTTTTCTAGTGGCTTTTGTGGTCATATTCTGCAGACCTTACATTGGTGTTAATTCAGAGGTTCATTATGTACGGAGTAACACACTTTGGCACACCTCATACTGTGGCTGAATTCAAATGTGTCAACTCATGTCCATGCTGATGCCTGATCTGATATCCTCGGTCTCACAAACAGAATATGAGGGGCTGTGTGTGTGTGTGTGTGTGTGTGCGTGTGTGTGCTTGTGTGTTCACATGAACAAAGAGAAGAGCTCTGTCTTTCCGTCCATCTCACAAAGAATATGAGGGGTGGTGTGTATGTGTGTGTGTATGTGTGTGCGTGTGTGTGTATGTGTGTGCGTGCATGTGTGTGTGTGTGTGTGTGTGTGTGTGTGTGTGTGTGTGTGCGTGTGTCAGAGAGAGAGAGAGAGAGAGAGAGAGAGAGAGAGCTACTGCAGGGTCTATTTCCTTTTTACATCTGAATCTCAGGTAGATGAAAATGAATCTCCTCCTCACAGTTAATAAAAACTGGCCAATTTCCCCCCCTCTTTCTTGTACTTTCATGTACAACATAAAAAATGAATACTTAATATTACCTTATTATATATATTATAACTCACTTGTACCTCAACTGATCACAAGAGAGCAGTGGTGGGTGGGGTGGGGTGGGGGGGTATTCATGGAACCCTGCTAGACTCTAAACCCTGCACTGTAGTCATAAATACTCTCCAGAGGGATTTGCACCTACTTTGTCGGCTGGGGTCAGCCTGGTCCAGGGCTTGTCGGCGCGACGGTCGTAGTCCTTGGCGTCGGTCACCTCCACGTACTCGTTGAAGCACAGGATTCGCCGAGCCACCAGCTCTGCCACCGTAGGTCTCACACTCAGCTGAGTAGAAGAGAAGGATGAGAGATTACTAAGATTTATACCACAGCGAGGCAAATACTATTCTATGATTGGCTGGCAGGTGTCCTGATATTTTCCCTGCTTCATGTGGTGAATCAGGAAACCACAGTGGCCAAAAATATATGCATACTGTAATGGTTGAACAAACAGGAGGAAGAGACAAACAAAATCAGTCAGTTAGTTAATTTAACAGTCAAATGCTCTGTATCTCTATGTGGCGTAAAATTCCCTGGCTGCACATTCTGTCCTCCAATAGATTCCACATTTCTGGGAAAAGCAGCAGCTGTGCTGGTCATTCATCCTAGTGTCAGTTGAATCCATTATTAACTATATCAATTATCCTTCAATAACAATTTATAATTATTTAAATCTGTTAAAAAGAATGGGTATGCAACACTTGGCTTAAATCAACTAGTCTCTTTTTATGACATCAGGGTTCACAAAAAAGATTAAAGCAAAGACGTACTTAAAGTAATGCTTCAAGAGACCTACAGTTTTAGTAGTACTGACTGACTGCATTTGAACACTTTGTTTAGCACATTTCTGAATTTGAATCCACAAACAACTGCCCTAGTGCCAGTTCTCCATCGTCTCACATCTGTACGCACCACCCAACACATACAGAGGCACAGTGAGCCAACAGAAAGCCCGGACAGAAGTGAGTCGGGCAGCTCTAACATTCTGACACTTGTCAGGGCTTGTCTGCTGGGCCTCAACAAATCCCATATCCAAGCCGGGCTCCACAGGGGTCAACAATGCGAGAGACTGCTGCTGCAGCCGCCACCACTGAGCATCACAGGCTCCCCACAGAGGGCCGGAATAGTACTTCATGCCGGAGTCTCAGTTTGGTTATGGCTAAAGTGATCGGATATCTGGAGCTTTAGTGTCATTTATTAGACAGGATAACTGTTCCAGCTAATAAATAAAAATAAAAAAAAACAGACAGGAGACCTGTGAAGTGGACACATGAACATAAATGTGCAAATGGGGTGAGGTAAAATGGACACCGTAGAGAGTTTTAATTCTGCTTATGTCCACAAGATGGCGCAGATCACCACTCACATTTCTATGAGTAAGACTCAGACACAAACCACAAACTATTCACTTAAAAAAAAAAATACATAACACACAGCAGAAGAAATGTGGCATGAATACTGATAGCTGATGGTTTGTCGCCTTCTCACCTTCCTTGTGAGTCTTCTTTTAATCTCCTGTCTGGACTCATGCTCCTCCGTGTCATTCTTCTCTGAAAAAACAACACAAAAGAGAATCTATAAATAACCCCAAAACGGCTCTGGGGGGGGGGGGGGGGGGGGGATTTCTGAGTGGCGGGGCTCTGTACAGAGTGACCCCTGACCTTGCAGGCTCCCACAGGCAGCTATGCATGGGTTTTGCAATGCAGTGGAAGTAGAGTGTGTCTACCCCTCTTAAAACGAGACACTGCATGCAGATCTCATAAATTATGTACAAAACATCACAGAAGAGGAGGGGGAACTGTGTGAGATGCCTACAGAGCCTCCATCTTAAAGGATACCTCATAAATTTAAAATAATTCCCTCATTCTAAATGAAGAAATGACGCTCACTATTGAACAAATGAGTTAAAATTGCAGATCAGAGAAAGATTAACTATAATAACAACAACGACAACGACTGCTCAACTGGTAGAGCAAAGGTGCTCACAGTCATAACTCTTCAACTCTTTTACGGAACTGAAGAGGATTCATTTGAGTAAAGCAAGCCCCTAGATGACCGATCTGAATCTAAATAGGTAAGACTAAACCGTCAATCCACAGTCATGTTCATCAGTGATGCAAACTTGTTACGGAGCGCCATCCGGAACTGCAATACCAGCCTATGTAATCGTCTGATCATTAGACTGCAATCAACAGTGATCGGTGGAGCAGTTTAAGCTAACTGGAGGTTGTGCATGCTCGTTTTGACCTGCCAGTTGTCACAGATGATTTAGAATGGTGAGAAAACATCTCATTGGAAAGTGGGGAGAAAGATGTTTTAAGCATGGATACACTAATGAAACGACTCGAGTCGAGCAGACACTCCATTTAGCTTCATCCCATCCTCACTGATGAACAGTTATTTCACCATTAGGTCTTCTGCACATATGGTGTGTAACCAGTCAACTGAAGGCATGGGGGAAAAAAACAACGTTATTTGAATGTTTGCATCCATTGCTTAATCTACGCTAAACTCATTCTGGCATGAATTTTCTGCATGGCTAAACAGGCAGACACTGATCAGCAAAGGTCTTTATGGCTCTTCATGGAGAGTTTCATGGACTGATGCCTCTGCCCAAGTGCCCAAGACCTCACGCCCCCACCCTGAAGGTCTTTAGCTGGTTCTTAACACACTCCATTGGTATCGCATCATTTCCATGTCTTTAAGGATATGAACTTGGTTTCCTTCTGCTCTTTCATTAACAGACATTTTTAAGTGTCACAACTTGCAGGAGACTCCAAAGAAACCCGCAGATGCGAAATCTAAGAAACAGCTTCATCCACATGATGGCTAGTGGATACTAAGACTGATTACTTCTGCAGACTGTTGCTTTAGGCGACAGCTAGGTGATTTTCTCTCTCTCCCTCTCCCTTCAGCCATTCCTGAAATGCATTGGGAAGCATTCGGGGCATTGTGCCACTTTACATAACACTCAGTCAGTGTGCCATTGACACGCATTGTCTGGCCCCGCCTGACACAACTGAGTGTGAAAAGACCGGTCAGGCTATGATCCAATCAGAGTGGCACATTGACTATTGACCTTGAACTTAAAAAGGTGGAGCCGAAATTTACTGCCAAGCTGTTCTCGAGTGCCTCGATGACATGGAATGGTAAGCAGTCTCTGCCTGATCTGGTTAAGAGCTTATATGGACATGCTTAGACTCTAACCTGAGGCCCTCTTGAGAAAATATTGCTGTCAGGGTTGGAGAAGCGTTCTTAATAGGAATTGATCTCTGAATGCGCCTAGTTCAGGACCATTAGTAACCTTTTGCACTCGAGGGACCTGATGGAAGCGGCCTCTCTGGATGGTAGAACCATTAAAACTTTCTTTTCTTAATTAAAACTAGTGTGAAATGTCCCGTGTTCTGATTAGCAGTCGCAGATCAATTAACATAGCAACGGCCCCTTCTGGGAAAGGCCTGGATGTTCCGTGTTCCAAGAGCCGGGCTGCCTCCCTGCAAATGGGCCCGAGAGAGCCTGGAGGCCTGATGGAATTCTGACGAATGGAAACCAGATAGAAATTTGACACCTCACTTTCTCTCTCCCTCTCTCTACCGCTCTTCCTCACTGGCTCGGCTGTGATTCGATTTGTGCAGCCCAAGTCAATGCTGTCTGCCCACTACAGTGTATCGATCATCAGCTCCAGGGGAGTGATGGACTGGTCCAGAGAGGTAAAACAGGGCTCCTCTCAAACAAACAAACACAAAAACATAAACAGGAGGGACGTCTGGGAGGCACTTCAGGCAGAATGGCACAACAGAGGCTTGAAATGGGTTGACTTACGTCTGAGGATGTTCCTCTGTTCCAGCTCCTCTGTGGTGGGTCTCTGGCTAAGACTCCTAAGACAGTCAAAAGTGCTGGAGTTAGTAACAAAGCACTGAAAATGGTAACATTATTTCAATTCATATTAAATTATGGACTGATTGAAATGTAATAACATCAATGTATGCTTGTGATACATCTAAATAACTAATAATCAGAGAAACTCAAATGTCCAAAGTCTGAAATGTTTTCACCACTGAAGTGGCTTTTGACATTTCGCCAACAGTATTAACAATAAATAAGCTACCAACCAAGAGGATGTTACTTTAAGAAATGTGAGAAGTCCTGAAATATATCTGTAAAAGTTTTTTTTGAGCTTAAGTGTGGTTAAACTTCGTGCCTGGTGACTGTGGTTACAGCTTTGAGGCCCAAGGCCTGCATCCTTATGCTGCTCACGATGGTCATAACCTATTAGGTCTGTTCTTCCTGTAGACTACCGCTACTAAAATACAATGGACCAGGCAGGTTATGACCAAAGGCTGTATGGATGGGATGGGATGGATGGATGGATGGATGTGATGATGGATGGATGGACAGATGAAGGGATGAATGTGTTAACAGATGGATATGGATATAATTCCTTAATTAGGGCCTCACCTCACCAGCTTGGAGCCGATCTGCTGCCGTAGCTCCTGCCACTCGGTCTGTGAGGTGCGGGGCAGGATGTTTTTCTCCTCCAGCTCCCGCTTGCTGGGCCTGTTGCCCAGCTTGATGGCCAGGGTGTCCCGCCTTTTGATTTTACTGGCGAGGGAATCTATGGAACAAACATTACTGTAACTATGAGGGAGAAAACCCTCGCTCTCTTTCCATCTCTCTCTCTTCCTCTATTTCCACTTCTCTTCAATTCTTCATCTATCCCTTTCATGTACTGTTAGTATGGCTTGCACTCCCATTCTCCCTCCCTCCTCTCTCTTTCTCTCCATCTCCTTCTCATTCACTTACATCCATCCTCTCACTCACTTCTCTCAATCTCCCCCCTCTCATCTTAAATTCTCCATCTTGCTTTTTCACAGACTATGATATTTATCCCCTCCTCCCTCTCTTACTCTCTCCTCCCTCTCCCTCTCTCCACTTCTGTTAAATTCTTTCTCTTTCTCTTACTGTTAGTGTGTCTCTCTCAACACCCCCACCCACCCTCTTTTCCTGCCTCCCCCCTTCTCCTTCCTTCTTTCTCTCTGTCTCCCTCTATCTCCTCTTTCTCTCTGCACACTGTTTCCATAAGGACTGTTAATGGTGTTGCTGAGAAGCGAGACAGAAACAGGAAGTGAGGGCTTTTACAGGAACAGAGGACTTGAGGAGGGGAAGCCAAAAAAGAGAAAAAGTGTATGATTGTTCATTAAGACCTAACCAGACACAGCAACACACTTCCTTAATATTTCAAATAACAGCCCTGCATCTCAACTCTGTTTGAACACAAGCAGTCTGATAATTAAAACAATGGAAAATATCACATTTTCTACAGAAATGGTTGCAAAATACACACTAGAGGTGAATTCATCTTCTTCATCATCGTCTTCCTCCTCCGTATCATCTTTGTAGAGAATGGGCCCATCGGAGTCAGAGTCTGTAGATTGGCTGTCTCTGTGGTTGTTGGGGATGACCGTAACTTCAGGGTTGTCCACATTCACTGCCTGGGGTCTCTGGTCCTCCTCACAACTTCTAAGAAAGACAACACGGGACTTAAGTCTTGTAAATATTTTTGGTAAATATGAAATGGAGACTCATGTTGGGAGATTAGACCAAATGAGGTACACTCTGAACTAATGCCCAAACAATATCTTGTAATAGGTAAATACATGGAACTAGCAACTAGTGAGCTGACTCAGAAGTCATGTTGAAGTGCTTCACCAACAGTAAAATATTAACACAAGTTCACTTTAAGGAATTTAAATCAAGTCAAGCATGATTTACGCTACAACAGAATTACAACAGAACGCCTTTTCAAATCTAATATGAGCCGCAATCTTTAAAATTCAGCCAAGGGGAGGAATTCATCCATGTTGCTCAAAACCGGGAGAAAGCTACGACAAATAAGTAGTGCCTTTCTAAAGAATGTACAATGATGCTTACTGGAAAAGGGGAAAACTTATGAGAAGTGAGAACTGTGAATTGTGCAAGATCACTGACATTGTGATTCACCAATGCCGAGACCTTTCGTTTTAATCAGTGACCACTAGAGGTAATTAACAATTAGAAATCACACTCTCTGGAAGAATTGCTTGTAATGGGATATCTAATGCAGTGTGATTATGATTTATTTATTCATGGGAAACCTGTCAGCTCAGTTTAGATATCTAGTGCTACATATCTGCAACTAAATAATGTCGTCTCTGGTAACATTAAAAACATCTTCGGAGCTGTCATTAAACGTGCTAAAAAGTACAAAAGTGCAGAAAACTGCAAAGCATAGTTGTTTAAGATCACACATCCACCCCCTGTCATATTCCTATTCAATTTCAGTCCATATCTTTCATCAACTGTTTTCATAAACAGGGAGAGAAATGTGGGCTCTGAACACTCTCAAAGCTCAACACTCAAAGGAAATCTCTCTGCTCAAGAAAGAGACAGCCCAGTCTAAATCCTAACTCAGTAGGGCAGCCTTTGGTCTTCTCTACAGAGATGCCACAGATTACAGAAAAATATTATTGTGGGGCAACTTCATTTCATGACGTTCACTGACAAATATCAGGCGTCAGAGAGAGTAATGTACATTTTGGTTTAATGCCAGTTTAGGTTTAATCAGCACCTGTGGATATTTCATGGCAAAAAATGGCACTGTCTGCCTGCTCATGACTGGAGAGGCCAACAAGACCTGGGACCCAACAGAAAATAATGAAAATAAACCATTTCTGTAACTTTAACAATCATGGGATGATCAATCTTTAAAAATCCAAGAATCTTGAATCTGAAAAAAATTGCCCTAAAAGCAAGGCACAGGCTTCAGCTGTAAAAAAAATCAAACTTTGTCCTGGAATGCGCAGTCCATCATCATTGTGTCCAGTTGCTATTGCTGCAGACCCATAATTATTCACTTTAGAGTGTAATATGGTTGTACAAAAAAGAAAACAGTATCTGATGTCTAGAAATTCCTGCTGGTACACATTTGGTGTCCATGATACTATTAGGTCTTCTCAAATCCCAAATCCATCCACCACACATTGATCTTGATTATACATTACTGCAGCTCTTTCAGTTGTGTTATTGTTTGTCCCCTTGTAGCAGATGCAGAGGTTGTCAACTTAAAGACTACAACAAATATTTGGTCTTATAGCACTCACTATGCTATTGATTTTAATACTACAGAGAGCAAGCTTCCCAGAGGGACTATAGTTTTGCCAGTGTGAATTTCGAAGTGTTGTTCCTATTTGAATTTCAAACTATTGGACAAAGCTGGCGATGAAAATGGGTAAATGTCCTCTGAAAGTCATTTGATGTAGGTCCTTTGAAATGCCATATCTCCATGTAGAAAACCTATATCGAACCAGTAAGAACCAGTACAAACAGTTCATAAGCACAGGGCATTTTTAGCAATAAAATCCTCTTGTGCCCTAGCATTAGAATTGTTTCCTACCCATATAGGATTATGGCCATTAAGATCACTTATAAGGATGTATGGGGATGGTAACTGACCAAAGTCTTGCAGTGTCACATACACATTAGGTGGTATGTAAATACAGCACAAAGTTATGGCTTTATGGAAAGTTAGGCGAACTGCCAGTGCTTGTAAATTGGAATTTAATGCTGATCCACCAGATAATATTTCAGAGACACAGGACTGTTTGTTAACAGGTGAGTCTCCTAAACAGAACGTAAAAGGATTAACAGTAGCAGCCAAACGCTGCATTTCAGAAAAATGGGCTTTCAAACAACGGCAATTCCACTGAATCTGACAACAGAAGCTCTAAAATGATGAACCTCTGCCAATTATTGCTGGGGAGTCATCCAGACAGTTTTTGAACCAGCATCCAAATCTTATTCCATTCCTTATTCTTATTCCTTATTGTTTGTTAGCCATTTTTGTGGAATTTGATTCATCATCCCTGCTTCTCACTCACCTTGGAGCCCAACAAGGGGATGCATGAGGGATTGACCGCTGCAAAGAATTAATGACTGCTGCCATTGGCAATGGGTGTTGAGCTTCTAATTCACATATTTCATATAATTCTGCAAGTAGTCCATTGACTTCTCGTAACGAAAATTAATTGTAACTGTAGTGCGGAGGGGTCTTGTTTTGTCCTGGCATTATCCTTTATATGTTTCATCTTTGCTTTATTAGCCTTTTTACACAATATATATGAAAACATCAGTAAAGTGTTCTGGTCTAAAATTTGCAAACTAACTACCTAAAGGCATACAAATACAAACAACAGCACAGTTGGCACTGATGAAAGATTGCTAGCATGCTAACTGGTGTCTTTACAATGCAGTTGGTGATGTCTTGCTGCCTTTCTTACATTTTCACTGGGTGGTGAGTCCCAGATCACAGAACACATAGTGCTGGGTGGCTAGTGGGAATGACAGGTGTGTTTATCTGTCCTTCGCATGACCTCATACCATCAAAATGAATATAAAGGTTATACTAAAATTAGTTGTCTATAAAAGGATACCTCAACGGTAGCACACTGCAGAAGAAAGTGGCAAATTGGGTCTCTTTCTTTCAGATAGTTTAAAACCTAGGGTTAGTGTTTGGCAGCAAATAAGGTCCACTGTGGGGACTTCCTAATAAGATCAAAACTGAAACCTGGCTTACCCTTGTTTGTCTGGTGTGTGGTTAGTGGCATTCTCAGGGAAGCCATTTTGTTTATTGGCTACTGGTTCCTCCATGCAATCAGAGAAAGTCTCATTCTGAGGTTCCGTGAAAGACGTTTCCTCTGTGACATGACCGACCGTCTTCTGTTCAGGTTCCGTTGTAGTCAACGTCTCTCCCTTCTTATCCACTCCTCCAACCTCTGTAATACTGGGCTGAGGACGTCCTTCATCTGCACTGGAGGACACCTGCTTTTGGTCACTTTTTCCAGTCCCAGAGCCCTCAGAGGCTGAGCTCTCCGTTTCAATTGAGGCCTTAGGCGCTCTGGGTGATCGAGAGGGCTCATTTTTCTTGCCAGATCTACTCTCAGCTGTTCTGGATTGTTCTGCTCCTCTGTCTTTAGCAGTCTTTGCCTTGGCAGTTAATGAAGACGAATGAGAGGGCTGAGAGCTGCCTTTGGATGTGGCCGCTGTCTTCCTTTGATTGGCTGACTTGGCTAAAAAACAAAATTGGATAAAAGTTTGAGTTA
Organism: Clupea harengus; assembly: GCF_900700415.2. Taxonomy (NCBI): domain Eukaryota; kingdom Metazoa; phylum Chordata; class Actinopteri; order Clupeiformes; family Clupeidae; genus Clupea; species Clupea harengus. The sequence continues at coordinate 9,243,274 of NC_045164.1, forward strand.
GAACATAAAAAGAAATGTGTTAGAACTGATGCTCAAAGGGCAGACCAAGGGGGAGAGACAGGAGAGGACTATACCATACAGCCAAAGAAAGAGCTAGAAACCCAGCTGGAGTTTGAGCCACTACAGTTTGAGGAAATACAAAACAGTATTATGACATCCAACAAGGAATATGTCAACAGCAATTGGTTTTATTAGTGTATCCCTTGGCAATAAAATAGGATTGAGGATTCTACTGGGGCAAAATAACCACACATGCACAAAATCAGTAACAGTAAGACAGTAAACGTTTTGGTTTTATTCTCACGTTCTTTTTTCAACAGTTTTTAATCTGAACAGGAAGGGCCACACCACCGGAAGTACAGAGAACCCAAGCTGGGTAAACGAAGCATGAAGCAAGTCCACATAAAGATACCATGCAGTCGACCAAACACAGGGGAGAAATCATATCAAGGAGAGAGAAAAATCTTAGAGGATCTTAGAGGGGGGAGGGAGGCAGGCCAACGATTTGTCAAGTAAAATTAAATCTGCAAAAAGGAGAAGTATGAAAAGCTCTGGTGTAAACTCAGCTGTCACAGTACAGTTCACTGTTTCTCCACATCCGTTCCGGGACCTCCTTAAAGGGCTAGCCCAAAGCTGAGTTCCATGGATTTCTTTCAGATACTTTTGGTTTGTGAGGGCAATGAACAGATGACCCTTCAGGCTACTCAACATACCATCAACTAATAATAACAAAATAAATGTGCAAAGGAGGGAAAGTGATATCTTCAGTAACCACCCAAATATCTCAAGGCAATGTTGAAGAGGGTTACACCTGTAGAACTGAATAGCATATTTAAAAACTTTAGACAGCAGCACAAAGACTAATCCAACCAATGTTATCCTGATACATACTAGTCAGTTTTTCATTAATTGAGTCTGACATATGATCTGATGGGTGACAGATGGACAGCTTAATGAGGCTGGGAATGACAGGGTCACGTGTGACGGGGGGGATCTGATGACTCATGCAAGGTACACCCACATTTACATGCAGACACGATGCTCGCCTAGCCAAACCTGCTGGTACTCACCATTCCCACACGTGTTAGTGTTTCGAGGGTTTTGTTTGGGCGGTGCAGTAGAGCCCTGCCTTGATGTAGTTTTGGGAAGCTTTTTAACACCCCCCTGCCCTTCCCCCCTTCTCCCGGCCACACCGGCTGCCCCGGATGACTTGGGGGGAGCATTTGGTTGTTTTTTAGTGAGGGGGTCTCGTGCTCTGGACTGGGTTCCCTTCGGATTGGCCTTAGGCTCGTTCTTTTCTTTGGGAGGAGAACAGAGAGGGGGCACAGCACCCATATCTGGAATTGACCAAGTTTTAGAAACACAGAGATCAGGTAAAAGATGCTGACGTCTAGGAAGTGTAGTCTGGGACCTTCTACGTACATAAGGGAAAACCGTGGTTTTCAAAACACAGCTTTTATCGATGGGGACTTGTATCTACTGTATGTAGTCTACAACATTCTATTTAGATGGAATATGTTGTTCAGTTTTTGACAGAATTCTTCATCAGAGGAACTTGCGGTATTCAACTTGAGTCATCAGGACAATCTGGTCTACAGAGGATGAAAGACTAATTATATTTAAAATTCATTGTTTTTCCAAGCTGCAATGACAAGCGATGCCAGATCGTTTTCATCTCAAAGCTTGGCAAAATGGCAATGTAATCATCTAAAGAGAAGTGCGGCTGCCTGGCCAAGTAAAGAGTCATTATTATTCACTAAGGCGCTCCTTAGGGTTTAAGGGGGAAAACAAATGACAAATGACCACATTCTTGAATACATAATGTCCAAAAACCATAAAGACTGCGTTCAACACACTTGCTCCTTCAGTATGGACTTCTACTCTTCTGAACAGTGGAATAACCATTACTTCCAGTTATCATCCATACCAGGCCTTCACAAAGGCATATGGACAAGACACAGTATAATAATAATAATACACTTTCTTCATTTGTCACTTTTTGCTATCCATGTAACCCATGCATTTCTCTCAATCCAGATTCCACATAAACTAAAGACAGCTCCATTTCTGCTCTGCTTTAGGGGGGCCAAGAGAATGTACCCCAGCTGCTGTGCCGTTTGCTTTTGAGCTTAATCAACCCCCTGACGAGAGTAAAGCCTGAAGTTAAGAAAGAAAGAGAAAAGGATAAAGATAGATTTCTGATTATGTAACTAACAAAAATGTGCATTTCGTTTCATTTGAGTGACTGAAGTGCAGATTCATTTCTCTGTGCTGTGCCAAACCCAAACTTTCACTTGGAAACTGTGGGGGAGCTAGCAGTGATCTCTGTACACTCAGTTGGCATGAGTTTGTAATCTCGTGAATTAAGTGACGGGGATTTGGCTTCTCATCGCAACTATCCACAGGGGTGATTGATTGATCTGTCATAAATGCAGATGGTTTGAAGGCTGACGGATCATGATATGAATGGTCAAACATCACAGTCAATACTAACAGCAAGTCTAACAGTGTAAACATCAAAGGGGTTTGTTAGGTCACTCTCATAGTATTAGTATTACTTTATGATGACCTCAGAATGAACTGATCGTGACTTGGATGTGACCATGCATGACTAATATACACAATGGCTCATAGAGTTAATCAATACAGTATTTATGCATTGGGAAGGTCATTTGTATACATTTATTGAAACTTCAAAACCTGTTTTAAAATTGCGCAGACAGCATTAATGTTACCTGCTTTCTCATCACCGTTGGCTTCGGGGTCAGTTTTTTTGTCTGATGCCTCTATGTCAACTTTGACCTCCTCGATTGTCACACTTGGCATGGCATGCCCATTGGGAGTCTCAGACGCCACTCCGTCATCTGTGGAAAAGAAAATACATCCACTAAGGCATAGCATCATACATGTACACATAAGCACATATCCCTCAACAAGGATAAACATCATTAGATCGACTGAAATCACCATCAAAGAACAGCATGTTTCATCCACTCCATATGCTTTCTTTGAAGTAATGTGGGAAGAAAAGATTCAAGGAGACTCTAAACCTTAAAGGAGTCCAGTGGGGCCTCTTCACCACCGCAGTACAGGAACGTCTTTTTATGATCAGTGATTCTATGTCAATGTAGATAAAATATGTAGCAATGCACATAGGCTCTGTGCAGAAAAAAACAAACTGATAATAAATGGATGTCTTTGGCTAACCAGTCAGCTGTGGGTTATTTCCTTATTAAAGTGTCTGAAGTCCTCTTGTCAATAAGTGGTAAAAAACAACACAGAGCCCTAATCAATCAACCCCCCCCTTTGTTTTAAGTGCTGGTGATCATCTTCTGCTGATGACCGTGCTGTCTGGTTTCACACACAACTTGCAAGGGGATAATGTAAAACAGCTCACCCTTATATCCTGTGACTGGCCTCTCTATACAATGATGCCCTCTAAAACACGCACAACATTTACAAATGGCTTCAGGTTCCCACAGACAGCTTATTTTTACAAGGGTGTTGGGCTGCCTCTGGGTGCAGAATGTGCTGTGTATATAAACTCTTAACTTGATTTATAAGGAAGAGGACACGCTGAACCTCAACCTTTACTTATCAGTGAACAGAAACTACGAACAATGGATGACACTGTACTTCGCATTAAGATGAACGACATCACATGACCTGGGTTTATAACGGACAGGAAGCCACATAAAAGAAAAGAAAAACAAACGTTTTTTTTGTTTTCACTTTTTCACCCTCACCTTGATCGGCAATGAGGACGCCGCGTCTTATCAGCTCTTCCCGGCTTTGTCTTGTGGAGATTTTCCTCTCCAAAACTACAAATGGGGAACAACACAGGAGAAGTTAATCACTGTTTCACACCCTATCAACACACACACACACAGACACAGACACACACTCAGCAAGAGCAACACAGGAAATTACAGTGGTGCTAGTGCAGAGGCATCCATTAGAACAAATTGCAAAAGTGACGGCAAAAAGGAGATATTAAGGATAGCACTCAGCATTGTCCCTGATAGCAACAGAGTAAAGGTACTGGCTATGGTGTACCAGTGCGGTCAACAAACATAATGGGTATAAATAAGGCGGGTACAGAGAAGATAGCATGCATGGGGGAAAAAAACTATATGATAGCTTTTTATCGGAAATGAGGGGGGGGGGGGCTCTCATATTAACTGAAATAATAATAGTTATAATGAGTGAAAACCCACTGTCCTCAGTGTCTGGTGAAGATGCATGCAGTATTATAAGGCCTGCCATCAACCTTTTGTGTAGGTGACTCACAGCTAGTGGTTGCATAGGGCAATATGGACTCTTGAATACCAGGACACATACACAAGGACAAAGAAGGCTGCTTCTGTGCCATGCAAAATAGGCTCTGCTGGATATAAATAAGCTATGTCAATTCGTAGCGTGACTACTAAAAATCAGAGTAGGCCCTCAGGTTATGTTCCCATCTCGAAATATGCTCCTGAGAGACTATTAAAAGTTACTGAAAAATGCTTGTGAAGGGTAACCGTGAAGCTAGGAGTGAAAAGAGAGCACAGACCGAGAGAAACACTCTTCATTTTCAGTTAGGACACAGAAATATAATCTGGGCATCAGTGCCGACTGATATTGACAGGACTGTGCAACTGTTGTGAATAGGCAGTTTCTAATGAGTTATCATGCATGTTGGGGACTCTAGAGATGACAACCCCCCGCTCAATTCACTCAATGCCTGGCTGAGAAACGGCGGTTATCAAATCAAATCAAACTTTATTTATACGGCGCATTTCATACCAGGAGGTAACACAATGCGCTTCACAGAAGACCACCGAGAACAGATAAATATTACAGGGAATAATATAGGTGATAAAAGAGGTATGTCTTAAGTGCACGTTTAAAGGTTTCCACCGTTTCAGCCATTAAGTCTTCTGGCAGAGTAGTCCAAAGGCTGGGAGCATAGAAACTAAAAGCTGCCTCTCCATGTCTCTTTGTCCTGGCCTTTGTCACAGTGATAGCCCTCACGCAAATGTAACATGCCATATGGCTTTACTCACAGACCCACAATATGTCAAAACAGGAAAATATTCTTTTATATCTTCAAGGATTCATACCCATTTGGTGTGGGCAATTATGCCACCAGAGAACACATCCAAGATACAGTAACCCGACAGTAGCCATTTCTATCCTAGTACTCTACATTTTTAAATGACATAAATGTACATAGCAACTGCAGGTGAACTATATCTTCATTGATCACTAAGCAACAAATAGCCTGTCTATACATTTTACATGCACAGGATATTTCTTTTTACAATCTACATGAGGTAGGCAGGGTCATTCCTATCAAAAAAATAATGAAGTACCATGTAACTTGACAGGTTTACCTAAAAAATTCTACAAACTGACATTTTCTTGCCAGACATCTAGTGATTTTCCTTTCAAATCTACTGTTCACATTTATGCAACCGACTCACAAAAGTATTTTTGTTCCCTCTAGGCCTACCTTTAGAGAGATCCTGGAACTTTTCACTGGTTCTCTTCTTGCGCCACTTCCAGGGCTTGAAGATCTTGCCCAGGGTGGAGAGCTTGCCTTTCTGCTTCAGCTGGGGAGCCTGAGTGCCCCCGACCACCACATCACAGTTCGCCAAGGAAGCTTTTTCCAGTCCATCAACTGCAAATGAACAAACAGAGAATGACTCATCAGAAGAAAAATCAATAACAACAACAACAGCGTAGGTGGAGCAAATGGCACAACAGGGAGACACAACATTGACCTCACTGCTGGCCATAAAGGATATTATACGGTATAATTGGTTAGACAGACAGACGTGGAAAATTAGACAGTTAGTTCTGTCCTGGCCACAGTCTTTTTTCCACTGTGCTCTGACTGTAGCAGTCCTGTTGCAACGCCACATTAAAAAAAAAAAAATACTTTCTTGAAGAGTAACTGCATGAATTGACCCTTTCTTTGTCACACTCTCTGACTCCTTGTGACTAAGCAAAAATGGAAACCACACTACTGCTGCTTGTGTACATACACATACTAAAATATAGGGGGAAATGCATTGGAGCCAGCTGTCTATGCTCTGTGCTTGGGCTGTTGATTGTGTGAATGCTTTTGTGGTCCCCTCTCCCTCTCGCTCTCCATCCTGCACTTTTCAACAATATTCAACATGGTCCCCACAACACCAACAATAATCAAGGACAGAAACTAGTGTTCTGAGTTTGTGCTCTGACTGATCTGCCCTTCCCAGAAAGCACAGGAGTGTGGCCCTGATCGGTTATGGATCCATCGCATGCTTAACAGGCTTCCAATGCCACTGTGTGTGTGCAGACGATGAGGCAATGCACAGAAATCTTGCTGGGAGGAAGTGGCAAGGCGTGGCTTTTTCGTCGTGGGAAACACTGCACAGAGAAACAAACCGACCCCACAGAGTGCTGCTGTGCATTAAACACATTTTCAAGACAATTTAGTCCCTGGTAGTTGGTAGTTTGACAGTTTTTTTCCCTGTGTGCAGAATTCCCCTTTGTTGTGTTATTGCAACCGAGTAGCCTTGAGATCATCAATGACTCAATGTGTGAGTCAGTGATGTCCACTGCAATGGCTTTATAAGCACAGCACCAGCTGATTTCCATGCTAAATGTTGGGACGCAAACGGCCTCATTCAAAGAGCAGCTGGGACACGAAATGCGGATATAGTTTTGGAGAACGAACTCTGAATGTGTGTCTGTGCTCATCCCTCAACACATCACATGGACCTTCATCTGCCTCCATATCTGCCCTACATCCCAATCTGAGCAAAACTTTTGACTTAGGCTCCATTTAATGTTCATGCATGCTCTCTCCTTGTGATCTGTTTTCCATTTAATATTATTATTAATACTGGAGTTATGTATATACCATTAATACTGACCATGTTTTCATAGCGTGCAGTTTTGCTCTTGTAACACCGTCCCTGTTCTTCCCACGTAAATGGCTGTTTTACATTCCTTCTGGATATCCTCAAAGTAGACATTTCACACTCATGTAAGCTGGACAAAAGAGGGCACCCTTCAAAATCACCTCAAACCACCTCCTGTAAAATTCAAAAAAAATGTCCTTCCTTTTCTAAGGAACACACTTCACTACAAGTCTACCTAAGCAGGCCAAAAACAGTTTCAATGTTCAATTTCAATGTTTGATTACACAGAAATTCCTAGTGTGATGCAACACTACATTATGTCGTCTCTTGGCAGGACTGATCACTGGCCCATAGATCATGTTGGTAATAAAAACAAACCTGCTGACCCTCCAAATGAATGAAAACTAGTAGCCACTCTAAGTGTTTCTGAAGAGGAAGACACTAACAAAATACTAGAGATTACCCTGGAGACAGACATACTATTAAATACAATGCTACAAAGCACTTTTCTTTGCAATTACACTTTCTGAAAGACATGGAGTAATTACACTTCAAAGAGGCCAAAGATTAAATGAAAAACATATTTTAATTTTGCCAGTGATTTCTTCAGTATTGAATAAGGTTCCATTATCACACTTCACTTGTTAGTTTTCACACTAAGAGAAAGCCTTTTGAAAAAAATGTAATTATATATATATATATATATATATATATATATATATATATATATATATTAACACATATTGTTTCCACAATTTCAATCTATTCTGTCTGCAATAACAGCACCACCTCAACTACGTCAAGACTACGTTATAACCCAAACTGGTGTCATTCACACACTTCTGCCAAGGCCCACACCTGGCAAACAATCTCCACAGTCATATGACTGCTTTCATTAGAGGTCCAACGTGAGTGATGGAAAAGCACAGGCCCGAGGGACTCCATAGGGTCCCCAGCCTGCTCACCAGTGGGCTGAGAATGGCACCAGGCTACCCTCCATGCCCTCCACTCCCCATGGAGCCAGTGACCCATGATTTCATTGGTCTGTCGGCGGGGAAGTCGGACTGCCACAGGATTATTAATAGCGGAGTGTTTTTGACTTCCTGAGTGATGCTTCCATCTACCACAGCTGAGCATAGATGTTCCCCAAGGACCACAGCTGATCTTTTGAGGAGAGAGCCCGAGGAGGAAATGACGAACGGGGGCATAAGTCCCCACGAGGGCTCGCTTCCCCCCCACATAACCTACCCAACGCCCCCAAGCAAGCTCCCCATATGACTAATATGGCAACATGGTTAAATTTGACCCACAGCGAAACATTTAAGGCCGTCATGTGAGCACACTGGCATTTTAGATCACCCTGCATGGGAATTCCAACACAAGCATGATGACATGAACACTGAAAAACATCTAAGCAAAAAATCCTTCCATCAAGTGAACATCAGACTCCATCAGACTTCAGTAAACATCCCATCCTTTAATGGTTTTAATCCTATAATCTGCTGAATGCAGGTGCTTCTGGAGCCAAAGCAGCATGAAACCACCTTTAAGCTTTGTAAGATTAAATGCTGACTTCATAAAGAGGAAGGAAGTTCTTCCAGAGAAGGCAGCCAAGTCGCTGCTGGCTGAACACGTACAGAGCAGAATGGCGTGGAGAAATAATATATTGAAAACTACAAAATGGCTGACAGGGAGTATGGCTTTGTAATAATGCCAAGCTTAATGTAATTTATACTTTAATCTTTAATAACATAATATTCAGGCATGCCTGTTTAGGTCATTGATTCATATGTGCATACAATGCTTTGAATGGGACTGCACCTAGGCAATTCAGTTAATTTAACTGAACATTAGTCTGTTTATCAACTGCACTTCTTAAAAATACCACGATGCACAGTCCGTTGAAGACAAGTATGACATATGTGTGAAGTATTTTCAAATGGCCTGATATGACCACATCTCACAGCACTTCAAGAGTCACGTCACACCCCATTCATCTGACCTTAAAGCTAATTACAGAACGGACAGTTATAGGGGAGTTCCAATGAGCAATTAAGCCACCAAAGTTCAAACTAAAGGTTAATTTAATGTCAAACATCCCATAATCGACAAACCAAAACAACCTTCAGATCCCTGATTTAAAGAGGGTAAGGCAAAACATGAAGATTTTAAGCATTTTATGCAGATTTGATATTTACGCTACCAAATCGGTGAATTTACATCATGGTATCCATCTTTACTCAAAATAAATAAATAAATGAATACATTTAAAAATAATTAGGAGTCCAGCTTCCCATCTGACAGTTTCATTTCCATGTCAACACAATCAAGAAACAATGGGGCCTTTTTAGAGGTGACTTGAAACAAATGAGAGGAGAATACGCTCCACAAACATATCCTGTTAAAAGCACAACCAGTTTGAAGGTAGAGACAATAATCGCTCTTGTAGCCATGAAGGGCGGGTTTAAATAAACTCTGTTAGGGTGGAGCTGTAGGCTAAATCCAATCTGTCCAAATCTATTAAGGCCCACCTTCACTCTCAAAATAACACCGTCCCTTTTACAATCTTTCACATATAAAAAGGAAAGTGGTTCAGCAACACCTGATGCTGAGAGCCTCTCAACATGCATAACACTTTTTAGCACCCTTCATCAGGTTTGATAAAGGACCTTTTACTCTTTTCCTGTGATTTTAGGCTGAATAATACACTCCAACAATCTCAATTTAATGAGCCAAAAGCTGGCTAATACAGCCCTTTTAATCTGGCAGCGCTCACAGGAAGCTAAATAAATGATGCTGGCCCAGCTACATGTTATGGCTAGCTAATGAGGAAAGGCCTCATAAACTATATCAGCCTGGTACTTACCGGCACATGTTCTACATAGTAATGTCTGTGGAAATCAGGCAAAAATGCAGTGTGAAGAAATGTATTTTGTGAAATGGTAAATTTAAACATAGATGTACAACTAATTGTGTCAAACATTCCTTGGTTTAATTTACCAGTTTTTTTTCACCACATCCTAACCTTTTATATGTCATCGGCCAGTTAGAAGCCAGGAGACCCAAATGGAATGAAAACAAAAACGTAAGGGGCCCAGTTTAGAGTCAAACATTAATTGGAGGTTTCATATGCATAGCCCATAGTACACACACGAAAACTGTGCAGTGCTGCTTTTGAGATATTCAAATACGTAAGTATTTATGTATGCCTTCATAGCTTCTGAAACCATCTTGCATAAACCACTTGACACTATACCGGAACTTTTCTGGCTACATAAGTCACGACGCTGCTCATTTACAGAGCTGGGGAGAGAAGAACACCCTCTCGTACCCTGAAGTATACATTGCAACGTGGCCGAATAACAAAACATTTGACCTATGTAAAAGTCAATTGAGGAAAATGTACATGCATCATGATGTCTCGCACAGCCTACACAGAAATTCCAGCTGTCTAGAAGAACAAAAGAACAGAGCCCCAAGATGAGCTGCCAACCCTCTGAGCATTGCAAAACCATTCGGAACACATCAGGACCTGATGTCACGGAGGAAGAGTGATGTCATGAAAAACAGACGGAGCGTTCTGCTGTTCTCGAATATTTATAACCGATACAAGGTGGCACTCAACCAATCACATCCCCGGGGGTTGGGTTACACATTCACGCACCAATCACATTTTTCATCCATCGAGGACCACATGTTTTTCCCATTGTCTTCCAATATGTGGTAAGGGCAAGAAGAAAAATATTTGGCTTACAAGAAACAAGGGAGAGGTTTCCTTGTAGAAAGGTAAGAGTGATTGGAAAGGGAGGTACCTTAGGAAGACGCTGTCCACAAACAAGTTAGTATTACAGATACAACACACCAACAGGCATGTGCTTACACTGAACAATATAAAAGACAGAATATTCAAGAGTAAACAGGAGCCCATTCTGACAAATGCTTGAAATGACCTGCTCTGTCCCAGTGGGTATTTCATGGGCCTAACATTATTATGTATATCAAAGACTCCAGCACATGTGAAACATCCTTGTGTTGTCATCATAACAGGGCATGATCTGACAAGGTGAAGTCCAGTGGGTGGCTCTTGAAAAGTGACTAGTTCTACTTTCTGTAGTAGAACAACTAATTACGTTAGTAGCCATCAGAACTGCTCATCTTTAATCAACAAAAATTGGTCCTTCATCATCTGAGTCTGTTGCAATAGCAAACTTGCCATGATTGATTCCAATGTAACACTAGAGTGAGATTAGATAGTAGGCCTGTATGACCAGCTACTGATGAAAACGTTTGGAAGATCAAATTTGGATATCAGTATGAGTGGAGAGTTGGTAAGATGTAGATTCTGCCAACAGAACAGCAAAACTAATAATTGTCAGTTGTTGACTCAAGAGTAAATATTAGGAAGTCGTGACAAAGATGCTACCGCAGCCTGCCTGGGTGCCGTTTAATCAAGCTAATATAATTAACTTCTTTGGAGTTCGTCTGACTTAGAAGACAGACACTACGAGAAGTAGGAATGTTAAAAGTAGTGGAGTGTTAGAATGCCAGTGTACTTCGAAAAGTAGGGGAACCCTACTGAAGTTCAGATAGGCGACACAATGAATCTAATCTTTCATTCTCAGCTAAAGCAAAACGTGGACCTAACTCTGAATAAAATGAAGCAGCCTATATATTTTGTGTTAAATGTTGTTCGAAGACTATATTTGTGACCTTGGAAGGATAAACGCACCAAGCAACGTAATCCCCAATGTGTCGACTTCATGGAGAGCACCTATGTCATCAGACGACAGTAAAAGTGTAAATCGATCGATGCGAAAGCATTCTAAAACATCAGTTTGGCAACAAACGCATTGATTTTCTAACTCCGACTCCAGCCCTCTTCCGTTATAGCCTTGCAGGAAAAAAATAGCGGTGCGTTTGCAAACAAATCACCAAACTTTACCCCAAAACAACTCACCACTGGCGTTTTGAGACAAGGAGGATGCGGACGTTTGGCCCATTTCTTTCTTTCAATGGGCCACCAAACCAACAATCATGCAGTCCAAAGACAACTTTGGCGGTTAAGTCCTCTCGATCGACTTGTCTGAAGGCTCATTTCACCTCTTCCACACCGTGGTAAACAGCTCCGAAAACTTTTTACGAACTTTGAGGGCTGGGAGAATCATCGTTATTGCCGCTCCTTAGCATTGAGATGCTTTTCATTCCTAAATGCAGATGACTGTTCGTCAAAGAGGTCACGAGAGGAAGTCACTATAACCCCTCCTTGTGGCAGTTTGCTAAACAGTGAAATAAGAGCACTGCTTTGCCCCAGTATAGTAGTAGACCAGTATAGCATAAGTATACGAATGATGAAGCCGAGTCTATATGTCAGTACTTTAACATTCTAACATTTTAAGTACAAAAAAAAAAAAATTACACAATATTTCCTTTAAGACACTCTATTTTTAGGACATTGTCTACAAGTCTTTACACAGGTGCTGTATGCACAGTTTTCTCACACACTGTTTGGGGAGATACATGTCAGTACATGTACATGTTACACAATGAGGAATTCACAGATTGCATTGGATAGTCTAAACTTGACTGGTATAACAGCTTCATTCGGAACAATTCCGGAATATGTTTACGAATAGGCATCTGTTATGCATTTGATATTTTTGATGCATGGATCACATCTAAACTAATATGCAACACTTTCATTTGTACACTTTCATCTTGTCATACAAACACAACAACTGTCAGTGTTTAACTATGAGTTGCTTTGATTTCTGCCCCTGCCCCTGGGAGGGGTGACGTGGGGAGGGCGGCAGATTCATGTGGGTGGGGTCCAATCTCAGAACAGGAAGGGCTTCTTGGTTCCTGTGGGGGCCGAGGCCCGAGACACACAGCACCTCAGGCATTGTTCAACCAACAGCCGTGCTGTGAGCTCACCCCCATCCCCATCTCTACGCCCCTTCCTCCCCCCCCCCCCCCCAGCCCCACCCTTCGCCTTGCTTTCCTAGTTATTACAGCACAGCACAGCACGGTTTTGCTCTCAGCGTTTAGCTAACTGACAGACAGGCTTGCTGCTGAGTGTAAACTGCATCAAATTGGGACCTCATTAGCAAGCATGCAGCCTTTCCAGGCAACAACAATCGAATACCACGTTGAGCTCCTCAATGGGATTTACATTGTAGTACTTGACACCAGTCAGATCAAACACCTACAGCATGAATTTGGTCAGCAATAATGCATTGCAGGATAGAGGCTGACCATAGATTAAAGCTTCAATTGAGACATCAGACTGACCCAAAGCCATGGCCCCTCAGGGGTATCAGCGGAAGCTCTCAGGGGTTAGTAGGTGACCACAGCAAAGGGTCACTCACATGTCACACAGCTGCCTGTCTTTTCTCAGCCAACGCCAAGAGCCATGTGCTTCACAATTAGGGGAGATACACTCCCCCTTCCCCACCCACTTTCTCTCACTTACACACACACACACACACACACACACACACACACACACACACACACACACACACACACACACACACACACACACACACACACACACACACACACACACACACACACACACACACATTTACACACACACATAACATAATGACAGCACTCCCCAATGCTGTGCGCATGGCAGTATGATGAACAAGGCCCTCATGCATGCAAAAAACAACTGAAATATTCTAGCCTAGGTCAAGGTTCAGTAGCCAGTTCCTCACCCAGTCCCTGATCCACTACAGTTTTTTAAGCAAATCATTTTTGTATTTGTTGATGCTGTGGCTAACACGGCATCACTCCCTCTGTTAATGAACCAATACAAAAACACACTCCCCATGAATATGATTTTGATTTCACTAAAATACGTGTACCAGGCCTTAACATCACTCCAAAGTTGGTATGACATAGCTTCCTGTGTAAATGAACACATTGACAAACATAAGGGTGCTTGGTCAATATGTTTAAAACACCAACTTTTATGTTTCCTGTCATGAGCCAATTCATGGAAAAGAAAGGATCCTGGATTTTCTTCAGACAACCTAATTCTTCCTTAATTTGTTTATCAGTCGGTTTCAGAATTTCTACGTCCTCAAATACCCAAGCTTTTTCGGGAAGACCTCTGAGTCAACCATTATATAAATCCTCTTCCAAAACATTTGAGTGACAGACACCACACACTTCTATAAGCTGTAAGCCTTTCTGTTGAGTCACTAAGTTACTGAGTCACAGTTGAGCCTGAGTGTACAGGTTAAAGTGGAGTGCTGCCACCTACTGGTGGAGGGGCAATTCTGCTTATCTTTACTTCAAGTGCCTCACCATGGAAACACAGTTCTGTCTGCCTGAGACACTGTAAGAGCAGATTGAACCCTTATCTTCATAGACCTGATGTGCTTAGCAGATGTTTTCACTAGGCTTCAACAAGCTGTACATTAAATGAGTTTGAATACATCAAAAGGTTATTGGCCTAAATGGTACCTCTAGCATATCCATACATTCTGCCTTGCGCTCAAGTTTCAGCCTAATGGACACATTCATGTCGGGTCTGTTTCCCCCCAGACTCTCTTGGGGCAGAAAGGCATATGGGATGTGGGGGATAAAAGACCATCCATCAGTCTGTACCTCACATTTAAGTGCACATGGAGAGAAAATTGTGTCTGAAAGATGATGGTCGAAAAAATATTCTACTGACTTCATCCATCCTCTCTCCACCATTTTGTGCAAACCCTCTATCAGTCTCCATTCTCCACCAGTTTGCATGAAACCTCCTTCCCCCACCCCTCACTGTTGCATTCTTTTAAAAACAGAAAAATGATCAAATCTGTCAATCCTGATTTTGTTTACAGATTCCAGAAACAAGCTCCCCTCCTCCCCCCCACAGTCAGCAACACATCCTCATCATTCTCCAGCCCCCATGTATCTCACCCCTCCTCCCAAAAAAGCGGCACTCTGTCAGTCCTAACACGTTTGTTTCCGAAATGAAACGAGGAGGAACATTGCAGTATTACCATTCTTCAGCTCTCTCTCTCTTAGCCGGTGAGTGACTCAGCCTGGAGCTCAAGCCAGTCAAAAAACATCCAACCTGGTACATTTGGGAATAAGCACTCATGGTGTTCTTTAGAGCCAGAAGGGCCCCAGTCTGAGCTGCCACACTGAATATAAATACAGCTCAGTGACGACACAGAGACAGGGCCCTTATCAAATATTAACTGGCCTCCTCAGCAGAAAAAAATAACAGGGTAATTATTGTTTAAGTGGTACGTTTGAGCTCCTCTACTGCTTTAAGGTTTTATTTATTAATCCTCCCTTCCTGTCCAACCCCCCAAAACGAGGGCAAAGTCCATGTGTATTGATAAATATAGGCCCTGACTGTTTTGTACAGTTGGCTAAAATGGCTAACTATGGTATAGAGATGTACCCTCCATATGCTGGAGTGAGTGAGATTTTGAAACATGTTGGGTAATTTGTCCATTAACAGGGAACAACACAGCAAATTGCAGGCCCTATCGATCAATAGGTGACATCCTGTCAGTAAGTGGGCTTTCTCCTCCCCAACCAGCATGGTGCTTATTTGGAGATGTAGGACATTTAATAATAGCACGTAGCAGGGAGAATTGAGAGCATTATGTTACAGCGTGCAGGGAAACAGAGGCTAATGATCCTATCATCTGGGAGATTGTGAGAGATAGAGGGACAAGCTTTAGACACCAGAGAGAGGAAGCTGGCCTGACTACATACAAACAGCAGGAGCACGCATGCATAAATGTATGCCGCTTTGGGCATCTCCTTAAGAAACCAAATTCTGTGCTCACAGAGATGCAAACAGTACATACAGGAAACTTACAGGCCTTCCATTAGTACCTATTTACGGCAAGTGGAAGTGAAAGTCAGACACAAGTAGCAGATGTCCTTGCTGCACTTAAACTGCACTTAGGACTAACGCTGCAGCAGAGGACCTTTGATCACTCCCTGATCTGGACGAATGGATCGGTTTGGCAGCAGACCACAATGAACTGAGGGCTAGGTGTGCTACTTTTAAAAATCGCTGCTGTGGTATATAGAACATGGAACCATCCCAGAAAGCTGCTGGTTTTGAACCAGATCTGTGCAGATTTAGGCCAGAATCCTGCCAGTGTCAACTGCTTTTTAAATCAATGTATGGAAACTCTCCACAGAACCAAAACAAAGGTTCCCCTACTACAGATTTGTGGCACAGGACCTTGACAGTCAGTGCACGCTGATTTTCATTTACATTTTTATTTAGTCATTTAGCAGACGCTTTTATCCAAAGCGACGCACAAGAGAGAGAACAATTAAGCTACAAGCAATAGAGACCTAGTGTAACAATAAATACTATTTTACATAAGAAATAGAAAAAAAGTGCAGGAATGTAACTCCTGTAAGTGCAAGTTAACTACTAGTAGAAGTGCAAGTTAGGAAGAGAGGTGCTCTCTAAAGCGTTGGGTCTTCAAGAGCTTCTTAAAGGTAGAAAGGGACACCCTTGCTCTGGTAGTGCTAGGCAGCTCGTTCCACCAACGTGGAACTACGAATGAGAATAGTCTAGATTGCCGTACTTGCACAGACGGCAGTGCTAAACAACGCTCATTAGACGAGCGCAGCATCCTGAGGGGTAACATTTGCCCTTACAAGAGCATTTGAGTAGGTGGGAGCAGAACCAGCAATCACTCTACAAGCAAGCATAAGTGACTTGAATTTAATGTGAGCAGCTACAGGCAGCCAGTGGAGCTCAACGAGTAGCGGGGTGACATGTGCCCTCTTCGGTTGGTATTTTCAAGGTAATAATTAATAGATCTGTGCATTTATTTAAAATTAAGAAGTTGGCTGTCACATACCAATAAAGAGGAAATGCAAAGGGTCTTATCCTGAATTTAGGGGACTTAGTACACATTAAGGAAAGTCGCATGATTCCATAAGAAATACAGATGAATGTAAGTACAGGTCAGGGAATTTAAGTGGCACACACAAGAAACTACACACAGACACTATTTCAACAGTATGTAGCACCCTGTGAGATTCAGGAAGAAAGACACTTCCTAATTCCCATCTGTTTGATAGTAAAAACAAAACAAGTTTTTCAGCATGCATATCTTCTATGGGTGTGAGCCTTGCAAAAGTCATGCTGAAAGTTATGTATTGATTGACTTCAACTCAAACCTACCCCCCTTCTCTTCTAAAGAGAGGCTGCTGAGAGCCTCTGAGATATCATATGCCACTATTGTGTGAAGACTATGCAAACACTTGCCCAGAAAATTAGATTATACAAAGCACTTTTAAACAAATCAAAACCTTTTGTTTTACATTGCAAAGTCGAACCAAGAGCACAGAGGGAAATTGTACTTCATAACGACACAGTGTGTCCATTATTATGCTTAAAGAGGGCTACATAAGTAGTCTGCCCCCCTCCCTCATGTATTTCCCTCTCACACACACACACACACACACACACACACACACACACACACACACACACACACACACACACTGGCATAGATTATGTTCAAAATACATAGATTTTAATCAGAGTTTGCGAACCAGCCCATGCTCTATTTATGTTACCCTGACTCCAGGGAATCCAGAGTTCTGTAATAACTTCAGCCTCACTCCCCTACTGTGTGCTTCATCCCACAACTTCTCCAGCGTGTCTCTCTTAAACAAATTATAAAAGACACACTTGATTTGTTACCGTCTGCCTCGGCAAATGCATCCTGTTTTCCATCCCGCCGTAAGACACACATCGGCTAGATCAGATTACAGCGCTCTGGACTACTAGGCACTTCTCCACAAATGTTATGACATTTGCAATGCATGGCACACCCAATTAAACACATCATATGACGGGGACCAAATATAGCCTGACTGGAACTCTGACCCATCACTGGGAGACAGGCTGTTTATTCAACAGATGAAGTCTCTTTCCTGGGGAGTTTCCATTGGTAACTACCGAGACAGAGAGAGAGCAAACCTGATCTTTGTACGGTTTCCTATCTGGACAGAATTGTGTTCAGTGTCCGCGAGACGTTCAAGAGTTCAGAGTTCCGTGGCAACCATTTCAGGTGCTGTGGCATACTGGCACTTTAGGCTGTGATGCTGCAGTTTTAGAAAGAGCATGGCTTCGGTGCAAACCTTAGAGGTAACACAAGCGCTAAATATGAAACCATAGTGACTAGCAGAGACAACTGGGTCTGAAAGCAGTGTGTGTAATATACTGCTAGAGCTGCTAATAGCTAGAGCAAACAGTGTTGTATCCAGTCACTACAGTGTACACAAACACACACACACACACACAAACACACACACACACACACATACAGAGAGAAAGTAAGAGCAGACTCACGGGCATGGTCCATGACTCGAAGGAGAGAGAGTGACTGCTCCAGTTGGATAGATCCTCTGTGTTTTCTGCTCTACTCTCTCTCCCTCACCCGCCCTCACTTTCTCTCTTTAACTCACTCACTCACACCCTCTTAATTGCTCTCAGTCTCTCTCTCTCTATCTATCTCTCTCTAACTCTTTCTCTCCCTCTCTCTCTCTCTCTCTCTGTCTTTCCCTCTCTCTCTCTATCTCTCTTTCCCACATCCCCACCTTCTCCCTGCCTCCCTCTCTCTTTAACTCCCCCCCTCTCTTGTTCTCACACTACCTCTCTCTAGCCCCGCCCATGTCAAGGTCTCGTTTCTGTCCGATGTTCGCTCTCAGCATTCCATCCTGCTCCGCTCCTTCGCTACCGCTGCAGCGGCAACCAGCAGGTCCCAGGCAGGAGGCATGACAAACAACCAGAACCACCTCCATTAGGCTGGCTGATTGAGCCGGCAAGAGCTCATCAAGTGGAACCACCCAGTCCACTGGGGCTTTTAGCCGTAGCCCCGGGCCATGAGAGAGAGAGACAGGGGGGGGGGGGGGGGGGGGGCTGAGTGAGAGACTAAAAGACAGTCTAGAGAGAGAAAGAGAGGGAGCGAGAGAGAGAAAGAGAGAGAGGGAGGCAAGCAGAAAGAAAGTGAATCTGAGTGAGAGACTAAGAGGAGACAAAGAGAGCATGTGAGAGAGTGTGACAAGGAGAGTGAAAGAGACTGGGAGAAAAAGAGATCAGGGTTTATATACATATATATTTATAACATGTATTAGGTGACAACCATCTCTAAGAATGGTATCCAAGAATGAAAAATCAGTGACTGAACAGAAAAAAGACTAATTAATTCAGATCAATTCAACTGTCTTTATATAGCATCTAGAACAATTTAATTGAAATTGTGAGAAGGGAGAGGAGAATCAGAAGCAAGCAGATGAATCCATCAGGCTCAAATGCATTGGCATGCATGTGGCAGATATACATGATACATGATACATATAAGACTGTGATACATACAAGATGGTATATATATTCACAAACAAGATTGATAGCGGATACAAATTGAGAGAGCCTGCATTCAGTATTGGTTGTAGAACTGCTTAATGGGTATACACTGTATACTATACAGTATCCTCATAAGGTTACTATTATGAGGATAAGTACCGCAATAAAGCAGAAAACTATGTCAATAATGGCATTTGTTTATATTATGGGTAAATATGCTGTCACACAATATGAATACAAGATGTATCATAAACAGAGTAGAAACTGTGCATAACATTTTTGTGGGAATGGGCAGCTGTGAGCAGAGGGTTTCTGCTAGTGGAACAAGTGGAAAGACTACAGTAGAATCCCACAGTGGAGATGAATGAAACTTATTCAAGACATATCAAAGTATTGTGTGTGCATGAGTTGTGTGTGCTGCTTGTAGTTTTGTGTGTGTGTGTGTGTGTGTGTGTGTGTGTGTTTTTGTATGTGTGAGAGACCGAGAGAAGCGTGAGGAGCGGTGTCTCTCAATGTCAGCTCCATTTTTTTTCATTACCTCTCACAAAACAATTTCAGCACTGAAGAGCCTGATGCACAGGTGTTTGGAGAGGCCTCCGAGTGTGTCTGGGTCACCTGTGACAATGCGCCATGAGAGACTGTTGAGCAGCCACCCGGCCTTTTCAAGTCCCACACCGCTGCCTGTGCTCTGGAGTGC
The DNA here is from genome assembly GCF_900700415.2 of Clupea harengus. NCBI lineage: Eukaryota > Metazoa > Chordata > Actinopteri > Clupeiformes > Clupeidae > Clupea > Clupea harengus. The sequence goes on from NC_045164.1 coordinate 9,263,231, forward strand.
GGCAAAACCAAAGCCACACAAACAACTGGGCTTAGAGAGAGTGCAATACGCCGTGGGTGAAAGTCTCTGACAATTTGGGCCTATTTTTAGTCGCCGGCTCGATGGTAAAATTGGCCACCGCTCAAGATGGGTGATTCACTGCTGCAGATATATATTTCTTTTATCCCTTCCAGTCGCAGGAACTACACATTGGCATATGAGAATCGGAAGAACGTTTCCATAGTAATGCAGCAGCGTTAAGTAAACTCCGATTGTACACAGTGTTAGAGAAGGTGTATAAGTTACAGTTTGCCAAAAAAGGCAGGGCTCCAGAATAACTATAATGTCTCTTAAGAGACCTTTAATATGATTATTGTTAGATTTACAGTGGATCAATATCTTACGTATTTTAATAGTGTTCTGGCATTCTGGCCAGGACACACTCTGAAAAGAGTGTTTTTTTATTAAAGTGACTGAGTTGTTGTTTAAAGGTCCATTAGAACTCTACTTATCGTAAAACACAAGATGAGCAGCAGAGGAAGACCGGTCCTTCACTTCTCCTTCACGACCCCTTTGGCAGACATATGCTCTGAGAATATGCTGAATCCCCCTTGGCAGACATATGCTCTGTGAATGTGATGAAACGCCATCGCTGAGTAGGAGCAATATGTCTTGTCTGCCATTTCAGACTCCAGCACCACCCAGCCCTTTAATGTGAACCTGGCATATCCCTCTAATGTAAAATCACTAAAAACAGTCAACAAAAACAGTTCTCTAAGTGAATGGTAATCCTATGTCAAGTAACAAACAGTTGGTCATTGATGATTATAATCACGAATATGATCAAGAGATAGTTGCACTGTAGAACTATTCAAAATGGGTAATGAATATGATCAGCTTTTACTTGGTGTCCCTTTAACTTTGGTGCTGAGCCCTTTTATTTCTGGTGGTAGCACAAACAGCAGAACCCCAGCTGGTCCCAAGAGGGGTTAAGACGGTTTATCTGACACCAGTGCACAGAAATAGCTGAACCACCGGCCTGAAGGAAAAACATCTACAAAATGAGAAACGATTTAAGTGAAGACACCATAAGAAGATGGTTGACACAGCTGTCCCCTACACCCCGGGGCCAGATAAAACTGTGTGCAGTATTAGAAGCACATATGGAAGCAGGCAGTTCATCCCTCAGCATGGCTCCCACCCACAATCTTGATAATGACAGCTGGGCATGCAGCCAACCCAGCTGAAAGCCATGACTACCATCTTCTCCGATCGCACGTCTTTTGAAGAATCAGGAGTGAAGTCTCCACCCTATTTCTCCGATTAGCTTGTTTTGTTTTAGCTCTTTGTTCGTTAAATTCATCCAATTACATATGCAAATAAAAAACACTATCTGCCTCTTGCATTTTTTGCAAACCAGGTCTGCTGTTTGATGGACAGCCATGAATGTTGTCTGCACGGCAAGCATGTCTTTTGAAGAACTGGGAGTGAGGTCTACGTCCCATTGCTCTCTATTACGCAGCCAAATTCAATTTACTTTTTTTTGTTTTGAATAAAAGGGTTTTGTCTTTTTTGCTGAATTCATCCACAGTCAATGGCATGTATTTGCCATACATAACACACTAGAAGCCACTTGCACTTTTGTAACTAAGGCACTTTTGTGACAGCATGACGGAAAAACAGGATCTAAACATGCAGACTCGACAGCTGATTTTTCCACCTGCTCCATGGAAATTTGAAGGTTTCAAAGTCCACGGTTAATTTCCGAGTGTGAGTAATGGTGTCTTAAATGTTGAGACAACATGATTAAAGTTAAACCATCATGGCAACAAGGTGACACTGGATTTACCTTGTTCCTCTGAGTACACATAGACACACTGAAGTGAGACAGTTTAACAGATGGGTTACTGTTTGATAATTAGGTTAACTGTGGTACAAGTAAGGTATTCCTAATGGTTTTTAGCTTTGCCATGTCTTTGTACTTACAATGTCATAAAACAAATGAATGGATTGAAGAATGTGACATGGATTGTCTTTTTGTCGCAATCAATTAAGTTATTAAGAGTGATTTAAAGTGTGTCAGTGTGTTATGAGTTTTAACAGTACTGACAGGCACACTCTGCTATTATCCTCTGTATGAAAGTGAACATTTTAACTTGTGATAGTGATTATTTTTAGCGAGGAAATTTATTGTTCGTGCATGGTCCTCTGTGCCGTTCTTAAGAGATAAATCCAAACGATCAAAGCAAATATGTACTCAGCAGCCTGACCTGTGAATCATCAGAGTCAACTGAACAGGCAACCTAAACCAGTGCCTTACATAAACACAACAGAGAGACAGAAAGAGAGAGAGAGAGAGAGAGAGAGAGAGAGAGAGAGAGAGAGAGAGAGATCACCCTTCCCAATTCAAATAAATAAATAATAGTGAATCTGAGGATGTCAACCCTTCACCACTCCAGCCAACCCAGGACAGTTTAAACAGCAACTTAAAAACCTCTAAAATCAGGAATTATGAAAACCCCCTCCCATAATTAAATAAACGAAAATAAACAAATCAATTAGTGGACACAGCCCCCTCTCCCCACTCTACCACTGGACATGGAGGGGGTAATCATAGATGAAAGAGCAAGGGGTCCATCACTCCCACACAACCACTTCTGTGTGTCTGAGAGGGAAAGAGAAGAGAATAGCACCCACGCACACGCACACGCACACACACACACACACACACACACACACACACACACACCCCACTTCCATTACTGCAGTTCCCTTTCACAGCCAAGGCACGACCATGTCAGGACAGTGGGAAAGAGTGGAGGAGAGGTACGTAAAGAGTGCAGTAAGTGGGCTATAGAAAGACAGAGAGAAAGAGAGAGAGAGAGAGAGAGCGCAATAAAGTGAGAGGGGCTGAAGAGAGAGAAAACAATAAAGGGAAAGAGTGGGGGAATGAGAGAGGTAGGTTGATAAAAAATGAGAGAAATGGAGAAGGGGGATGTCAGCTACAGATGAAGGACAAGGGAGATGGTGATGAAGACGGAGGAAGGACTAAAAGGACAGAATAACGGAATGAGAGTGGTGGGTTAATTAAAGAGAAATAGAGAGAGGGGAGTGGATAGAAAGAGAGGGCAGATAATGAGTGCATGAGCAGATGTTTAAAAGGGTAGGTCTTGAGGGTAGATCTTCTTCCTAGCAGCGGTGTTCGATCCCTTTCTCTTGCAGGAGAACTCAACAACAGAGTGAGATGGGGAATGAGAACAAGAGAGAGAGAGCAAGAGAAAGAAAACGAGAGAGTGAGAGAAAAAGAGTGAAACAAATGCATGCTCCACACAATACCCTAAATGATTGCCTATGAAGTTCACCAAATCGGCTCTAAAGTGTGAGTGGCTGTTAGAAACAGCCTTCAGTGCCCACACAGCTGCTATCTCTAACCCCCCCCCCCCCCACCCCCCACACACACACACACACACACACAATTCCCGCACCTCATGGGGATCAATACGTCTCTGCTCCCCACGATTTCCCAGAAGACCAACAGGAGGACCCATGCAGACACAATCCCATGACAGACACATAATCACATGCCATCAAAATCATCTGGCAAAGGAAATACAGTAAAAATACAGTATTAGAGCCGTAAGGAAAAGAGATAACACTGTTCACTAGGGTTTAGCGCTTAAAAGTGTTACTATGTGTTGCTTAAGAGGTCTGGAACGAGGTCAGCTAGCACCCAGTAACACGCTAAGAAAACTGATATGTACGGTTTCATTTTGAGAGAGAGAGAGAGAGAGAATGAGAGAGATAGATGTTTTTGTGCAAATATCCCTCTTCAACAGCAGATCACTCTGTGTTGGACAACGCCTGCTTTACAGTTCAACTGCAAGACCACTGTTGGATAAGAATGTTCTCTGCAATATTGTTGAACCTTTTTCAGAAAGCCCACGCTGTTTTCTCTCTCTCTCTCTCTCTCTCCCTCTCTCTGTGTGTAATTACATGACTAAGTTGGCGAGGGGTGGTGCAAAGTGCAACATCCATGACATGAAAGGCGGCGGAAGGTTCAAATTATCTGCATCAAGCCATCATCTCCACTGGAGTCCTCTTTTCTTTTACTGCTATTCATGTGCACAATTTAGCCCTGAGGCTTTTCACATTATGAAGAATTGTTTAGAAATATTATTAAAAAAGCCTCACTAAACTTCACTGAGCAGCTAGGCTTTTGTTCTTGTGTATTCTGGGTGTCATCATACCAGGCAGGGGAGGGAGATAAAAACCATCTAAACCACAAGGCTGTGTGGGGCATGATATTGATGTGGACTCTTTGGTTTACAGGATCTCATATCAGGAGAACCGCTCCATGGAGCACTATGAATAATTTACACACACCAAAGACCTGATAATACAGTAATTGCCTAAAGCAATATCAGGTTTGTGTGAATAAACACTGCAAATGCACGTTTGTGCACACACAATTGCACATGCACGCATTTACACACACACACAAACTCACACATTCACCAAATACACGCTCACCCAAAGGCATTGCTAGTTTGCCAAGAGAAACGTCTGCCCCCTGGTGGTCATATTCGTTTACTACACTGTTAAACAAGCACACTAACCTCAAGGCACTTTCACCTAAATAGGTGAAGTAGTATTAGCCTTACTTACATAAAATAATGATAATATGATACATACAATGTGACTGCACAACAAACCATCACCCAGATTATAACTTCAGTTAGGATTTAAAATGGTTGGGTACAGATTATGGATGAAAAAATTAAAACACACATTTCCCTTTTCAAAATTCTTGAATATAAATCTAAAAACTGGGTGGTACAGAGAATAATAAGAGGCTGATGTCGATAGTGGTATAAAGCTTAAGCTAATTATATGGTCAAGTACGCACAGACTAAGAAAAGCACAGCTTGCACAGAGGAAGTGGTTTTAAACCGTCAGCGTGTGCTACATTTATAGTCAAATTGTTACACAAAGGAGTCTCTTGTTCAGTTCTCTGAGATTAACAAGATATATATGTTATTTTCCATTTAGTTCTTGGCTTGAGTGTGTTGTGCAAATATGACAAAAACAGCCACTTGTGCAAGTGAATTATAGGCAAAGATGCTTTTGCATATACGCACAAGTACAGTGGGTTTGCATGAACTGCCAGACTTGACTTCAAACTATGCTGCCTTAATTATCAGAGACAGAGAAGATTTCTTAATTATCAAGGACATACTAAGTAAATGTGATTAAACGTGTGTGTGTGGGTGTGTGTGCATGTGTGTTTGTGAGTGCACGTTAGCACACATTCTGTTGTCATAACACAACTCTGCTTTCTCCGACTCATTAACATGAAAAATCAACACTACTCCACTTCTGCCTCCTCGCAGTGAGGAGACACTTTAAATGTCAGCCTGTAATTGTCTTTACCCTTTCTCTCTCTCTGGAGACTTCACCTCATCTCTTGCCACTCGTCCACCTCTCGAAGGCTTCAGTGCTCTTTAATATGACATTAATTAGAAGGGGTCCATGGCCCTCTTCTCTCTCGGCTCAGCAGAAAGAAAAAAGGTCAGGCGCTTTTTTTTTCAGCAGAGTTGAAAGGAAACTGGTGTGATCTGGCATTGCGTGAACCGGTTTGTGACAGGTGGTTTGAGGTTTTGTAGGCCACACTCACAGTCACAGCATTTCCCACTAAGCGTGATGTCTGCCCTCGAGGCACTGTTGTGTCCATTTGCAATGACTGTCGTGGAGTGCATATGTCGTTTAACATACTTACATAATGCTCACTAACTGAATCAAGTAGCCACTCAGATAAAAAACACATACACTTTTATGTCAGAGGGTTTATGAAAGCCATCACTATAATGATGATATTCTGTGTGATTTTTTTTATAGTGCTCTGAGAAAAACGTTTTCATGTCTGTCTATCTATACTCCTGATAATGAAATTGGGACACTTATTGACTGGTGAAACTTCATCAGGATGTCTAAATCTGTGAGCAATATCAGTCAGTCTGGCACTCCGGAGAGCCAAAGGGGGGCATTGTTGAAATTCTCTCATTTGTTCCCTTCACTTCCACTCTAAGTAGTGTGTCCACTGCTGTGACATAGTAAAGGGGTGAACAGTAGGCTTATAAGGTCACCGCGTCAATGGTTCAGAAGTGTGAAATTATGAAAAGGGAATTTTAAAATCTTGGTATACACCCCATCACTACATCACAAAAATCTATAGCTCAAGTTGTTCTTCAGGTATGCAAGTGCAGGTAATGGGATGAGGTCATACAGTGTTCTTTAGGGTACAGACACAGCAGTTAATGTTGTGATGTGCACACTCTCCACCCCTTCACTCCAGCAGTAGCTGAACCTTGAGCTGATCTGAGGGGGATCAGGGCTGTCTCTCTGTCCGACATATTTACAGACATATTACTCCACCAGCTTTCATGACCTACTTCAATTTCTCCAACCAGAGTTTGAGCTATGTCACTGCAATTGTGAAGGTGTATATTGTTTTCTTCACTGTTATTTTTACATGACCTCAAACAGGCCACATTTGATCAAATGCACAACATATCTAAAATTGACATTATCTTAACCTGAAAACCAATGCCTCAACATTCAGTTTCCAGGCATGTATGAACAGTGCATACATCATGTATTTGCTTAAAATAGCATTGTGTTATAGCAGTGCACACCACAATGCAGTGACCATGTGTCGAAGTATCCTTGAGCACGACACTGAATCCCCAACCTTTTCCGATGTACAGGTTGGCATGGTAGCCTCCGCTGTCGGTGTGTGACTGGGTACATGTCTGAGGCATTAACATGTCAAGAGCTTTGATAAAGAGCTATATGAATGCAGTCTCTTTACCAAGTACCACACTGCAGCTGTGTCGCAGGAGCCCGCCTAAAGCACACCCTCACTTACAAAGTTTGCTAAATGTCAGAATATCCTGTCTGAGATCAACCCACCCTCAACAAGTGAGCAAACCGAGTTTGCAGTGCCAAACCACAGGAAATAGAATGGCAAGAAACGTTAACCATACGCCTCGATGATAATAATAGGTTACTGGTTCAATTAAGATTAATATTTTTTCCATATCAAAATGTGTGCTCTACACATCCAGTAATTGCATTAATATTTTTGAATGCCAAAATAACTTGTTGATAAAGCTTTATAGAACATGTGTATGTCATCTCGCACTACGTGCCATGGATGTTATCCACTTGACACTGAACAGTAAGCCTACGAAGTATTTTAAAGCACCTCAACTTTCCTGTCGGTTGTAGGTTTAAAATCACAACAATTCGCTGTTAGCTAATCACTATCATTAAAGACGTGCACGATTCGAAAAGGGTTCAAACAAATCTTACCTGAACAGGCAGCCCTTAGCCTTGTCAATATTCTTGATTTGAAACCAGATGTGTCACTTTGAGAGCGAACTCTGTACACAGGAGATGGTCGCGTGCATCTTTTCAAATCTGGAAAGGAATCTTCGTCGGCCATTCCTATACTATAAACCTATCTATACTATACCTATGTTCCGCTATATCCTATCAATCCCAGTGCAAGAGTACGGAGGTCTGTGCCAGAACTTCTAGATACCTTTCTTCTACACTCACCTTTCCTCAACCGGTCTTACTTGTTCACCCACGGGCGGGAGCTTCAGCGAAGTGACCCAGTTACATTTGACGAGGTACCCTGTCCCCAGCAATAAGAACGGAAGAAAGAAATTAAAGAACGAAATAGAAATAATTAATATAGTAGGCCTAGTTTCAGATCGGTAAATAAAAAACATCACACGTACATTTAAAGATAGGCTGTTTGGTTATGTTCTATCAATATAAACCGATGAATAGACTACTTCACAATGCAACTTTCTGCATGCGCATCTTTGCATAACATTCCACTAGGTGGCACTATTAAACATGATTCAGAACTTTATTTGATAAAGTTTTGTTTAATGATTATTTGGGCGGTGAACAGAGAATGGCAAGAATATGTTACTGGAAGGCAATGAGTCAGTTTGACAGTGTCCTATAATTGCCTGCCTACAGCGAAACAAGATTCAAACGGTCATAAACTCAATAATGATAAATTGGTAAGAGAACATTTTCATTCCAGTTTTACTGTAATGGCTGGTTATGCTTGTCTATTGGCCCTTTATTCATCATTAGCATGATCAGTCTTTACAGTTAGGCTAAACGAGTCATCATCAGTAAGATTCAATCATTATTATTAAAACTAACCACACTAGTGATGTAGTGACATACAATCCCACTGTTTCCCTGTCACATATATAAACACAGACAGACACACACGCACAAGTGTGTGCGCAAACATGTAAACACTCATTTTGGGAAATGCCAAACATAAACAAGTGCTCCTCAAACATGCTCCGAGGAAAAACACCACAGCCTCCTTGCCTCATTTCCTGGCCTATTGTGAAACCCACTTGAGCTCACACACACAGTCCCAGGACACAGCGGTGGTCTCTGATGACCCATTTATTTATCAACTCACAAGGACAAAAGCTGTCACAGAGGCCGCCCCACACAAAATAAGCAGTGACTCAATGCCCGGGTTAATGTGTAAACCAGTGAGGCTACAGACCCCCCCCCCCCCCCCCCCCCCCCCCCCCCCCAGAGGATTTCTTAAAAAGAGATAGTGACTCCCCCGTCGCACTCATTTATGCCAGAGCATCAGCACGTTGAGCTTGGGTAAGTGAAAGTTCTCACTTCTCTGGACATTGTCAAATCCAAACTAAGTAATACACAACTCAGTCTTCAAACAGACGGAAGTGCGTGATTGATTGGTGATCATTGGACTTAACATTTGTTATGTAATTATTTCCAATTCCATGTCTTTGTGTATCTATGTGTCCTTTTAAACTGAAGACTTCAGTAAGATTTCAGTATTTGAATATTGGATGGCTAGTAAGCTGTTGATTTTCCACACGATAAAGACCAGAGATGTTTTAAAGACTTTAGACCAACTTTTGCCAACACTGTGTAGAATTAACATCTACAAACAGTTACCTATTTATTTGATTGTAAATGTCTATACATATCATATAAATGTGATAAATGTCATAATCTTTAAATAAAGTAATGTTCTTAGTTTATGATATGCATAGCTCAAACTCATGGTTTACAACAAAGTTTAAAGTACATTTCCACCTTCTTTACTCTTTAAATGACTGGGGAAAAAATAGACATATTCCAGTAACTGACTAAAGCCCATTTATTTGTTTGTAATAGTGATATCAAACATACCATATATATCTAAGAAGCTGGAAATGGGAGGGAGAGAGAGAGTCTGACAAAATGGCAAGAGACAAAGAAAGAAATCAATCACAGTCTATCCTATTTTCCTCCTTCAGTGAAAAATGATCTCACCATTAGACGACCCCGATTTTCTACTGTGATTCATCCAATAACTCACAAGCTGTGTTATATTAGCCTGTTTAAAGGCTAGGAAACCAGGAATTTAGTCTTTCTTGAAGTTAATGAAATGCACAGAAACTTGCACAGAAAATGCAAATCTCAACTCTCAACAGTTTTTTGAATTATTAAATCAATCCCATGTATGTTTTTCTTTTCAGATATTTACTGAACAGTTTCCTGACTGAAAAAAAACCCTAAAAAGGAGAAACTGAAAATGCGTGAGATATTCTTCTCCGTCCTGTTGTTCTCTTGCCTGGCTCTTGGCTTGGGAAACCGTGTCTACGTGCACCCCTTCAGTCTCTTTGCCCTCGGCAACGTCAGCTGTGAGGTCATCCAGTCCAAAGAGCCCGAGCAGGTGGATGTGGTCAAGGCCACACCCATCGGTCTCCAGGACAACACGGAGCCTGACATCCGCGACCTTTCCGACAGCAATGCAATGGAGAACAGCACCCAGCGAAAGGACGTTCTGGCAGAGCTCCAGAACACATTGGGCCTGCGCATGTACAAGGTTCTGACCCGGAACCAAAAGGACTCCAACACCCTGTTCTCCCCTGTGAACGTCTTCGGAACGTTGGTGACACTATACCTTGGGGCCTCCAAGAAGACAGCTGTCCCTTACCAGGTGCTGTTGGGCATTAACAAGGAATCATCAAGGGAGGACTGTGTCTATCTGATCGACGGACACAAGGTGCTCCGCACTCTGCAGGAGATCAACGCCCTGATCGATGGCCCCCGGGATGAGCTGAGGACTCTGGTGTGGAGTTTCATCACCCAGGATGCAGAAATCTCCAAGGACTTCATCGGCGGGGCGCAGGACTTCTCTGACGCCTCTTACACCCGCTCAGTGGACTTCTCCAAGGCCGAGGAGGCTGAGAAGAAGGTAAACAATTTCATTCAGAAGACCTCAGATGGGGACATCAAGCAGATTTTCCAGAACCTCAGCTCAACCACCAATTTCCTGTTCGCCAGCTCAGTCCATTTTAAAGGTACATTACTATGCTTACTTTCAGTGATGAAAATGTGTTATTTAATGCATTGCACGAGCAAGAGGCAGGAAGGCCTAGAGCAATAAGGTGTTGGGATCATAAATAGAAATGTTCTCTTAACACCTTGATAAGATCTGCATTGCCTGAAATCCATTGCATAATGCAAAATAAGACAGATAATGACTATCCCAATGTCTATCCCGAATGTCAACCAATCACCATGGCCATAGGAGTGACCCCTTAAGAAACCAAGAATATGCTAATAGAAATGTGAACTAGAAATAGAGGAACTCACAGAGGATACTCATAATCTCTTTCTTTCAGGTAACTGGAGAACAGCTTTCCAGCCGGAAGCCACCTCCGTGCAGGACTTCAGGGTGGATGAGCAGACCACTGTGTCCATCCCACTGATGACCCGCACAGGAGAGTACAAGTACCTGAACGACAAGGGCAGGAAGTGCACCGTGGTGAAGCTGGGTCTGAGCGAGCGGACATACATGCTGCTGGTGCTGCCCCATGAAGGAGCCAGCCTGCAGGATATTGAGAACCAGCTCCAGACCGAAGTCATCTCCAAGTGGTACCAGAACCTGCAGGAGGGGTGAGTGATAGAAAAAGAGAAATGAGAAGGTAGAAGCACATACAAAAGTATGTTGGATAGTGTAAGAGGTTCTACTGTAAACGGGTCTTACAAAAGTGTGTTGGAAAGTATAAGAATTTGTATTGAAAACGATGCTAGCAAAATTCCTTCAAAAGTTGTGAAGTGTAAGAAGCTGTGGGTTTAATGTTGGAACCTACATGAGTCAGGGTGCAAAGTTCTTAGCTCAATCTCAATGTTGTCTTCACATATTTGGAGACCAATCAATTTGTCTGAGACAGTTTTGAGCAACCCCAAGGGGTCTGAGTCAAGTTTGAGCAACCTTAGAAGTCTGTGTTAAGGTGTAAACGTGTTGTTCCAACAGATATCTGGAGCTGTCCCTGCCCAAGTTCTCCCTGACGGACTTAACTGACCTGAAGTCAGTGCTCACTGATATGGCTGTGGAGAAATTGCTGCTGGGTTCAGATGCTCAGTTCCAAAGACTCAGCAACAAGGAGAAGTTCACAGTTGACAAGGTACAGTTTCAGATTCCCAAGCATTATCTGAACACGTCTTCCATGAAACCTTTTATGAACATTAATCATGCTAATTAAGAAATAACACAAATTAGCTTATGTCTCTTTGACATTTTTTTCTTTATTTCGACACATCAGAATTATAACACTTTGATACTCAAAAATCCTCTGCAGGTGTTCAGCAAGGTGGTGTTTGAGATGTCGGAGGAGGGATCCCAGGTATCCACTAAGACAGAGGACGGGAGAGTCCCTCTGAAGCTCACAGTGAACAGGCCCTTTTTGTTCGCCATTGTCGAGGGCAACTCCAATGCCATACTCATGTTGGGCAAAATCAGAAACCCGGCCGTCTAGTGCACCCTGTGATGCCATTTCTTTGGAGATTTTTTGTACCGACCTGAATTCCATTGGTAGCATTGGAGCTTTTGTTCTATAGTTTTTAATAGATGGTACATTTCCCTTGGTGTTCTGACCGTATTTGGACTGATGTTTATTTATGAGTTCACTAGGAATATTTACAATATGCAGTGGAGTATAGTAGTACACAGTAGATTCGATTTTCATGATCAATTTTACATAGTGGTTCACATGTTTGTATAATGGCCTGTTCAATGCTTTAAATGTCAGATGTTTTAAAATGGCTGATCTGACAGATTGTTTGTGTGTCTTGTTTCATGTCTGAATAAGTCTCCCTCATAGCCTCATTTAATCGTTTCATTTGTAATGTATAGTGTCCATCAGGCAGCAAAAGTTATTTTTGTTACTCCATCTAAATAGCAGAAAATAGACCTGAATACATCATTTTTCTTTCCTCACTACTTCGATAGTAGCATTAGCATTTGAAAAATCTGGACTAAATTTGTTTAAGTTCAGAGGCAACACTTACCCTAAATGTGTCTATTTTTTATTAAATGTACAGCTTATTTTTGTGCTTCTATACTGTACACGAGTACTTGAATAAATATCTTTTTGTTCTGGAAAACTGTCTCCAATCTTTTTGTTGTTGTTTGATAATACCCAGTCCAATATGTTAACCTTCAACTTTGACTTAGATCAAAGCTTTCTTTGTTCTTCCATTGTGGAACTGCGGACTAAAGACAACGCATACCATAATTTTGGTGTTTACAGATGTGGAAAGCCCATGAAGTTCTCGGTCATTTATCACCGGTGGAATAATAAACAATACTTAGAGGAACTGCTTCAGTAAGCAGTCAATAGAATACCAACACTGCACACCCACACAATGATCCCTGACCAATACTGATAACCACTGTCACTGAACTCCTGTCCGACAGTCCATGAGGTCATGCACCTAAGCTTGCTAGCCTGAAAATGACTTCACAGTAAAAAAAAAAAATGCATTGTGTACCCTGCAAATCTGGACCGTAGCAGAAATCCTTGCGTGCTTTCCTGTCTACTTGGACCATTCAGCAGATATTCAGTTTCTTCAGTCTGTCAGTTAGGGCTTGACAGTTGAGAAAGTTACCTAAGAAAAAGTCTGAAAATTGGTCTACGTTTTCTACTTGCATAATCCACAGAGGAATCATTGGAGCTGCCATACACCATTTGGCTATATGACAGACTTTAAATGGAAAACTAAAATAATGAAGTAAATAAAATAATCTAAAGCATAATCTATTAGTTAAGTATCATGTACCAGAAGATTTAGGGAGAGATAACCCACAGTTTGACTATAGGAGACATCACACACAAAGCAAACCAAATCAGTTGTAGTAAAACTTTTATTGTTAAAGGTATAATCGTTTCATTTTGTAATTTACACAATCTTCATTCTTCACCACTGAAATATCAGTCAGAACCCTTTACCCAGACCCTTGTGGACATGCTGCTTATCAGCAACCCAATGTATATCACTTTCATTCTGAAAGCCTCAGTAGTAACAGTGTAGTCACTGCTAAACCACATCTGGCTCACGGCAATGAGAGAAATAAAAGCTTAAATGAACAATCAGCTGTCCAGGCTGTGAAGAGATAAACCATACAGTTGTCCAGTGTTCATATCAGTTTCCCTTTAGGGCAAAGAAGTTGCAAGAGCAACAAACAGCATCCCAATCAATTTCAGGAGGGGGCCCAAGCCTGAAGTTAAAGGCTGGTGCTCTTTAGTAGTTTAGTTGGAAGAAAATGCCTTTCACACCGTTGGCCCTAAACAGAACATCGGCCGTGCCGAAGACAACTGCAGTGACATGCAGTATAGTGCTGACAGTATTGTTGAGATGACTAAAGAGAAAACGGGGGCTGGACTTCGGCCAAATATTAGTTCTTCAATTTCCCAAGTGACCACGTTGCAGTAACAGGAATAAACAAACAAAAAAGTAGAGACTCCTTATTTTTAAATAAAAAATAACAAATAGGAACAGTCCTGTAGTGTGCTTCATCATCAAAATCATACTCCCGGGATCGTGTTCAGGTCACCATGACCTGGCATTTTGATCAGGCATCTCACAGACGCCTCTTGGTGCCAGTGCAGTAGTACAGAAGAAGGACATCGCTACCTCTCACTCAGCTCCAGCCAAGTCCCTCGCTTCTCGTACCAGATCAAGAAGGGACGAGAACATGGAAATGTCAGTGGGCTCAAGGCCCATCTTCTGGATCTGAAACATACATGAGTAGATAAATGAATAAAGGAGATGAAAAGCATTACAGATGTTCAGACAGTGTAGACTAAAAGAATCTCTCTGAAATGTGCATAAAGGTTATGATAATGGTTATGGGTTAGTCCCAAGATAAGACACGCAGATGTAGATGGAAAAAAAAGACTGACAGTGGTGAATCACTGCTCTAGTCACATCCTTTTACCAGTTGGCATACACCGTTGATTTCTAAAAAATACATGCGAGACCTTGAGTGCCTTCAGTTTCACATGTCAATGAGAGTTTTAAAAACATTCCAAGCAGGAACATTATTGGAATAAAACATAATAGTAATAACAAGGTCTAGGCCACAGTGACTTTTTTCCGGGACTGATACAAAAGGCAAAAGGGCTGAAGCACTCTGAGTCTGTGCCCTGGAATTGGAAATGAAGGCGGTGGGTCTCCATCGCACCTGTTCCCCCAAGTACTCCACGTCCAGAGCCAGCTGCAGGCGGATCTTGCTGTCGTCGCTGGGCCCGCCGTTGTTGCCGGTTGTGCTGGCCGCAGTTGTCTTCCTCGCCTGCTTTAGACGTTTCAGACTCTCCTCCATCTTCCTGACGGAGCTCAACACGTCCGAGATGGTCTCATAGTACCTGCACAGTTATAAGGATGAGACAGAAATGTTTTTTTCCTTTTTAAAATGTAAAGAAATTAGCATTTACAATCTACTTACAACAAACTAACATCAAACATGTCAGTAGATAGATAAAGAGACCTTAAATAAATACATTTTCTAATGCAATGTAATGTACATTTTATAAAGTTATTACTGACATCTGATGTAAAATGACGTAGAAGTGAATCTGGTATCTGGTAGAATTTAACATTAAGACGTGTGCAGTTGAAATCTTCAACATGGAGTAACACAGAGATCAATATTACAAAATAAAATATTCCCTTTATACAGAAACTTTCTGTCCAGTCCCCCGCAACATTTCTAAGCACTTCTGTTGGTTTTCAACACACTAAAAAGACTATTTACAGCACTCCTAGAAAGCTGAAAGCACCCACATTTCTCTGCTCAAAGCCTTTTGGTGTTTGGACGTTTTAAAAAGACTGTTCTCGTTTTATCTGCAGACACGAATTAATCTTTCATGGTCTTCCCTCTCCGGCTGACTTACCTGTGGGTGCAGTCTGAGAGGGTGACTCGCAGCCACTCCTGCATGAGGGCGGCCTTCACCAGGTCCTTCGAGTCACTCACCAGCTGGTGCATCGGCCGCAGGGCATTTTCCATGTAGGCCGACGCCCTTTTGGGCACTTCCTGTCCAATTCAAAAGATGCTTCCGGTCAATTTATGGTTGTGGTGGCAATTTGGGTGGATTTACTCTGGTGCTATGTGTGCGGGAATACACAAACCTTGCGCTTTCTCAGACCCACCCTTTTAAACCAGGGGATTAATAGACTATGTACACTGGAGTCCATTGAAATTTGACTCCACCTTCCTGTGGCTGTGTGAACCAGGTGCAGCTCACCTTATTGGTCCGTCTGTAGAGGCGGGGCACTTCGGAGGCACTTTTGAGGAAGCGGAAGCATCGCTCAGTCAGATGCTGAGTCATACGGGCACTGAGGGTGGGCAGACAGCTGGACAGAGAGGCTTTGGAGTCCTCCAGGGCCTCTGTGATGGACAAACAAACAAACAAACAACACACAATACACTATGTGTATCAGTAATCAGTATGTCAACAGATGTCAACAAAGAAACAGAGATTGTTAAGTACTAAAGTCAACAGATCAAACCAGACTAAACAACCACTAAAGACATCAACTTTTTCTTTGAGAATATGCATAATCCATAACAGCTCTCTGTTATTACTCTGTGATGAAAGACCTACCTGAGACGATGGTGAAGTTTTTAAACCCAATGGCCTCCAGTCTCTCTCTGATCATCTCAGAGATTTGTGGAATCTGGAAAAACATGACAAAACATCCAGATCATCTCAACCTCCAGCTATTTCACCATCAACATCTAGAATATTTGTTTTCCAGAACCCTGAACCCTGCTCTTGCCACGCCCCCTCCGACTACAACTCACCCAGCTGCGTCACATTATTGTATTGATCACCGTCACCCGTCACTCCAGTATTTAAACTCCTCACTCCCCTCACTTTCTTGTCTGGCCTCCTTTCGTAATGGGCTATTCCCTGAAGACTCAAGCTCCAGACCGCTCGAATCCCGTGTTCGTTCACCACTCCCGCACCGACTTCGAGGTCATATATTTTCTCTGCGTTATCTCCCTAGTTCCCGTGTTTTCTTGATCCCTTGTTAGTTTTCCAGTTCGCGTAAATAGAATCTTCTGAGCGTTTATCCCCTTTCGTTTGTGTTCGTTTATACTATTGCCAGTGAACAACGGTTGTGTTCTCCCCGTTTGTTCCCCCTGTTCTGGCTGAATCCAATAAACTCTGTCAACCAACGTCTCTATGTCTCCTGAAGTCTGTGACAATTACATTCAATGCAGGTGGTATCCATATAGTGCAAGCTTCATATGTAAACGCAACTTTAATTTAAAATCAAATCACAAGTGAGACAGAAAGCACTTTGGTGTGCATCAGCATGATAAGAGTAAAATTTGTTAGGATGTAATCAGTAACTACAGCAGGCAACAATTTACTAATCTTCCATCACTACACATGGTCCATGCCATTCCATAGCGTGTGACTACCACAGCATCTCATGTTACACATTGCTTTAGCTGTTTGCATGATGACTGACTTCTGACAATAGAGTCCAATGTGATGTTACTGAAATCTAACAAAATCCTGTTTTATTCATAACTCAGTATCGTCCATATGGACATGGTTACCTGCTCCTGGAGTTTGTCCACATCTGCTGCGATGAAGACCAGCTGTTTGATGGAGAGCGAGGCCGGACCACCGCTTTCACTGTCGGCATCCTGAGACGTGCGGCTGGACGTGGAAGAGGCAGAGCTGGGCAGTGGTCTGACAGGGTCTTTGGGGGTGTCCGTGGAGGGAGTTTTCGTCAGCACCTAGACGCAGAAGGTAAGGGAACAGGAAATTGTCACGTGCGGTCATCCATTTAGGAGGTCATAAATAATTGTTATGACAAACAATTATGATGTCACATGCTATTGTTCACACATAATTGTTGAAGGGAACTACTGTGATGTCACAGAATACTGTTTTGTCAGGAATGCCTGATGCCAGTATGAATGTGAGGTAAGAGATGACTACATTCAGACATGACTTCATAGTGAATTCAGCAAGTGATCAGTTGTAAGAGGGAACCATTTGTATTTATTTCTATCTACAGCCCATTTTGTACCAACAACTAACAATGAGATAAATTGACAGTGAAACAATAAAACCTTAGCTAAAGAAAACTGATGTGATAAGGTCTGTGATGACAGGGATGACTTGGTGTTCCAGAAACTGTGATACAACAGTACTGTGATGTTAAGGGGGATATAGTATTGTTGGAATACAGTGACATCAGTTGACATTTTGATGTCAGGGGCTTGTAGTTTTTGGATCTCTGTTGGGTGGTGTCAGCTATGAGGTTGTCAGTCTGTGAGGTCCAGTCTCACCTCAGTGACAAACTTGGCATAGCGGGAGAGCAGCTGTAACGTGAGTTTCCAGAAACGATGAGCCAGTGGGGGGAGGTAGATCCTCTCTGCCCAGCAGCGACACACACACCCCCACAACACCTGAGACACCTGCAGGTGATACACACTCCCAGCTCCAGAGAGAAGAGAAAGGAGAGGGGGGGTGAACAGATGGAGAAAAATACATACAGTATTTCATTTTCACTTTATGTAACGAAAGTCCTTCTGTCCACTGCTTAACTGCATACTAGGACATATCCCTCATTCAACTAGTTACTAAAAAATCTACACCACAAGTGATTGGACTGATATGATACAAATCAGTATCTGAATAAACTACAGTACTGGTATCCATTTAAGCATGAAACAGAACTTGAGTAGATCCATTGGCACTACTTAGCCTCCATCATTCCATCACTAACCTGGGGCAGCGTCCAGTCCATCACTAATGGCGTTCTCCAAACTGCCTGCAATTTCCTTATATCTGCAACACAGCAAAGGCACACACTGTCAAGAGACAAAGTCTGGGATGAACCGAGGACAACAACAGAGTGAAAAGAGAGAGCATTGATAGTGCTGATGCACAAACTCTTTGGTAGAATATGACGATAGATGCTCTGAGAGAAATTCTCTTCTACCGTCAGGTACTCTGTGTTCTACGACGGTGATTTCAACATGATCTGACTGCATTAAGAAATCATGAAATTTTAAAAGACATTCATGTCTGCCAATTTTTAGCCTATGTGTGTGAAGAACACAACAACAAAAGGGAATTGACTTCTCTGCTAAATGTGTGTTGCCAAAGCTAGTAAAAAAAAATGCTTATTGTACATTTGATCAAACTGTTTGCAAAAAGCCACAGTCACTGACAATGACCTAGTGTATCAACCTTAAGGTCTAGCTATACCATGAATCAGGGCAATTTGTGGGAATGAAGAGGTGAGCGAAGAGTCGGTCATGATATGTTATACAGCTGAAAGCAAAATACTTGAACATCATGCAAAAGTTGCATTGAGCAGGGTTAATTTAACACTGAAGAATCACTATAATAACTTGACCTGTGAACACTACACAGCCATCGGTAAAAGAGAAATGTGCTCAAACTGAAAACCATGTATTTAGTAGAGGACTACCCACGTGTAATGGGTGAAACTAAAGAAATACGGAAAACAAAATAGCAGAAACCAGGTAAAAGGTAAGGAGTAGCTTCAAAGGTTAAATAGGAAGAGCTTAAAAGTAAATAGAACATGTTTACACACGTACAGTACATTACATTACATTACACAAAGGACAGCACATTAATCATGATGGAAAGTAACAGGATTAGGAAAGACATGAGTTGTAGAGCGGTACAGAGAGATGAGGAGATAGAGAGAGAGAAAGAGAGAGAGAGACTATTAGATAACAAAACAAACAGTTGTGTTTGGCTGGACTTTACATTTTGAAATTTGAGCAGTGCAAATCTCTGGTTGACAAACAGAACACGGGCACAGTGAGTACAACCCTGACGTCAGACACCCCTGAGTAACTCCACACCCCCACACTACGCCCTGGCCTTGTAGCACAACCCTGCATAAGCCAGGAAGAGGGAGCTTATTTACGAACAGCAGTTTCTATTGGCATCACGTGTGAAGCAAATTTACAAAGGTAGGGTGATCAGATGGCAGAGAAAATAAACACTCTGAGTGTCATCGCTTTTGCATGGGAACGAGTTCAGAGTCTAAATTTGCCCGGAAGCAAGTCAGAGCTGTAAACAGACGATCGCAAATAGGGAATTACCAGTGAATCGATAAATATTGCCACGTCTCTTCGTATCGCACTCTCAAAGTATCACTCACTGTCACCATCAAAGGGCGCCTCAAGCTATTTGATAGTGGTGTTCAAACAGAATCTCAGATATACACACCAGTTCTGGGAAATCCTTGTCTTATGCATTGATACACTACTACATCTTTATTGACAGGAAGACTCAATATTTTATATCTGCATAATATAGGATGTTAAGAATAATAACTTCTGCACTTACTTAATAATATTATATTATTATAACCTCTTTATTTATCATACATCTCTGATTTTAGTATATATACTCCATCAGTCAGATACATATACTAGATTTAATTACACATAACTTCTATTATGAGAGGTATGGAAAATACTTTCACTAACCGCTGTGCTGAACTGTAAGGGAATCTGAGACTATTCTCAGCAATTTGGGTTTCTCAGAATCACAAGCACAGAAACTACTTCCAGCCAGCCAGCGGCAAATCAATCCTGTCTGCAGCAGGTAATATGTCCACTGTTTATAAAGTGTACAGCGGGCTAACATCCATCTTTTAAAATAGCACCCCATAGGACAGGGCGTACCACACAGATGCAACTCAGGGATATAACCAGGCCTAGCAGGTGCACTGTGTTGGTATTCCAGAGAGTAATAGAGTTGAGTCATAGAGTCCATTCGCAATAAATAATAAAAAAATTAAAAAAACTCAGTATAGGCCCTCCCTGTGGCATTGCTCAATATAGACAGAGAGACAGGAATATTGCATCTATACCGCTCTCTTCTTTCTAGGCGTGAGTGAGCTAGAGGCTTTTTGGAAGGCGTAACCTGAGAAGACAAAAGAGAAGAAAGAAAAACGCTGCCTTCCAGTCAATCCTGCTATCCTGGTGCCAATGCGCCATAGATATAGGGGCTTGCAAAACGATGCCAGATTCCCTCATCTGTATAAGATTACTAACTTATATATTTAAAAGAAGCGGTAGGAGAAATAGAGTGAGCATGAGAAGGAGCGCGTTAGGGAACAGAGTGAGAATGAGATAGAAAGGGATTAGGTAAAAGACAACAAAAGGAAGAGAATATCACCGTCCAGAGTTATGGAGCCATTACAATTACAGTTACTGTCACAGACAAAACTATGTCCTGAGCCAAATTCTGCTTCAATGGAAGCATTTGAATGACGGTCAGTGTACTCTAGTTCAAATCATTGCCCAACCATGCAAGCCCCACCCCAAGATGTTTCCACAGTGAGGTCTGGAACAGAGCCAGATAACAGATAGACGCTGGGCCCGATGTGGGCCTGATGTGGGCCCGATGTGGGCCTGATCTGGGCCTGATGTGGACCTGCAGCTCCACTCCAGATCAGGGCCAGACCTGCTCCAGGCTGAGCTTCAATGTGCTGGAGGCACAGGAGAGAAGAGGCGAAGCACGGAGAGGACCTAAACCCACCTGAGTTGGAAGTAGACGGGCAGGTTCCACTTGTTGTGGAAGCTCTGGTAGGAGGGGTGCACACGCAGTCGCTTCACGCTCGCCTGCGAGCCACACTGCCGCTCGTACTTCCCCACGAAGTCCATAGTGAGGGCGTACCTCTGAGCCATACAGAGCAAAACAAACGGTGAGAAGAGAGGGTCATATTTTTACATTAGACTTCATCAAACATCTTCTACTATCCAAATATATACCAGAGATCCTAACGTTTCTTTATGAGTCTATCAATAAACCCTCTGCATCTGCACAGGCCCCAGAAAGACCTATTGTTCCAGGATGAACATGTAGGTTGTTTTGCAGCCTCTTTGGACAAGCTGATGGTTGGTAGCTACAAATTTTTTGACCATTTCAAGGTTTTTGACCATGTTGTTACTGCTTTCCATTTTGTTTCTTGTGTCTGTTCATGTCTTATCTTCCGTTACGTTTCTGTCATTTATTCTGTTATTCCTATCTGTTTAGTACATTAAGTACATTAAAAGAAATAAACATGTGACATGCGTATCTTACCTCGTAGAACACATCAGGGTTGCCTGGATTGTAAAGGAAAGGGAGCCTCTCCTCAATGCCCTTCATCATCTCAGGCCACACCGAGTTCACCAGGAAGTCATAGCCAGGCACAATGTCAGCTTTGTCACTGGGGAGAGAGAGAGAGAGAGAGAAGAGGGCATTTAAAGTGCAGCCAATGGGATAACACAGGAGGGGGCAGTCAAGCCAGTTCCTACAGGATGTACAGAGCTGACCAGCTGCTTTTTTATCGTGTTTTATGAGGACACAAGCTAACACTGAAATAAATATTTGAACATGATCCACAGTAAAAGTCAACTTGACTAATGAGAGGAAGGTTCCAAAGTACATAAGTACTGCCGTGACAGCGCTTGGCGGTACTTATATATATATAACAACATATTATTATACGATATATAAAATGACAATAAAGGCTTTTCTATTTCTATTCTATTCTATATAGATCAGAGGTCTTCAACCGGGGGTCCGCGGAGGTACTGCAGGGGGTCCGCCAAATTATTTCATCTGAAGCATTTTTTCCCTCTTCCAAAAATGTACAACGTCCAAAAGACTACATAAACATAAACAGGACGTAAAAATTGCTTTCTATTCCTTAAAAATAATACACAGGCTACCCATGAGTCTTCAGGCGATCATATGCACTTTTATGGCACGTTACCTGCCATAACCATACAATTTGAAATAATTGATCGTTTGTAATTTCTCGGAACAAAAGCACCGCGTCAGACACCACTGATGGCGGTTCAGATGATCTACCTTCAGAGGATGCCAACATGAACAGCCAAAAGCGCAAACGGGAGAAGACAGGTAAATATTCAGAGAATTATCTGAAGTTTGCCTTCACCTACAAAGAGACTGATGGTGAAGAATTAGCAGTGTGCGTGGTTTGCTCTTCCGTGCTATCAAACGAAACTATGAAACCATCAAAGCTGCAACGACACTCAAAGACAACCCATGCTCACTTGAAAGACATTTTTTTTTAATATTTCCCGTTTAAAATCTTTTGAGGGCCAGCAGACCTTGATGAGAAAATTAGCCAAAGTGTGCGAGCTAGCTTTAAAAGCCTCTTATCAAGTTGCATTACGTGTCGCTCAGACCAAACAGCCATAGATAATTGCGGAACGTTTAATATTGCTAACAGCTAGTGATATGTGCAAAACAATGTTTGGGAAGGATGAGTACGTAAAAAAACTGAAAAGCATCCCAATGCCCGCCCTATTGAATTGAATTGGCAGCTGATGTGAGGGCACTACTAGTCGCAAAACTCCGAAGGCAGATTATTTTGCAATACAATTAGATTAATCCACCGATGTGTCAAACGAAGCTCAGCTTTTAGCTTTTTTGTGATTTGTCGACCAAAATGAGATGCCGGAGAAATTTCGATTCTGTAAGCAGCTGCCTGGAGGTAAAAAAAAGTTCAGAGATTTTCAAAGTGATCGACAATTTTTTCCATGAACATGATATACCCTGGCCAAAATGTGTCGCGATGTGCACAGACGGTGCAAGAGCCATGTATGACGCACTGCATGCTTCATAGGGAGAATGTCGTTGCCAAAGACATGAATGATGAATTCTCAAACGTCAGATCTCTCACTAGGTATGAGATATTTCATCCATACTTAAGCTTCTCAAGCTACTCAATTCTTTGTCCCTCCCTAATTGAATATAGAGTGACGACTAACTGTAAGGGAGAACAAATGTCAATAATAAACAGAATAAATTGAAACTAGTTGTGTGTCACAGATGATTTGTAATTCTGTTCAAACATGTGTAGGGGAGTGTGTGTGTGTGACTGACACTTAGTTCCAAATAAATTATATGAATATCAGGCCCAAATTTGGGGCGGCGGGGGTGGGGGTCCCTGCTCAGCGTCTCTCTCAGCCAAGGGGTCCTTGGGCTGAAAAAGGTTGAAGACCCCTGATATAGATCATACAGGCATCTCTAGGGGGCGCATCATTGAAAACACAATACCTTTAGGGTTGTGTGAGCAAATTGACTTTCTGATACAGTTCTTAAAGCAAACTGCATTCCCATATCTAACATAACTATTGATTTAACATTTTTTTTTTTAAATACACAGGCTCACTTCAAGTATCTTCTAGACTCACAACTGTTGCTATAACAACCCTAAAATAGGGTTCCTTGAAAGGGACTAACACTCTTTTCGTTTCAACACATGCATCTTTCAGAGGGGATGCAGAGGTCCCCATCATAGATTCCCTCCCACAGGTGAGCTGTACACACCTGGATATGGCTCCTCCGGTCACCTCTCTCAGCAGCCTGCAGTGGTGGGGCACGAACTCCAGCAGCTTAGTGTACATCATCTGCAGCCCGCTGGGGCTGGACTTCACAAACTTCTCCGTTATGATCTGCAGGAGGTGACAGAGAAGGGGGCAATGAGCAAATGTGTCACTGGAATTTACAATGTTAATTGGAGATCACGACAAATTAGGAAGTATGGTAATGAGTACACAATTTCAACAACAGTATGTAAATCCGTCACGTCCATGTGCATTTCATGTGATTTTCATTATCTACTGAGAACACTGACAGATTCCCATATTCATGGATATGCAAGGCTGAGCAGGCCATATTTTCTACACATTTTAATTCATGCATTAATGATGAACAACAATAACTCCTAGAACACATAAAGTAAGGCATCCCTCACTGCGAAATCCAGTTCAATCGTATCTAAATTAACTGCTTGCAGTACCTCATCCATGTAGGGCTTGACCATGACTTGTCCCACCAGGGCCTCTGCGTCCCGGGTCTTGTCGATGGTGGCATAGGTACGCAGGCAGTGCCGCACGATGTCCATATTGGTGGTCTGAAGCCCCTGAATCAGGAGCCCCTCCAGAGACTGCTGGAGCATGGCTGTGATGCCTGCTATCCTCTGGGACAGACACAGCACAACCACAGCACAACTCAGTGCACGTGAACACACGGGTCAGAGTTCAAACCCACAGCAGACTATCCCTACCAGAGTTTGAGATTCAAATGGTTTAGGTGTCCAAATGCCATTGTACAGTGTAAGCACAATATCCAGACATGACAAGGCCAGTCATATTCATTACTAAACTCTTCAGTGCATTTCAGGGTTGTAGTTACTGAACGTTACGGTTAAATGTCTCTTAATAGCCTTTGATGACGATGTTTATGTAAATGGTAAATTTGAACAAATGCTAAACACTAGAGAGAGATGTACATGTTTAAAGCTGTAAAAGTTTTCCATGGGACACTCACTGGCCGCACTTTGTCCAGCAGAGGCATGCCTTTGCTCTGGACTGCATGAAACTGCAGCTGGTTGAACTCAGTGGCAATCCGCTCCAAAATCTGCCCAGCTACAAGAGGGCTACATGTAGATATCATGAAGAAAAGATTAGATGCCGTCACCTTGCACTGCTATGCATACTAGTCATAACATCAACTCATTCTTGACATGTGACAGGGCTCGCACTATTGGTTGTAACTGGATCTGTCTCCGTCTCTGGATCTTCATTTTAGTAATAGCATATTGCTGGCCTTTGGCTTTTTTTGACCTTCTAATTCCATGCTACACAGTCAAATTGTGCTCATTCAAAGTATTTAGAGAACATTTTAACTGACACAGTTTAATGAAGGAAAATAATATGAACTTGATGCAAATATGCTATGTCCGCCAATGTACTCTATCTGATAGCCTTACCTGCTTGTCTCAAGAGAGGTGTGGTCTTTGGAGTTCGGAGAGTGGAGAATCTTTTCAATCTTCTCGACTGATCTCACCACTTGGATAAGCCTCATCACACACATCTACAGCGGAGTGTAACGATAATTACTGACAGTCTTTTTTTATTACCAAATTGGCTTGAAAGAAATTGGGATACAACCAAACTGAGATGTCAACAAAGTCATCAAGTAATCAGAGTCAAATGAAACATTAGGAAGACAGCCAACCTTTTTACTTTGAATATCTTCTTGTTTGGATAACAGGGTGTCTATGGTTTCGATAACTTCGTGGACTGATGTCCTAAGGCTCTGTAAGATGTAGGAGTGACATATGCAGCAGTTATTAGGTGCAATTTATGACTAAACTACAATAAACTAAGATGTTAATTTGCACATATGTTCATGCAATTAGGCTGTTTAATGCCATCATTTATTATCATTTTTTATACTTATTTAGTTGTTTGACATAGCCATGCCCCTCCTCAAATGACAAAAGTAAACATTATAGAGTTGAAAGTGGATAGTAACAGTACCAGCACTTCCTCTCTTAGTTGACCCAAAGGTACTGACAGTTGGTTTAGGGCTTTATCCATTCCAACCTACAAGATAAGCATGAATGAACACAAAACTCAACGAAATTCACTCACACTATAGAAATGCTTGAGATGAAACGCACAATGTCAGAGGTTCTGACTAATGTAAATGAAAACAATCATTTGGTAAGGTTAGTTGGTTTGTAAGGTGACACTATGCCAAAAACTGGAATGGTTCCAGAAACTCACAAGGTTGGTGGAGAGATTGACAAAGTCTGCATAGTCTTTGTTGATAAGCTCAACCATTGCAGTTTTCAGGAGCTTGTAGTAAAACTCCAGGTCTTCACGCATCTCTTCCAAGGAGACACGCTTCCTGCAGTCCGAAACGAACCGATCCACTTCGAAATCATCCTATGACACATGCACAATTAATTTCGCTATAACATCTTGTGTCTACAAGATATGACTAAGTTGTTTATTTCAGGTAGGCGTGCAACATGCTACTGAAAAGCCACTGCATTCCCTCTAAACTATGCTTTTGCACTGACACTTCAGTGACATTCATTCACACACAATTCTGAGTTATCTGACATTTTTTAGATGTTATAGCAACTGCTGAGCAGTAGTTTATGCAATTTAGAATGACATACGCACGTGTTATAGTTGTACAAGGAAGCAGTCAGTTTCAAACTAAAATTAGCTGGATAGCATCTAACGATAATATAAGCTACTGGTCTAGGTGGATTGACGTTAACTTTGCTAGCTTGCTAGCGTGCATGCTTGTATCTTACCTTCATAAATTCGTCTTTGTCAAAACAAAGAGAATCTGGGCCCTTAGGAAGATTCATAGTTCCTCAAGAAACCTGAATCTCTTCAGTATGAAATAAGTTAACGTTTGATATGGCTCCTGGTTTGAACTATGCTACCTCATCTTTTAGGTGTCGGGAAGCAATTTGACTCCACTTCCGCAAACATGGCATAAGCCTACCGACGAGTAAGAACAGGATATTTAGAGAACATGAGGGAGCTGGCGTGCCCTGCTGGGCGCCAGTATTAATGCAGTGTTGGCCAGAGCATTCACAGTGGAGTTCAACTCATATTTTTTTTTACTTTGAGTTATGACTGCAACCCCCTCCCACAGGCTACTGACCTCTCGACCAAGGTCATCTCATACAGTAGGTAGGGAACAGATGGCATAGCGAACTTTGAAATATTAAGGACACAGCGTAGTGACACGCATTGACACCATCAAATCAATCTTCTAAAACATGTAGTCTAGCCAATGTTATTCGGTGTAGGCTACAGACACGGACACTGAGTGAATCATATCTGGATAAAAGCATATTCCTTCAGCATCACTGAAGATTTGACGTTAATGTCAGACATCACTGCCATTGGGCAGAATGAAAAAGACCGGGTCAGGTGATTCCTGGGGAGGCCGGCGATTCATTGAGTCGGCTACAGTAAGGGACAGCACGCCCAGTCCCGGATGCTCGGCGCTGTGATAAATATTGATAGTTTAAGGTCTCTCGTCGTGTGGTGGTGGGGGTGATTTCAGTACCCTTGGTGGGGACAGCTCCTCTCTCCTGCCCACGCGTGCTCCATGAGATTATTAACCACACAGTCAAGCACCTGCTCTGAAGTCGGCGTTATACTGACAGCGTTTTAACGAGCAGCGAGAGAGGACAGTGGTAAGCTTTGCACATCTCGGAGGTTTGTTTAAAAGGTGATCAGTTGCA
Organism: Clupea harengus; assembly: GCF_900700415.2. Classification (NCBI taxonomy): domain Eukaryota; kingdom Metazoa; phylum Chordata; class Actinopteri; order Clupeiformes; family Clupeidae; genus Clupea; species Clupea harengus. Next base: position 9,290,726 of record NC_045164.1, read on the forward strand.
TGCCGAATTGCCGCTCTACATTACTAGAGGCGATCATCGAGCGATGGCGGAGTGCGGGAGAAAGGCGCTGTCACTTCTAGAAGCGGCCCGTTCTCGCTACGAGAGCTTGCAGATTTCTGACGATGTGTTCGGGGAGTCGGGCGACGACAGCAGCGACAACCCTTTCTACAGCACCTCGGCTGATTCGAATTCGGATAACTATACCGCAGACACCAACGCGGACCATGTCCGGGCAGGTGATACAGGGAGTAGTCAGAACTGCGGTCCTCCCGGCTCCCTTTCCAGCACGCAAGCGGAGGAGGAAGGATGGAGCGACGTGCTGCAAGACATACGCTTGCCCTCCTATAAGGACACACATGGTAGGCTTTGTCACTGTGGAAAAATTGTACTGCTAAGTGTTAGTTGCATCACATCTGCATGAGGAAGTCATGGTAACCCAACAGAGTGTGAGACACGACATGATTCAGTCCATTTAACCTGACATGGTTTATCACTGTTCACCATCTCCGTCATCGTAATCATTTTTGATAGCCTTCTCGTTATTATGCAGTATGATGAAGCATTATTTTATTGATAGCTTATAGTTTACAGTGCAGGTTAGGTAGACTGCATGGGAAGGTAACTTTCTGAAGCTGTCTCGACAAGGTAGTCCCTGATATCTTAAAAGACTGGAGGTCGCCGCTTGCTTCACTGTAAACCTGCGCTCAGGTTAACATCTGTGTGGACTCTTGCTTATATAAACACACGTTCTGCTATTAACCACTAAATCCATTCAGTAACATCTACTACAGGCACACTATTAGGAGACTAATGCAAATCAGTGCTTTCACAAAAAAATGAAATATTTATCTATTGCCATTATAGTCATCTGTCATTCTAAAGACAAGGACCTTTCAACTTACCTTTTAACTAACCAACCATCGATGCAGAGTAACTTATTACTGACTTTCATTATGATGGTAAGATAGGCTGTTTATGGGCCTGAAATGTACACTTTACGAGGCACAGTTTAATTGTGTCACGTTAGCAAGTGTAGTAGTAGAGGGAATGGTGTCTTAGCCCTATTATCATAGTATCTTTCAACATGTGACAGCCTACTAAAAATGGCTCAGAATGTGAAGCATTTGGAGTATATGCAGTAAACACTAGTGGCCCCTGCTAATTTGTCCAAAGGAAATAATATTTTTTGACAGAGATAAGATGTTTTGAACCTATGTTAGAACCCATCTAACAGTCACTAATGGAGGTCATAATTGCTTGGATCCCTGTGTTGACTCTGAGTGTGGCCTAGCCTCTTTTTGACCTAAGCAGCAGCAATGACTCAACCTGCATTAAGACAGATAGCCAGTGCTATTCATTTAATTATAAGTTCATTTTGTAATCGTTCGGCCCACTGTGTTTGGGCATTCCTTGCTGGAATAAGATATGCTGGAGATGTAGAACTACTTTCACAAATTGATGCATTTCAACAGTACCCCATAAACTCTGGCACACACACACGCACACACACACACGCGCACACACACGCACACACACACACACACACACACACACACACACACACACACACACACACACACACATAAAGACAGAGAGAGAGGGAGAGAGAGAGAGAGAGAGAGAGTGAGCTAGAGGACATGTATGAAAGGAGCAAAATTCTAAGTTAATGCTATATCTCATGTCATGAATTCCTCTTTTTTATTTAGTTCTTTACTGTTTCTCATTTTCCAGAGAGCTCTCTTATTCATGCTCTTATGCTTCTATCCACCTCAGGCTCAGCGTGTTTGGCCTTAAAGTGTCACTGAAGGTGCTGATGTAGTTAGAATTAGTCTGGCAACATAACCCAGACACTCATATTTTAGCTGGATAAGGCTGACAGGCTGACGTGCCTGTCTGTGTGTGTGTATGAATATATGAGCAGTGTCTCTGTGTGTGCTCTGTGCCTGTCTATTTACATGATAAGATGAGTCTATGTATACAAGTTGTGATGATGCTGTGTGCAAAAGGTGTATATATTTTCTTTGTGTGTCTTTGTGCTAACTTAACTGTATGGATAGTCTTTTGCGTCTCTGTGTGAGAGTGTGTATGTGTGTAAACACACACACACATACATGGGAGTCCTTGTGGATATGGACTTTGGTTCCGGTGGACTCGTAAGTGACAGGAATAGGCATGACCAATGAAGCGCTGTGCCCCGCTCTCATCCCTCGCCGATGAACTTCTTGGCCCATTAGGCCGGACTTAAGACATGACACAGTTATGGTGACAACAATTTGGTCCCCATAAATTGGTGTGAATGTTCCCCTCATCCATTTCCCTGTCACCATGCATCCTGCACTCACATGGAATTAGTCAGGGGGATGCATCACGGCAAGAAAACACACAGTGGTGTCCTGACAGAATATAGAAGACTGCTTGACTTAACTTCCTCTTCTTCTTGTTTGTTTATTTATAATTATTATAAAATGTGGATGTTTCATTTTTTACATGCAGAAAAGGAAGACTAAGAGAACAGAGAGGAAAAAGAGACAGTGGAGAGGAGAAGACATAAAAAGAGGGATAAAGAAAAAAGGGAAAATGGAAAGTGAACAGTGGAGTCAGAAATGTGAGAGTGATAGAGTGGTAAAGACTGGACAGGGAAGAGGAAGAGAGAGATACAGTGAGTGAAATGCAGGAGAAGTAGAGGGAAAGGACGAGAGGAATAGAGGAGAATAATTGAGTCACTTTCATGCTTGGAGCTATTTTTGATTGAGGTCTGCACACACACACACATTGTGGATGGATTTCCTCCCTGCACGAGCAGGGGCAGACCTTGAAGCTGTTTCCCGGGCTCACTTTGTAGGACTCTCCCTCTGCCTTCAGTCCTCCATCCCTACAGCTCTGCTGTTTGTCGGCACAGCTGCACAGGGAGATAAATACCATATCTGTGCTCACTGATGGTGGTCCGGAAAAACGGGTGCCTGCATGAAACAGGGTTCGGACCATCTGGCTGGGTGGTTGATTTTTGGGGAGGGGGGAGCGCGTGTCAGACTGGCACATGACAGGTGGTTTTTTAAGCCAGCCCGCTACCAACAGAAGCGGTCTTAATGCTTCCGTTAAACAAGACTGTGCATACTATGTCTGTGTGTGTGTGTGTGTGTGTGTGTGTGTGTGTGTGTGTGTGTGTGTGTGTGTGTGTGTGTGTGTGTGTGTTTGCATGTGTGTCTTAGTACGTGTTTATTTGTCTGGGTGCTGTATTTGTGTATGTATATGTCTTGTGCTGTGCTGTGCTGCGTGTGTTTGTTTGTGTGTATGTATGTTTGCACGCCACTCAGGACCCTAAAAAAGCCACAGGTATTTTCTGGCCCACCTGCAGAGACCCCAGTGCCCCACTGATTGCCATGTGTTCAGCTGCGTGTCACAGATGAATCCTTGAGGTCTGTGTGCTGTGTGTGCTTTTGTCATGGACACACACATTGTGATGCTTTATGCGTTGACAAAGATTGTCTGATTTTTGTGTGTTTGTATGTTGTTGTTGAAGGATGACAGCCATGATCTATCGAAGACAGATTGAGATAGGGGAGAGAGGTCCGTTAATAGCATGTACTGTGATGTTGTCAGTAGCAGTGTTTCTGTGTCAGATACGGTCTGATTGAGTTTTCCTCAAGATACAGCATCATTAGATACAGCATCATTATGTCCGTTGCTAATTCAAATACAAAATCGGTACCATTGCTGTCCCAACAGTATTAAAAAGACCACTAGTAATGTAATTGTAAACCTCACGCAAAACAGTTAACTGGTAGTCCCAAAAGATTATAATGACCCGTACTGGCTTGCCTGTGGACCAACACACAGATGGAAAGAAGGAGAGATTGATAAATGAAGAAAAAAAATCTGTCAGAATGAATCAGATCTGACTGTCTTCTTTTTCTCTGGCGGTGTGGCTCACTATGGACAGTCTGTGGTGACAGTGTGGGCAGCGATAGGAACAATGCCAGCCGTCACAGATGTCAAAACCGCATCAAAGAAGCCAGTGTGCTCTACCCTCCTCCTTTTCTAAGCCAGAGGAATAGGACAGGCCAGGGTTTTTTTTTTCCGGATAGCAATCACATGATGGAGGACTACATGATGGTACTGTAGGACTGCATGGAGAGCAGGCTGCAGACTTGTGCCTCTCTGTCTCTCTCTCCTCTCGGTCTCTCTCTCCTCTCTGTCTCTCTCTCCTCTCTGTCTCTCTCTCTGTCTCTCTCTGTCTCTCTCTCCTCTCTGTCTCTCTCTCTGTCTCTTTCTCCTCTCTGTCTCTTGTGTGATCTGAATTTTGTCATGTGCTTTTTGGTGCTGAACAGAACATTGCAGATTGCTGGCACACATTCCATAGACTAGACAACACTCTGAGGGGCTTAAAATGTGTGTCAGACTGATTCCTGTCCAGCAATTGGATCTGAATATCAGGATGTTTTGTTCTTTACAGAAAAAAGGGAGTGTATTCATCAGCAAAGTAATCAATGTCTTCAGACAGGCCAAAGTGTTTTTGAAAGTATACAGTCCATGGCATGGCTGTTGATATCGATTAGACAAAAGCCTTGAATAATACCACATAATGTGTTTGGTGTTTCTGAAGAGTGAGTAATGTGCAAGATATGCAAAAATACCTGGCCTTCATCAACTATTTTTTACATTTTTTGCCTTTCATGTTATTTTCCACATAGCATAAACAGCATGAAATCACTCCTTTTAGAATGCAGGCCTGAACATAATACCAGCACCTGTGGTTCCCAGGCCGTGTGGCTCACAGCATTTTTACTCAAAGGGGTTCAGTTCCCAGTGAAAATAAATCTAGGTAATGGGTCACAAATCATTTTAGGCTTTATCCACAGAGGTTTGGGAAAATGCATTTAGTCCTACTGACAACCCACTTAATTAGATATGAAAGCTAGATGTAAGCCTTCTGAACCTAATGATCATGTTCACGTACCAAGCGTATTTGGTCCAGATATAATATTATAGCTAATTTAAGTATGAAGATAAAATTAGAAGCAATTGCAGCTTCAGAAAAACATATGAGCTCATAATAACATTAAATTGCTAAAACTGCTGAATATCTAAAACTTGAATAGAAATGCAAACAGAAACTGATATGGTCAGATAACTTATATGAATATCATCATAAAAACACGATGCTCATCCCTGAGAGTACCCCATTTCAAGTAGGTTTCATGAATTTACAAACCTCATACATTGCAGAGATTACCTTATTCCTTGATCATTTCAGATATGGTTTAGAAAAATCTGTTTTACCAAGTTGAGCCAAACACTTACAGTACAAGGGCATATTTGTGAGAACTGCCATAGCTTTATTTTACAAATCTACCACTGAGGGATTGGCAATTTTTTAGAGCCCAGAGATTTGGTGTGATGGAGGATGGATATAATTTCATCTGGAAGACTGAGTACATTTTCAAAATCAATGGAACCTGTTTAATGTAATTGCTGGAGAAAATAAATGTGGAAAGAAAAGCTATATCATATTTCCTATTTGTTAGATTCAAACGATCTTAAAGCCTCGTCATCCTTAGAATTAAAGGGCCACCGTGATGCAATGCTCATGCAGGATTATAGAAAGGAGTGACGCATTACATAACATTACATTCTGCTCTTTATCAGTAGAGAAAAACTATGATAATGTTTATACACATCGGATTTAGGCCAGTTTAACTGATAATGGCGGTGTGGTTGTTAATTTTCCATGAGCAAGGGGAAAGCTTAATACGTGTGATGATGGTAGCTGCACAGACCAGTTGAGGGTGTAATGGAAACTAATCTCTAAACCCTTTATGGCTAAAAGCTGCTGTCTGTCATGTAGCTGTTTTATACCTTTTCACATGCAATTCCACACAATCCCAGTTATATATGAATCTCAAAGACGGGATTACACTAAAGCACAATATCAGAAGTGAAAAACTCTCTCTGAGTGAAAGGATACACAGGAATGACTTAAGAGCAGAATAATATTTGCAAACCATTTACCTGTGTGGACTTTTTGTCCCGTGACTAGTCCCTGAGAGGCTTTTTGGCTCTGGGTCTGAACTCAAGGTTGGTAAACAGCCATTTGGCCACATTTCGGTTTTTTTTGCGTGTGTGCGAAGGAGCAAACACAGTTGGAAATGTCCCCTCATGAATCTATCCTGTCTTTTGACCTTGAGATTTACAGTCTCAGGAAAAAAGGTTCTTTAGATAAACCAAAGATCCAGAACCGTTAGAGTCCTATTAGGTCTCTGTTTACTTAAATCATATTTGATTTTTGATTTTTGATTTTGGCATTCTATTTTTGTCAATCTTTGTCTGCATGCCTCAGTTTAAGAGTAGACCTAGTCATCCCTCTTCTGCTTAAAAAATCTGATTCTTTCTTGGTGTCCCATTTTTTTTATCCTTCACAAATGTCATTAAGTAAGATCAATACGGATTATTAAAGCCTGTTAAAGTGCTCTCCTTCTGGCCATCCTGCATGTAGGGGAAAAGGCAATTAGACACACACTGACTCATACGCACACACAAATCAACACATTTTCACCACAATTTTTGAGAATTCCTGCAGCAAATTCAGTCAGGTTTGGCTGTAATAATCACAGCATGTCCTTGCAAGATCCTGGTGGGACTGGCAGAAGCTCTGTATTGGATTTTTGCTATGCTCATTCGGCTACCTGGATTCCATGCCTATGATTTAGACCATTCCTAATGCATTTTGAAAGATAAGTGAAAAATGAAACCCATCTGCCCGAGGTATCAGTATGTTTGATATATATATTATTCATCATTAAGTGTTTGGGGGTCTCCTGAATCCTCTCCTTCAGAGAGAGGTAGGCTGTGTATGTTCATAAAATGTCTAAGTGATTTAAGTCTAATGATGTCTAAGGGTTTGTAATCACTTGTGTCATCCGATTCATCAGGCAAATAGGTCATGTGACCTTTTTGAAAGCGTAGAGTGACAACAGGTTTACAGCTCAGTTCAGATTAGTTGATGTGTAAATTACTTTAACGATGCATGATGTCTGTATTTAATCTGTTTAAATAAACCATAAAAAGGTTTCTTCAAGGTCACAATACAATGAAAGGGCACATTTAAACACTATTTTATGTATTCACAGTATGCATCATAACATAATATTAGTTGGTGAGTAGTTGCTACAGTAGGTAGGTTATTACAGACAGTGTAGTCGTATCCTTTGATACAGGGGGATGAGCCAGCTCCAAAAGTACACAGAACTTTATCCTTACTGCAGTATAGTGTCACACACTTCATTGTGTCAGGAATGCAAGTCAAGTGCTTAATATATTCTGCAGGCATGCCACCTCTGACTATATTTGTACATGATGATACCCTGATTTACTGCTGGAATCGACCGGCCTGTGTTGCTTTTGTGTTTTGTGAGCGTGTGCTTGGCCAACAGATGGCATTTAGAAGCCCCGTCATCCATAGTTCCACAAGAACCCGCTGTACATACAATACCTTGTCACAGCTAGAGTAGATGGACTCAGGACACAGTGATTGTACCGTCTCGGTGACAAATATATCAGCTTTAGCGCTGCACAGCTGGAGGGATTTTCTAGGGCCCTCACACATGCCAGGGAGCAACACACATACACACACACACACACACACACACACATACACACACATGCCAGGGAGCAGATGGAGGAATTATGCACCTCTATTTCTACACCGGGTGAATCATTTGGCAGAAAAATTGATTTTTAACGATTTAGCCTTCGGTCAACATCTCCGCCGCTCTTTAGCTGGAAAAGGTGCTAGGCCAGCAGCACGTAGTCATGCATGTCTGAATGGATGTCAGAGTTAAAAACAATGCTCTGGCTCACTGATTAACAGCTTTAATAATATGGGGGAAACGAGGATTTAGTGACTTCAGTGATGTAGTAAATGGTAGTAAATTAATGTAGTCATTTTTGCATTGAGAAAGATGTTCATAAAGGTCGATGGGACACAATTCATTGTAATTACTAAAATAATATGTTCATTTTCATCTTGGTATATGATTGTACAGAGTGCATTTTGAAAACACAGTCTTCTTTAAAACTGGAAATGCAGTTGGGGTACTTTCAGCAAAAAGTTATAAATCTCTGAATTTTGCTGTCTCAGCCAGTTGCAAACACACTAATATAGTATCATATCATATCATGTCTAATATATGAGTGTGCTGCCACATTCCAAAGCAGGAATAACTATAAAACTGTAGAGACGAGGAATGGTTTAAACAGAATCTGCCTTTTTGTCTCAGGTCCCACTCAAAGGATCCCAGCCAATGCCACTGCCATGGATTTCTTCCAGCTGTTCGTGCCCGACAATGTCATCCAGAACATGGTGACCCAGACCAACATGTATGCCAAGAAGTACCAGGAGCGCTTCGGCAGTGATGAGGGCTGGACAGGCGTGACGCTGGCCGAGATGAAGGCCTTCCTGGGCTTCATGACGTCCACCAGTGTGAGCCGCTGCGAGTCGGTGCTCAGCATCTGGAGCACGGGCTTCTTCAGCAACCGCAGCATCGCGCTCAAGATGAGCCAGGGGCGCTTTGAGAAGATCCTCAAGTACTTCCACATTGTGGCCTTCCGCTCCAGCCACGGGAGTAGCCAAGGCCTCTACAAGATCCAGCCCTTCCTGGACTCACTGCAGCAGTCCTTCGGGTGTTCCTTCCGCCCCTCCCAGACACAGGTATGGAGACGACAAAATTATCTTGCAAAAGCTAATACTGTTTTTTTTTGTGTATTTCCAGGCAAAGTGTTCAATGCGAGTTCAGACACAATGCACTGAAAACAATTCATATCGATTCCTCCAAGGCAATCTGCAAACAACCACACAAAATCTCAGCAGGGTTACCATTTCCAAAAGTATGACAGGCAGATTTTTTTGTCTCAGTGTCAGCAAGGAGTATTTTAGGATTTGAGAGGAAAACACACACCTTAAGCCTTGACTGTAGAGATAGCAATTTAGTCTCCAGTCACAAGCGCAGATCTGTGGTATACTGTATGGTGACACAGGGAGTTCAGTGGTGGGGTCATACACTTAATCCCAGACATACTAGGGTGTAATAAATACATATACGTACAGACAGCATGTGTTGCTAAAGGTTTTTGTTTGAGTTTGTCAAGTATGTATGCTAATATCAGCTGGATTACAAAAAATCCCCTTCCCCTCCCCTCACTCTATTTATTTATCTGACAATATATCTTTCAGTCGTTTCAAACTATCCTATTGAGAATTTGAAAAATGGTCTTACTGTATTGGTAGATAATGTGACTGTTCAATTGATTTACATTATTTGTATTGTCAGAAGCACAGTAGAAATCTAAGTAGCTCTAGGTATATAATGTTCCCTACTAAGTAAAAGGCTTATGGACACACACACACACAAACACAAACACACACACACACTTCCGAGGGCAGTATGACATTTGCAAAACGCTGTCAGTAGCACAGAGGTAATGGGGGCAAAAAGACAGCCAGGGCTCATGACTTAACCTAATGACTAGGGCAGATTTGAAACACTAGCACAGAGACCTTCCGATGTCAGAATGTCTATCGCACATGCAAAACGCACACACAGACAGACACACACACACACACACACACACACACACACACACACACACACACACACACACACACACACACACACACACACACACACACACATATACACACATCTCTGCTTATCAGAGTTCCCTGACCTCTGGGCAGTGTTGTTGTGCGTTGTGAGACATTTCGTACAGCATGTAAATTTCCTGTCAGACATCAATGCCAAGCACAGCAGCTCTCCAGAACTGCGTGTGTGTGTGTGTGTGTGTGTGTGTGTGTGTGTGTGTGTGTGTGTGTGTGTGTGTGTGTGTGTTTTAGAGGGGAGAAAAGAGGATATGGCCCCGCCAACCTCAAGATGTAGACAGAGAGTGAGGGGGTGGTCCAAGGTTAGAGATATAACCCTACTCCATAACTTGAGTTAGCACTCTTGGAGTGGGTAGGCGGTTGTTTGGTGCAGCAAGGCTGACAGGTTAGGTCAGAGTATGTATGATGTGTGTGTGTGTGTGTGTGTGTGTGTGTGTGTGTGTGTGTGTGTGTGTGGTGGTTGAAGTACCATCAGAACCTGCAATAAAGCAGTACCATGTCAAATAGCTATATCACTATTTGTATATACATTTTGATGGTTTTGGTATGGACATCTAATCTACATCTCATACAAATCCAACATGATATGAAATATAAATGCAGCTCGTTTTCTCCATTGCTGTGGTATATACCTATCCACACAGTTCAGGTGTTTGAAGAGCAAATCCAGTGGCTTCCTTATGGTTCTTCTTTCTAAAATATTTTCTATGCCTTCTGTACCATTGAACAATGGTGCCTGTTTCGAGGAAGCCATATAATACACCTGTATTGTGACAAGGCCCTGCAGTCTGTCACCCTGCTGTAATGTTATGTGGGTCTCGGACAGAGCCTTAGTCTCTAGAAAGTTCTGCTGGGCACCCACAGTGGGCAATGGAGCTAAGGGTTTTAAATAATGAATGCACTTCTTGGTATCTGGGAGGTTGCCAATCCTGCCCTTGCCCGCTGCCTCCAAAAAATCCATTTACACTCACCCCGCATCCCATGCGGCTTCATTGCCTTGATTACCACCGAGATTCTAATTAAATTAGGGGACCAGCTTCAGGAATGTAATTGGTCTTCTGTCAGAAGATGTTGGGCTGCATTTGCTGATTTGATGATGATATTAAACCTGAATTGAACAAAGAAAACATTTAGCTACTTACCAATTCATCAAACAGCCTTGTTAAGCAAAAGCCCAATATTCAACTGAAGAATGTACTAATTAAGGAAACATTAATTTCCCGTACGCACACTTTGTAGACAATTTCCTTTCTCTAGTCACCGTGATGACACACCCAGATTGCACAGGAAGTCAACGCAAACACTAAGACAGAGGGAGAGAGAGTGGCCCTCCTGCCCAACCTGCTCTGCTCTGCTCTGGGCTGAAGAGATTGTCCACTGGCCTCCCTCTCCAAGAGGCTCTCCAGGCTCATTTGAAATCCCTAACAAGGTGGATGAGAATCGACAGGGCTAATTTGCGCTTCAATATCTCTGTTGCAGGATGATTTAATGGTGATTTAGAAACTCAAGCTGAGCCCCATGTTTTGAGAGATGGAGATGAAAAAAGAGAATGTTCCAGAGCGACATAGATTTAGGCTGTTTGTTGGAGGTGGATTGCCTGGGAACTATTTTGACAGATCTCTTTTCCCCAACACTTGCTTTTGGCAAACACACTGAATTTATGAATGCAAAGTTGGGTGCTTTGAAACTGGCTTTGATTAATATTTCATTCAGTGTCTGCTGTTTGTTGCCATCCAAAAAAACAGAAAACAGAAAGAGCTGTCAAGAAATACTTTTGTCAATATGTTCTATTTGTCTGTGAGGGTGGAGAGGAGTAGTCAGTTGAGTAAAAATCCAAACTTCCATAGTCCTTCCATAATATAGCATGCCCAAATACACCAAGCAAATGGACGATTACAAGAAATGAGGTCTCCCAAACCACCACACCCAATGCTGTGAGAATCTGGTTTAGAGTCTGGTTCAGAGATGACTTTCCTCTCCAGCTGTGCTGTGTGATTGCCCATCCATGTGTCTGTTGGGTTCCCTGACGCTAGTCAGCCAGCGGCGAGGTAATGCTTTTCCACGGGAAGCCTGGCCTGCTCATGTGCAAAACAAACACCATCTGTGGCCCTGGGTTTCCCAGGTTACACACACACACACACACACACACACACACACACACACACACAAATACACACAAACACACAAATACACACACACGCACCATGGTGTCACCATGGCAACAGCTGCCACCCTGGCCAGCCCCCAAAGGTTGGAACGGGTCTCATCGGTCGGTGGCAAAGGCCCAATTACTCACCACAGTCCCTGTCAGCTCCGGTAGCCTCTGCCTGTCGGCTGGATAACAGCCCACTTTCACACTGGCTTAGCCTCCTCAACTCCCAGTTCCTCACCATACAGATGTCTGCTCTTGTCCTCCGCCACACCAAAGGGGTGAAAGTCGCAAAGTAGGTCACTGAGGAATTGGTATTTGTTTGGTCGATATGTTGTTTCTTTATGGAGGCCTGCTGTAACCTGCAATTTATACAGGTGCTAACTTGGTGCTAAGGCTTACCTTATGTTTTTTGCTCTCAGTGAGATCTTTCCCCCGGTTACATGAAGGTTAAATGAATGAAATAAATAAAGAGCTTTAGTCATTATATAATTAAGGCAGGAACTTGGCCCTTAGTTGGACAGGATAATTGTGTTATCTCTTGATGGGGGACAATGTGGACTGGGCTCCACTTGGCTGCTCTATTACAGAGTCAGAGGAGAAAAGCACTGAGATGGTTCATGGAAAGGCCTTGTTTCTTTGGCACAATGAATTCATGTATCCTCCACTTTCTCTCTCTCTCTCTCTTCCCTCTCTTTCCTCTTCTTCTCTCTCTCTTTATGTCTCTCCCTCTCTCACATGTTCTCTGATGTTCTCCCACTCTCCCCCTACTCTCTCTCTCTTTCTTTTCCTCTCTCTATCTTCTGCTCCCCCTCTCTTTTCTCTCTTCCCCAGGTGCTCCACGAGCCTCTGATCGATGAGGATCCCGTCTTCATCACCACCTGCACTGAGCGGGAGCTCCGCAAGAGGAAGAAGCGAAAGTTCAGCCTGTGGGTACGCCAGTGCACGTCCACCGGCTTCATCTGCCAGGTGAGTTATGGCCCTCAGCACTCCCCCCCCGCTAATGGGAACTAGAGGCAGCCAGCCCTCAAGGTGACATTGATATTGCATTTTCTTCGGTTGGTTAGTTCTGTGGAGGTTTATAGAAATATGTTTTATAGAAGTGTATGTATAGTATGTTTTATAGCTCTTTGTGTGTGTGTTTGTGTGTGGGTGTGTGTCTGTGTGTGTTTGTGTATAAACAGTTGCAGTACACTGTATAAGGTTTCTAGAAAGTCAGGTAGAGCAAGCAAGGTGCTTTTTAGGCTAGGTGTGAACAGATACGTATATATATATTTTTTTAATGCAATATATTACATATTATATCTATAAAATATTGTAGATATGTATCGCCTATCATAACATTTACATTTACATTTACATTTAGTCATTTAGCAGACGCTTTTGTCCAAAGCGACGTACAAGGGAGAGAACAGTCAAGCTAAGAGCAATAAAAAGCATGGTGTAACAATAAATACTACTTTACATGAGAATTAGAAAAACAACGACCTAGAAAAAAGGAAAAAAGAAGTGCAGGAATGTAACTGCTGAAGTGCAAGTTAAGCGCTAGTTAGGTGCCAGTTAGGAGGGGAGGTGCTCTCTGAAGAGTTGGGTCTTCAAAAGCTTCTTGAAGGGAGAGAACAGTCAAGCTAAGAGCAATAAAAAGCATGGTGTAACAATAAATACTACTTTACATGAGAATTAGAAAAACAACGACCTAGAAAAAAGGAAAAAAGAAGTGCAGGAATGTAACTGCTGAAGTGCAAGTTAAGCGCTAGTCAGGTGCCAGTTAGGAGGGGAGGTGCTCTCTGAAGAGTTGGGTCTTCAAAAGCTTCTTGAAGGTAGAGAGGTGCCTTATATTGTATGCTTTCTAGTGTTCTATGTGTTGGAGTTAGATCAAGATCAGCGTCAAAGCAGAAGGTCTTTGGATAGAGAGGGAGAGAATAAAAGAGAGATGGCCTATCTGTCACACCTACGGTCTGTGCTTGGACACTGGCCCAACCCCTTGCCAAATTTTAGTCCACAGTTTGTTTAATAATAGGATTCCCCAAGGTTATACTCAGAGAGGACAGCCATGCGTCAATGGCATAGTCAAGTTTGATGGTACATGGACAGCCCAATAACGTGAGCTCCCATCACCCTTAACAGACAGCAATTAGAGCTCAGGATATTAGCATTCACTTTAGAATAGAAAAAGAACCCTCATAGTGATATTCCAGAATTTTTCTCATTGACCTTGGATATCTTTTGGCCAATGTTGGCAATTAATGGTTACTGAATTTGCATGAGGATTTAAACTGAAATGTAAAAAAATAAATGGACGATATTCCCTCTCCTCATCTCATTCTACCCACAGCGGGGGAAATAAAAAGGGCTTGGCCACTTAGCCTAATTGCACTCTGCTCTTGGTGGGCGCCCACTATACACAGTACTATAATATGGCAAGAGTCAAACGAGCACAGGCCAAGAAATAATGGATTTGCCTAATGTTTCATCCCAATGGAGAGTATTAATTGATGTCTGCATTAAGCAGCTAGGTTAGTGTACAAGATAATGTGAGCCATGTTTTTACTCATTGCTGTGTGGCTCCATGTTGGATTATCAGTAAAGATGTGCCTTTTAAGAAGTTTACCTTTAGAAAACTGGGAGGCTGTTAACTTAGAAGTGTGCCTACTGAAGAGCACTATTTAGAAAACGAATCAGTCAATTGGCATAAACAAACAATCCATCCATTTTGATATTCACATTTGATTCATGGCAACGACCTGCGCTTTCTGGTGATTAAAGGATGACTTATCTCTGTTTCTCCGTTAAGATTTATGTCCATCTGAAAGAGGGCCCTGGGCCAGACGGTTTGGACACTCTGAAGAACAAGCCTCAGCTCCACAGTCTGGTTGCCAAGCAGCTGTGTCAGAGTCTGGCGGGCCGCAACTCCATCATCTTCACTGGACCCAGCATCACCAGTCTCAACCTCTTTCAGGACTTTGAGAAACAGGGTTAGCCTTTCCCTCCTTCACATGCTTTCTTCCTATCCTTCTTTTTGCTCTTTCCTCTATTCTCTCTCTCTCCTCTTTTCCCCCTCTCTCTCTGTCTCCAGCATCCTGTGTACATTTAGCCCTTTCTGTCTCTTGTTGTCCCTGCCATCGTCTTTGTCTCGTTATCTCTGCTCTTTCGGACTTTGTTCTGTCCGTTTGTCTTTCATGCTTTCTTTCGTTCTCTTCCCATTGTCATATTCTATCTCTGTGGTTTCATGCACCCCCCTGCGGTTTTTAATTAAAATGTAATGTAATAATAGCCTCAAGGCAGGAACACCAAGGGCAAGAAGTCAATGGAAGTCAACCTTGAACTGTACTGTGACGATGTTAGAATTTCTTTGTGTTTGTTTCTGTCGTCCATGTCTATCTCCTGCTATTGAAACTTACATACACTGGACAGTTTGCTGTAAGCATTTCCCTTTAATCTGCTCTCTCATCTAGTCGCTTTTGTATCCCGGGTACGAGAATAGAGAATATAATTGTTCAGCAGTCTTGTAGCCATGGTTACAACACATCAATCGTAATCTTCAAAGACCCAGAAAATTGAGCTGTGCTCTGCCTGAGTTTGCAGAGGAAGAGGGGGGCTGAGAGCTGGCTGTCTTTGCCCTGTCCTCACGTCCGTGGAAAACCTCATCAGATTCTAATCAGGCCTATGTGTGCGCACCTGTTCTCTCTGCAGTCTAGCACTTCTGCAGGGCCTGCACATGCTGACAACAACAACAAACAAACCTGCCTGGCAAAAACAAAATGGAATACCCTCAAAAACAAGGACCCACACCGGAGAGCTGATTATAGTGAATTCAGTGATATCACAGAGTGCTGCAATCTCTTTCAACGAAAATTCTAATTGCCCTTGTCTTGAGTGGATGATACTAGGCTTGTTCTTGTAAGCATAACTAAAGTAGGGAAACATACGGCAACCGTTTTAATGAGTTCTGTCTGTTCTCCCTGTACAGAGATCTACTGCTGTGGCTTACTGAGCACCAAGAAGAGTGACTGCACAGGGCTGCCCCAGTCCATGCTGATCAACACAGAGGGTGCCCAGCCCCGAGGCCAGTCCTGCACCATGATGAAGGGCAACATGTCCCTCATCAGCTGGTACAACAAGGGCAACTTCAGGTTCCTCACCAACGCATACTCGCCCACAAAACAAGGTGAGGGGCTCAGCGGTGAGCAGAGGGGAGCTCCAGTGTCACTTCAGTGAATCAAATCAGTGAAATGAATCACTGCCTTCCTCCATTTTACTCAGCACCATCATTCCTGTGCCGCATTTGATAAGCCAGTCATTCAGTGTCTTCATCTGAAAGGTCCAATAGAAATGAGACAGGGAATTTAATCCCAAATCCTGAAAAAAATGAAATAATCCCATGGCAGTGGTCTTACCTAACCAAATCATCCCATCTGTCGTCATTTCTGTCTGAAAATCTGTTACGGCGAGGGACAAGCTGAGCTAAGAGAATACAGCAAAATGTGTTTCACAAGATTCCTCTCGTCTTATTGCCTTCTGATTACCACGCTCACTGTGCAGCCTCGGCCTGTTTTTGGGTCACATCTTCTGGCTCTCATTATAAAATACCAATTTATGAGGCCAGTCAAAAAAAGCGAAGCAGTAATTTTCATTCAAATTGCTCTGTAGTCTCTCGCCACAATTTGCATGCTACGTTACTCAGCAGGGCCACAGTGCATTCCGGCATAATTACCACAGGCGCATCTCAAGATGCCTTTAATGTAGACAACAGATGGAGATTGGGTGTGCTACTAAGATATCAAAAGGGCTGCTAATGGGTAGAATATGGTGTTGGGGCACACAACGTTTCCCAGCCAATTATAGCTATTTATTCATTTTTCTTATACACAGTGCTCATTGACGTCTTTTACAATTTACAATGTTTGGTTCAGCTTCATTTGAGCCTGTTATAGATGTGGCTTATTCTGTGTGTGTGTGTGTGTGTGTGTGTGTGTGTGTGTGTGTGTGTGTGTGTGTGTGTGTGTGTGTGTGAGTGTGTGAGAGAGAGAGAGAAGGGAGAGAGAGAGACATATGTGTGTGACCTTTTCGGTTTTGTTTCCAGGGGTAATTATCAAGAGGAAAAGTGGGGAGATCCCGTGTCCACTCGCAGTGGAGGCCTTCGCTGCACACCTGAGCTACATCTGCAAATACGACGACAAGTACAGCAAGTGAGTGTTGAGCCTCAGACCCTTTCAATTACACACATCAAATACAGCAAGTGAGTGTTGAGCCTTAGACCCTTTCAATTAAACTCATCAAGTACAGCAAGTGAGTGTTGAGCCTCAGACCCTTTCAATTACACACATCAAATACAGCAAGTGAGTGTTGAGCCTTAGACCCTTTCAATTACACACATCAAATACAGCAAGTGAGTGTTGAGCCTTAGACCCTTTCAATTACACACATCAAATACAGCAAGTGAGTGTTGAGCCTCAGACCCTTTCAATTACACACATCAAATACAGCAAGTGAGTGTTGAGCCTCAGACCCTTTCAATTAAACACATCAAGTACAGCAAGTGAGTGTTGAGCCTCAGACCCTTTCAATTACACACATCAAGTACAGCAAGTGAGTGTTGAGCCTCAGACCCTTTCAATTAAACACACATCACCTTTGCCCCTGCTGCCTTTTGGCATGATGGTGCCCTTACATGCATGGCAGGGAATGCAATAGCCATGTTTCCACTATGGGGCCAGTGCAGGTTAGGCTACCTTCAGGCCAACCAGGGCTAATGGCCGGGGGCCTCAAGCTGCGAGAACAAAAACATTTGCGTTCCTACTATATGCCCCGTAACATAACATAGGCATAGCTTGCTGTTACATATCATAGCAAGCTAATGGTACAGCGTCAGTTGTTTAAATGAGTAGCCTATGTTTAAAGCACACAGAGGGCTAGCATAACATGCTACTGAGTATCCTGGGGTTTCACATACTATGGTACCGTGTTATGCAAAAACCACACAGGCTTGTTTTCATGCTTTGGCCATCTGCTTTGTTGTAAAAACAAAAACATTAGAAGTGACACAAGATCATAGTGGTCTGATGTCTTTTCTATACTTAAGTCTCCCTGGGTTGTTCTGGATGTAGGGAGTTTTGTTTGAGTATTCCTGTCCTGCTAGCAGCAGTTCTAAATGTGTGCGATATCATTGAACATGGCAATATTTAGCACTGAGCTGTACCTTTAAGCATCAAGAAGATAGCTGCAATTTCAAATATCCAGCTGACATTTACCCATATATTAAGACAGAGCGCTTTTGTAAATGTTATTGGGATCAATGATATTTTGGGATCCAAGTGCATGTTTGAATTGTTTGAATGTCAGTATACACTACTGATATTTAGGAGTCATTTATAAGTTTATCTTATTTTCTTAAGCTTGGAGAAGAGATGTTCCACCTGGCAGAGTACATGAGAAGACATGCCATAATATTTACGGCCATTATGCTCTAGCTCATTATGTCCAGGCAACAGAAGGGAAGAAGTCTGCAATTGCTTTGTGTTGTTGTTGCAGAAATCAAGAGGTGGGATATTGTCAGGAGACATTTGTATTTTTTTTTGTCTGAACAACTGGCATGCGTTAACACCAGTTGCACAGATAACGCAACACAGTGCTAATTAAGACTAAACGCAAGCTCAGTAGGCACAGTGGCAACCCGCCGTACGGAGCGGAGAGACCATCACTTACCGTCTGTCTAACCTTTCTTTGTCTCTAATTTATCTCAGCAGTAATTAGATGGTATTATTCAGCATTGGCTGAAGGTCCTCACAGACTTCCCCAGATTGCTCTCTCACCACCGTGAACCAGTGTGCACACATCTGTGCATAATGCTCTGGGATAATAATGGGACTAAGGCACTGCTTGGGCAAAGAGTGTGATTAATCAATCATTTGGCATCCATAATCATACAAAATTTCCAATGATTATTTATCTATTTTTTTTTATAGAAATAAATAGGCAAACCCTTAATTATCTAAGTTGCGAAGACAACTAAGCATGCCTGTTTGTGAATGAGAAATATAATTGTCTTCTCATAACAAATGAACAGGCAAATCATTTCAGCAAAACATAAATGTAGGCACATTGAATCAAAATAAGATGGTTTATTTCATACACATTCCCATGAGAGATATTTTGTGTAGCCTAGCTAGAACAACATGCTTATCTTAAATGTTATAAAATCAGAACATGTTAATATTACAGATCCCGACTGATATGGTGTTAATACTAATAGCCTACAAATTCAATGAGACAGAAGAGACAGTGTAACGGAGCGTCGTTAGAAAGGCCTGACGGCATGCCACTGGTATCTTCATACATATTTCTCAACACAACATTAGTGAAGTGTAAGGGACAGGGTAGCCTATCTTAAACTCTGGTTTCATTTCTTCTAGCATGGTTAAATAATATCTATCTGCAGCGCCACAGACCTGCAGTTTTGAGATCAACCATGTTTTAAGACCTACAGTATCAGGCTAGTAGCTACCATAGTTTTGGGCAGCAGACAGTGACAGGCTAATAAGCTAATATAATTTGGATAATTAATCGTTTTTGGGCGCTTCATCATTTCCAATGAATGTGTAATACAAAACTACATTAAAACAATCCTAGTAGGCTACTACAAACACTTTTAATGGTGTTTGCCTATACAGGCCTATAGCCTAACGCCTATCAGGTGTTTGCTTTGTTGAGCCACAAAGGCGGAATCCATGCAACAAACAGTATTCATTTTTCAATGCACATAGACATTTTGTTGTGATAAAGTTAGATAGTTAGAAAGGGTCGACAGTGGTACAGTAGGTAGAGAAGTCGTTTAGTAATCAGAAGGTTGCTAGTTCGATTCCCTGTCGAAGCGTCCTTGAGCAAGACACTGAACCCCTAATTGCTCCTGATGTGCAGTGTGCCATCAGTGTAAATGTAAAAAATGTGTATACCTTGTAAGTCTGCTAAATGACTAAATGTAAATGTAAATGTAGATAAACTAGCCTAGTGGCCTAGTTAAAGGTAAAGTCCATGATAGTAGGAGCAATTCGCTCGCGACTGTAATAACTTTTTGTCAAATTTAACTAACTGCTCCTCACGTTCCACTGGCATGCAGCGGGGGGGTTGGTATCGTCTTGAAGGGATTTATTTTTGGATATTGACCAGTGGACTCTACATTACCCCACTTATCATACAGTTACTTGCAAAAACGATAAAAAGACATTCCTCCAAAATATCTGTTCTCCGCTGCATGTCGGGGTGCTGTTCGTCCTGTCAGGATTTATTTGCCAATACTGACTGGCGGACTATACATTATCCCTTACACATTGGACCTCCGAACATTAGGGTGACTCATTCAATGGAACATTCTGCAGCATTCTGAAGAGCCATATAATAATACACCTTATTATACGGCTATTCAGAATGTTGCTGTTCGTCCTGCGGGATTTATTTTATGATAATGACCGCCAGACTATACAAGGCAAGGCAAGGCAAGGCAAGGCAAGGCAATTTTATTTATATGGGCCATTCTACCGAATTGGTGCAAAGTGTGGTCCCACAACAAGAAAAACTTTTTACAAAACAATTAAGTATTCAGACATAGATATTTACTAAGAATATGTTATGGTCTATTTAAACCCAAGACATTAAATGAGATAGGGATAAGCTAAATATATACAAAATCATCATTTATAGGGTACTTTCTATTGGGAAGTAGCTGTCCCCAACCCTGACATCTAAATTTCAACACTTTTTATTTTTTTTATTTTTTTTTCAATGATCTAATTTCAAAGATCTTTATGATTACGTTTAAACAGAACTTGGAAGATTTATATTTATTGTGGGTTTAATTTTTTTTAAATAAACTATGCTCAAAAAATCATGTCCATAGTTTTCATGTCACTACCGAAACACAGGAGTTTTAGTCCATTGGCTGAGCCTGGTTTTTAGCCACACCCCTGCATTTATAACCAGGCAGTGATACTGCATCCCTGTCCCTCATGGCTGAATGGTAAGTAGCTAGATCCCATACTTTTGATATAAATGTGTTCCAAAGTCTGAAAATCAGTGTGTAACCTTAAGAATGGTCACTACCGAACACAAATTTTTCTTCAATTAAGTAAACTTTTTGGGGTTTTATGCAAAGTATTATGTTTGTTTGTGTGTACACCTCTTCAAAGATTTGTTTGCTAGCCATGTAGTTGCTAGAATTATTTATTTATGCTCAAAGTTAGCTAGAATTGTCACTACCGAAACAGTCACTACCGAAACAGTCACACTACCAAAACATATGGTAAAGTTTCGGTAGTGACATGATCGTTTCGGTAGTGACAAAATGGAATGGTAAGATGAATTGTATAAATTGAACTTTGAAATTTGGTAAAAATTTCATTTTTATAGATTTCATTGTGAAAACCTTCAAGAAATATTTGTAAAAATACTCTTCAGAGAAGGGAAGGAAACACAATCTGAACAGGTTAATAATAATACTCTTTTACCATAGTGTATTACTATGTTTCGGTAGTGACAATTTTTTGGAGAGGAAAAACATTCCAACACATTCTGAAAATACAACATAAAAATTGACGGTTCTTTTACTAGAAATGTGTGCTTTAGATATGGTTCAATATACAAACGGACAAAGTTTTGGGAATAAAACCTACAAATTTTCAAAATATTTCCAACCTGACTTTGCACCAATTCGGTAGAATGGCCCATATAGCGCATTTCATGCACATGTGCAACTCAATGTGCTTTACATATACAATAGCAGGAAAGACAATAAAGAATTAAAATGATACAAAATAAGAGTAAAGTGAAACAAGTAAAAAGAAGATGATAAACATAAAAATAAAAGATAAGAAAGTAAGTGTACTGGAATAACATAATCATATGGAATATAGGTGCCACAACTCACAGTTTAGACAGGTACTCCTGTAGCAAGCAAATCAGTGAAGCAAATCAGTGTTCATAGGCCCGATAAAACAAGAAGCAACATTTGGGGCACATCTAAGTGTTTCTGGGAGTTTGTTCCAGGAATAAGAAGCAAAATATTTGAATGATGCTTTACCATGTTTTGTCTTAGGTCTATAAACAGTTAGCAGTCCCTTTCCAGATGACCTAAGGGTTCTTGATGGTTGAAAGGGAGTAAGAAGATCTAGGAGGTATTTTGGGCCCAAACCATTCAGGGTTTTGTAGACCAATAAAATAATTTTAAATTCAACTCTCTTGCACAGTGGAAGATGTGGTCGTATTTTTTGGTTTTTGTGAGAACCCTTGCAGCTGCATTATACATGATCCCTTACATCCCAAACATCCACCATCAGCACAAAAGTAGGGGTAAGACGACAAGGTGAACGAGGTAACGAAAGTTACTAAGTAAAGGATAATGTATAATCCGGCAGTCATTATCGAAAAATAAATCCCATATTATGGCTTATTTTGTTTTGAGATCAGTAGAATAATAAAGGCTAGACATAAATACACACAGTGGTTTAACTACTTTTGTAAGTAGTTCAAAGAGAGTTGAGCACCAAAAAGGAAGCCACATTTTGGCAACCATGTATAGAGTCATGTTGACGCTCAATCTGCACTGCAATCCGAGGCTCTGATTGAGACCTAAAAAGGGTTTTCCACAAGTTAGAGAGACCTTTTTGTGTACTCTATTAATGACTCTTTATCCCATTTTCTCTTTGCTTTCCTGTAGGTACTTTATCTTCCACAAACCTAACAAGACCTGGCAGCAGGTGTTCTGGCTGACCATAAGCATTGCCATAAACAATGCCTACATCCTGTACAAGATGTCTGACGCGTACCACGTGAAACGCTACAGCAGGGCACAGTTTGGTGAGAGGCTGGTCAGGGAACTCCTGGACTTGGACGACTGTTCACCTACGCAGTAGAAGTGACCACCTTCCTATCTCTCTCTCTCACACACACACACACACACACACTCACACACACACACACACACACACACACACACACACTTACACACACACACACACTGTCACACACCAACATACAGCATATGCATACACTCATTTAACTTCACCACGACACTACAAGTCTAAACTAAATGTTTGCGTCCCTCTACTCACTTACTTTGTGATTGTCATCAGTCGTTTAACGCAACCCGCGCCAAGTCTGGATGGCATAGACGGGTGACAGACTGACCACAGATCAGGAACGGAGGCTCTGTACCAAGACCCCTCTGGCAGTGCACATAGTGCACTGCATCTCACGTGTCACGTCACAACTTTAATGTCACAGACTGCATGCTAAAGCTAAAACCCTCCTTCATGCGTGCTGTACCATGTGCCCTTGTTAACGTGCAATGATCGTTTCAAAAAGTGGAGTCCTGTGGTGTTAGCTAATTACTCGCACTGTAGCTGTGAAGAGGAGAACAGGAGAGAGAAAAAAAGAACAGCCTTCAGTGACTGCCCTCCCTCTGTGAATAGTAATATGATCCCCCACAGTAGAAAACCCCTCCTCTTCATCCAGTATGCATAATAATGTGTACGCACTGATTATGAATCAAAGAGGCACCACTCAGAGTAAAAAGGAAAGACCCGTGCTCGTACAGCAGTTGCCTCTGGTCTTTATACATACAGTTGCAAGGTAGGGGAGAAGATAGGCGTAGGACACCACAGCGCAGGGTGTTGCGTCTCTTTCACTGGTAAATGTCTACCAGGGTTAAATCTTGATGCTGGACACTTGTGTGCGCTTGACTACTTTATCTTCAGGTAATGAATGCTGTTATGAAAAAAAAACTCAGTGACACATAATAATGTGTGCTTGATAAGAATGAACTACATCCAATTATCAATGCCATCAAAACCATCGCCTCATCCTAAAGCCAACTCTGAATCATCTGAACTCCGAAGGTGATCCTCAACTGACTAATAGCAATTCCCTGAAGCTTACAAATGCTTCAACTGACACCCTATGTGCTATTCACCAATATCATCTGAACAAGATCTGTATCAAATGAATGCACTGAATGAGAGGCAACAGCGAAATCATGGAATCAGAGATGGAGACTGGTGTTTGAGGTCCAGACTCTAACTGACATCTCTGTATCAAGTCATGACCCTCAACCTTTTCACAACCAAGGTTTACCCAATGGGACAAGCTGAGACAGGCCCACAGTAGACAGTATGTCCTGAATGAGTTCTACTTTAGCTTATTCATGGAAGCACCTCACTGTGAAATGGCCATATTTTTGTCATCAGGATGTAATGGCACTTGACAGACATACTGGAATTTATTTTTCTTTAAATTCTTTTGTCCACATTTTGTCCTGGTGTTGTTTATCTGAGGCAAGCCACACAACAGTCAATTCAGATTGGTAAGGAACGTATAAGCCCCCCACTGTCACTAAAAGACACTTGTCTGTACAGAAGTCTTGAAACAGCTCCTGACTTCAACTTACTCTATGACAAATCCAGCCTGATCCGGGAACTCAGGATCAACTTTAATCAATATAGTATCTATTCTAATGTTCGTGACATATCTGTCCCCTCTATCGTAAGTGCTTCAGTGCAGTACTGTACGTCAGCCTTTGTACACCAGTCGAGTGAATGTCCCATTGCCATGGAAACATAATCTCTGTACAAAAGAGTGCAAGTTACTACTGTGCCACAGCTATGCTTATAACTGGATCTTCCAAAGTCTTCCCAAAGGTTCTTGTTTTGTTTCTTTTGGTCTGGCCTAATCTTTTGAAGATTTTTCACCAATCATTCATGTTTTCCACTGTGAAAAATAATAGATATAATATAGATATTATAAAAATGAAATATAGATATTGAAATAATTATTTTGGAGCATAGTGAGGCTGAAAAAGACAGCTCTGTAACAGCACTTTTCCCATTCTCCTTTTTGCACTTGGAAGCTGTTAAGTTTGAAAGCATGACTATGTTTACTAGCTTTAAAGTCTTTATGAGGCATTAAATGTGTCTGGTAATCTCCCATCTCTCATGGAGCTCTGCCCTTTATGTAACACACACGCAACATCTGAATTATTCATGCCATGATGTTACTGCTGTCGAGAACGATAAAGATCTCCTTCACCTGGTATCATCATCTCTGTATGGTGGGTAAACCATCCATTGTTATTTGTCTGTCTGAGAAAAGATGGTTAGCTATGAGGAGAGAGGTTGAGACTCTGTGCAGGGTTATTTATGTTGTGTATGGGCAGGCCTTGCTTTTGAAAGTGAGTGGAGAGATGCGCTGAAAGGCAACTGAGTGAGAGGGAGAATGAATAGAGAAGATTTGCAAACGGTTTCTATGGTGATGTGTGCTTTCTAAATGGTGAAATGTTATCAATGTGTGAAAGTACAGTGATTTAATTATCATCAGTCTAACATACTAAGGATTTTTTCGTTAAAAATGTTAAGCATTATGTGCATTGTCATGTCTATAATATGTTGCCATTGGTCTTATGTGTGTATGTTCATTTGTGAGTTTGTGTTTGTATCAGACCCCTTGACAGCAATTCCTGGTAGACAACCAGAGACTACTAGTAGACATAATGTGCCATGCATGTCATTCTCTCTCAGCAATGTCATGAAATTGGAAATGGTGTGAGTTTTTTTCATGCCACATGTCACATGTCACACATGTCAGTCATACCATATCAATACTACTTTCAGTGTCAAGCATGTAAGGAGTAAATCAATAAAGAAGCAGCACCTTAAAGGAACACTTGGGGATTCCTCAACCTGGGCCCTATTTTTTGATCTTTTTGTGTTAAAAATGTTAGTAAGGACAATTAACGATTGAAATCGGTCCAGTATTGAGTTAGAATGCTGTAATCGGCAACTGCAAAATAGACACAGGTATATCTCTGTAAGGATCCTTTCCATGTAGTCAGATACCTTTAATTACATTATGAGCCTGTCTGGCGGGAAAAAAGTGGTTTACTTTGACGTGGATGCTTGCCCCATAGGATTACATTGTATAGCCGTTGTACAGTTGCCTGTGTTGGTTTTGCGTTGACATGTGTCTGTTTGGCGGTTGTCGGTTATAGCATTCAAACTCATCACTGGACCAATTTCGATCATTAATTGTCCTTCGCAAAAGTTTAGACCCAAAAACATCTCAAAATATGGGCCAGGTTGAAAAGTCCCAAAGTTTCCCTTTAAGGAAATACCTTGCCAGGCATACTAATGCATTTTTGAAAGATATTGAAGTAGTCGGAAACATTGCCTGATTTTCTTTTATCATGCTCAGATGGGAAGTATTAGAGTCTTCCCATTGTCTTGATAATTGATAATTATGGTGTGCACTTCAATCACTGCTACCTAAAGACAAAAGAGAACAATGACATCCTCTCCATCATTACTCTCAGCTCCTTTGAAATGTCTGGCCCAGGTCAATGATTTCCTCCTGAGCTACTTAAGTTGGAAGAGCCCAGCCATGTTCAGTGTGGTCTCCCAGTGCCTTTCTCTGTTATGCATCCAACTTCACGGACATGATTCATTTTCAAGAGAGTGATGTAAAACTAAAGCGACCTTGATATTCTGTTTCTTGTGTATCTGGTGAATTATATGGTGTGCATTAGAGATACTGGGTAGTGGTTGATAAATAAAAAATAAGGCAGATTGCAGTGGCCACAGCAATGAACACCTTGTTCTTGTACATTATGCACTGCACGTCCTTTGTGGCCCTGACACGCTATGAAAGTCTTGTTCTGGGAATGATGGGTTGCATTTCATCCATTCACTGACTCTGGACTCTCATCATTGCTGAATGGTTGAATGGAGTCCTGCTCCACTACCAGACTGAAGCTCTGCATAGAAAATCGATTCAGCAGCCATTAATGATACATAATTATTGCCGCTCGTGTGTGTTTGCTGAAACGTGTTGCCATAATTTCCCCTGGGAATGACACGTTCAGCCCCGGTGGCAAGTGAAGCAGAAGGACGTTTGAAGAATCAGTCTGAGTGTGTGGAGATGAGTGATGCCCACACTGCCTAATAGTTTTCATCACACATCTCACACATCCAGTTAACGTCCGCTGCTGCACACAGCCATTGAAAACGCTCTGTTACTTACAGACCATAATTTCATACAAGTGCCCACGACCTCCTGATCATCCCCTTAGACTGCATGCTATCAATGGCATTGACTCTCACCAACCATTTCTCACCAATGTCCTGGAACATTTGTTGCATTGGGTGAAGTTTCGTCACATCAAAGATGTTCCTGTGTTGTTTGGGATTCATGTATTTGTTTACTTGCCAGTTTGTTTGCTTCATTGACACTCGAGGATGTAAATGCCATATTTTGTAGCTTTATCTTATGTTGATTACAGATTTCACATTTCTTAAAATGTTGCCTGCAACTGTAGTGTATATAAAGTTATTGTAATTACTAGACCATTTTCTGAATTGAAAATATGTGTGATATGTTTAAAAAACAACTCAAATCTTAATCACAGTTATTCTATTGTGAAATGGTGATGTAATTTATTTTTGTGAACACTGTCTATGTGAATAACTGGATGAAACTTTCACTTACAATATAATCCCATATCTTGTTTTGTACAGTAATTCCATTTATCAACTACACATCAAAACAAATGTTAGAACAGCAATTTACTTCAAGCACTATGTATCAACTGTACTGCAGATGGGAGATTATTGGACAGATTGTTTCGCCTGTAATGGTTTCTGAACTTACTTTGTTTCGTTACAAATTATTATTATTGAGAATCAAAATGTGTGTACTGTAAGAACTCTTGTCTTGAATGTGTCTGAGTGTCTGAATAGATTGAATTTAATGAGGAGAACTGGGTCCTCTGTAGTACCTGCGCAATCATTCATGAACACTAGTCAGCAACCAGGATGCAGGCATCAACATGACCTTTACAGTTGTGTAGTAATGAAGGAATGCTTGATGAAGGTGGTTGCCTCTGGTTGTTATGAGTCCTTATCGGATGTGGTTCTTACGTAGATGTTACATGCTGTGGATATGGGTGGCTGTTCACATGAAGAGGAACTATGTTAATGGTGTCTTTTCACTCTTCCTGCAACTGAAAGTAAACAAACTTCGCTGACCTCAGGGCTACATCTCTGCAATCCTGTAGTTACACAGACTACACAAACAAATCAGCCAAGAGACGGACTTTAAGCCTCTCCAGGTGCTACTAAATCACAGAGAGCAGAGGGTCTTTTAATATAGGGGACAGGCCAGGAGTGAGGAAAGTCAGAACCGTGGCTGTTTTTACACTACAATGAGTCCTGTGGTCAGCTGAGAGATGGGTGTGCTGGAAAAGCAATAGAGAATTCGGCTCCTGGTGAACATCTGTGGTTGTTTTGTTTTGTATTCTTGGCAAGCATAAGAGTTCTGTACAAAATCACATTTCGAACGGAAAGTCTCCATCCGTAACCCAATTTGGTACGCAGAGGAGGTTTGCCATTGTGTTTGAGAGAGGCAGATCGCTGCATAACACACTCTACGGAACGTGTCTACTGTAGGCTGGACCAAATCTCAACCGGTATCTAATCACCACGCAAAGCCAGAATTTAATGTGACTCGATCTGTATCTATTAACTTTATATGACAGTGCACTGTATGGATGTCGTGGATGTTCTCGTGTCGACTTTAGAATCTGCTTAGTGTCCTGCCTGTGTGTGTTTTCACTGTGGTTGAGGTTGATTTGGAAGGGGGCAGTGTTTTGGGTGAGAGTGTGGGTTCTGTGTGTGCGCATGTGAGTGAGTGTGTATCTCTGTGTGTGTGTGTGTGTGTGTAAACCCGTCCTATCGTCTGTAACCATGTTGTTTGCTGTCTGTGATGCTTGTGTGAACAGTGCACCACCCTGATGTCTGAAGGCCTCCTTTAACACACATAACACCACCCCTATGTTGATGTGAGTTTACACTGATTTGCACACTTCTAATAAATGTGATGACTTTTTAAAATTCCTGTTGTTCAAATTTTTGAATGCACATCAACAGCATACACAGTACACACATTTCTTCTCCCATGTTGTATGTACTATATGAGGCCTACCTCCTGTTCAGTTAATGCCAAATACTTCCTGTTCAAAACTGGGGGAGCAGCTGACTGAAAAAGATACAGGTCTGATCTGGCATAGATCCAGACCAGTCAGCTGCTCTCTAATCATCCAAGACAAATTCACAGGACTACCCAGTTAACTGTCGTACCATCCAGTGGCAGACGGTAATACTTTAAAAGTACTTTAGTATTGGTGAACCTGAACAAGCCATTAACTTGTACATCATCAAGCAATAATGTTGTGTTTAGAAAGCTTATTTGTCAATCAATGGATGCCAATAATTTGGGGATGTTACAGAGGCTGAGCCCGAGCCCTAATGACAAAGAGTACAAGTCCTGGGTGTATACACCATATATGAAACTTTTCATGTAGGTTCAGTAATTAGTTACTTCTACTTCAAGGGATATTTCTCCCTTAAATTAAGTTAGCCATATAATCTATACAACCTCGTGCCAGCAGTCACTACAACAATGATTGTTGTCAGAGTAGCACAAAATTAGATATACTGCAAAGAACTGATGACCAACTTTGATTACAATGAATGCTGTCAAACTGTTTGTTTCACAGAAAAATAAACCAAATATGAGGCTCTTCTGACGTGAGGATAAAAAGATGGCAGAATTGTAATTTACACCCCTATTTTTTCCCATTTATCATCCCTATCCCTTTAATACGTAATACTATCTTGTGTTAAGAAAGAGTTTAAAGGTCTGTTCATGTTAATTGCGAAAATAATGGTAATTAAAGCCTAGTTAATGACCAGACAGGGTGCATCAAAAGTAAACTCAGTGGTGTCTGGATTGATAGCATAATAGCATTCGAAAAGGCAATAGCACTGAAAAAGGCAGACCTTAAGATACTGTGCAGTCTTATGTATACACAGTAGACACAGCCACACAGTCATATACATAACAAAACAAACACAATAGCTATAAACCATGTTCGATTCCCAGGAATACAGCCATAAAAATGACATCTGCATTAATCATACTATTAAAGCACATGGCAAACAACCGTGTTACTCCAAAGCAGTAGCACAAAAATATTTCAATAAAAAACTTTGTTCAGACTGTTAACGTGACCTTGGCCCTCCTCGGCTGCTTCTCCGGCAAGCTACTACAGCTCGTCGGCCTCTAGAAGTGACAGATGGTCAGACCAGTCCAGCAGCGCCACCACAGGAATAGCATTACATCATCCCCCCAGCACACAGTGTGTGACCAGCAGGCAAAGTGCGCGGCCCACAAATCTGTTTGGAGGGAAAACAACAAGAAAAACATCTTTCCCCGTATACACTTCAAAGGAAGTAGAGTAGACGGCTCTGGTATAACTCGCTCTTGTTCAAACCAGATCAAACCTGTGCCTCTAAGGAAAAGTAAAGGCTTTCCATGAGGAGCTTCGTGTTGCCATGGCATTTGTTTCTTTTCACTATGGCAACTTCTAGGTACTCTCTTTGCCTTTAACAGCATCCTACTGAAGCCCACAGCTTCGAGTCAAAAAGCCAGCATGGTCCCCTGTATCTCTCACAAGTACACATTTCCAGAGGACCAGATCCTAGTCACTAGAACACTTGAAATCACTTGAAAGGTGAATGCCTGCAAACCTCCTATTGTATGACCGAATGCAGGGCTATCCCATTTCTAGGCCCCTGCCTCTACTTTTCCGGGAACACTGAGGGTAGCCTAATTCTGGCCCCATCCACCTTTCCTGATTGACCCCCACCACCCCTCTTTGATGTCTCTGTTGTCAAGTGCTCTACATGGACACACCACAGCTTTCAATGTGTTTGTGCACTTCTTGCTATAGCAACTACTCACCACTAGTCAGCCTGTGAAATCTCAGAGGCCTAGCTGGGCCCACAGCCATGAAGGTCTTATTAATGACTTTAATTCCAATCAAATGGGTCACTCAAATGACTGCACAAATCCAAGCTTGTGATAGCTGCAGTGGTCTATTACTATGTTAGTGTATGACTCATGCTTTAGGCAAACACAGGACAGTGCATCTGGCAGAAGCCTAGTTAGGCCTTCTGCCACAACGGAGGCGCGCTTAAACTCAATTAGACGAGCTGAAGAAACGAAGCCTTGAAAAGGATTAGAGCAGGCCGTGAAGGGCGTAAACAGTCATGATGTTAGTGGCTGCCTACACTAACAGACAGGAGAGAAGGCAGCCATCCAGTGGAAACAACTGTGACTTCGTCAACAGTCCAAAAAAGAAGAAAGCTTGGATCTTCAGAGCCCATGGTGTGTGTGCATATGCGTGTGTGGTAGCGCGTTGAGTGCGATGAGACATGCGCTCATTAAAAACAACAGAGTGCTTTTCGTCGTCTCAGAAGCACAGCGTCATGTCTGGGCCCCGTGGTGGGGTGTGAAATAAATGAGCGTTCCGAGCCGCGCGAGACACACCGCACGCAGAGATCTGTGCCTCTCCGGAATGTGAGGTTAGATCTCATCAGGCAGCCTCTGCCGAGACTAGCTTGACTCATGTTCACAAAAACGGTGTCTCAGAATACAGTTAATGATTACAAACAAGAATTTTGATTCTCGTACTAAATACGGTTTCATCCCAAGGTTTTTATTAGTTATTGGTCAAACCTGCAACAGGACTCTAGCATTGATCCCAGTTTTAAAGATACAAACATTTTATTTTGTAGTTAGTTCATCTAGCTAGTTCACAGCACCTAGTATGAGACATCACTTGCTCCCTTTCTGATGCTCCTAACTCTTTGCTTACTATAAGCATGTGCATCAGACTGCTTACATAAGTCAGAGATTTTTGCCCTTTTCTTTTTCTGACGCTCCTTTGGCCAGTCCAGGCCTGCCTCTTTTCAGTTAGACTTATGATTAGCATGGTGAAATACTGTCCAATTCAGAACTGGACCAAAAAAAAGAAACAAAAAAAAAACACAAAGCTGCAAAGTATGTGTGTGTTTTTTCCTTTTAGGTGTGTGTGTGTAGGGTAGCCAAGGAATTTTCACAGACTGATTAATTATATAGTTATATTTATATAAACCCATTTATTTAAGTTATCTCGTTTTCCTCATTCAAAGTATTTTTTTTCGGCATATCTATAAAACAATGAACAGTTACAAGCTCTGTACAGTAGACCAATTCACTATAGACTGCAAGTTTATGTGTGTGTATGTACATGCATGGACATACAGATTGTATATACACACATATACACATTTACAAATGGTGATTCTCCACACGGTCTTCTTTTCCCATTGGATACGACAGTTTCCTTACAATACCGCGGGTCTATTTGGAAAAAATAATCAAAACATAGAAAATAACACTTCAAAATGCATTGTTTTGAAATTATGATTTTGTGTATTACATCAAAAATTCGACATCTCCCATTACATATGAATTTCACATGGTCTAATCTTTAATACAAATGTATTGACAAATGTAAATTAAACCGTAAATAACTTTGGCACACTGTGCAAATGTAAACATTAGATCCAATTTAAGATTAAAAAGGACACCATCGTCATTTGTGGATTATCATCTAGTTTACCACCATCTGTTTGCTTCCATTTGATAAGGGCAACAAACATTGATTGTATTTTCTTTATTTTCTTATAAAAATCCTGTTGTCCAAAAATAAAGTGATGGAGACGTGGTGTGAAAAACACACTCTTCTGTTTGGCCTCCTGGTGGTGGTGGTGGGTGTTAGGGAGGGGGGGACTCAATAAAATGTGTCGTTCTTTTTGTTTGACTGTCCCTTTCTGCTCTTCTTGTAGCTAGTAGTGCATCATGGGACAGTTTGAAGCACTTCAGCCATGGAAACAACAGGAAAAGTTCTACATCCTTTGAGGCAAATTTATATTAAATCAACTGCAAGTTTCAGTTCAACAGCTGTTTTTTCTCTCCTTTTGTGGTCATTTTGATCAACATATTTATATACTCATTCATTTGTTCTAATACTTAGAACCTCTACAATTTAGCATTACCCTGTTGAAAAGGTAATTTGAAATATGAAAACGATACAGGTATGGGTGGCTTCAGGAATTATATGTCTCTCGCAACAGACTTGTACAGCGAGTGAGAGGGGATTATGTCCAGGTGATCAGAGAGTTATTTCTAAACACACAGTATTACTGTCATACAAAGAAGAGGGGCTAGCCAAAGAAAAAAAACATAAGTGAATGTCACATCGTATAGTATTCGCTATTCTAGAATAAATTAATTACAATGATGTTGGGATATCCCAACTCAGACTTAAAAAAAAATATATCTATCATAGTAACACGACTATGGAGGGATAACTGCCTCTACACGTCCTGCTTCAATCACATTTAAAGAGGATTTCGGCCAGGTCATCGAGAGCAAACCAAAATCCATCGTTAGGTACCGCATGTTTTACAAGCCATGTTAGGTGTTGGGCTGTGCCATCATCTCTGAGCGAGACACGAGACTGTAGGTGGGTGGTTGGAGGATGACAAAGGAAAAAAAATGAAAGACGGAACATCGACAAGAGCGAGGAAATCTTATTGCTTTTCTCCCTTCTGTGCCCTACAGACTAGCAGTGAGCTATGCTTTCCTTTGCAGAGAGGTTACCAGGGGACAAATAAAATAACAACAAGTCCTCAACAAATCACAGTCACGTCTGTCTCCGCTTACAGTATAATGGATATCTGTTAAAAGGCAATCACCTTAAGTCATTGGGAGAACACACAGAGAAAGTTTGAGGTGTTGACAAACAAACAAACAAACATACATAACAAAACAAAAAAGAGAGAGAGAGAGAAACAAATAAGATAGTCAAGTATTGGTACTATATGCGATCACCAGGTCACAAGACCTCTTGGTTCAGACTGTTGAATTAAAGAAAAACAAACTAAAAGAAAGACTGCAATTATGTCATACGAGTGCAAGACATAATAATAATAATAATAATCGCTCATGTAAAATCACCCTCTAGAACCTTCTGGGTACAGAAAATAGGATGAAATATACTCTGCACAGAAGCCTGCAGGCCCAAACAGTCTTTGTATCTGGCCGACAAGATGTGCTCACAGAGTGGAACACCGACACAAGACGGAGTACAGGGCAGAAAAATAAAACAAGTTGACACGACTTACACCAACACAGTCAGAAAGGAATAAGAGAATATACGGAACCATCAGTTCAAATTTACTGATTTGTAATAATCACTTGATTCTTTTACATGATGTAACAAACAAACAGACAAAAAAGGAGCATCTCCTTTAAGGAGTCCATGGAGAGAACAATGATGACAAAATTGGGACAATACACTGCTTTCCTGTTTTGTTTTCTCTTAGTTCCTTCAAAGCATACACAAAGAGGGGAAATAGACAAAATGAATCTAAATACATTGTGTATCTTTTTTTCCCCTGTTCAGTCTTTAATGTTTGAGTAAATTTGCTGAAGGGGACCGAAGAGGACGTAACACATACACACACATACAGTGGTAGCATCCAGTGCTGCACCACCAGAGAACCCAGCAGCGAATCTACTTCCTGGACACTCCCCAAGGCCCCGCCCTCCATCCCCCCCATGGATCAGAAGGGACTGGCAGGGAGGACGTCGTTCTCATTGTGACTGACATTGCACCTTATCTTTTCCCCCGTCCATCAATACCAGACAGAAACTTAAAAAAAAACAACAAAAAAATACAATGACCCTTGGTATAAATTGTAGAAAACAATGTTAGTCTTTTTTCCAACCCCACCCTCCCTTTTTGCCCCATTCCCATGAATTCCAGCGAGTCCACTGACTTCAAACTCGGAACTTCCTGTTCCCCAAATCCCTCCACCCCACACGCAAAAAAGCAGGCCAAGTGCTCCAACCTTCGTCAAAGTCTGAGAGGGAGATTTGTGCTCAGTTATAGAGTTCTCTCCCTTTGGGCAGCCGGAACACTCCCAGAACCAATCGAAGGAACCAACCCCAAGTGTGCTGAAAGAACAACTACCTGCGATCAGCTCCGGTCGGCTGTAGAGTGCCGGGCGGGAGCCTCAATGGAGATGGTTCAGAGTTTGTTTTTTCTTTACATTCGACAATATTAGTTACTTGTGAAGGAAAGAAAATATAAAAATAAGAAAAAAAAGATTGTGTTCTTTCTTTCAGAAATATGGTGGAAATTCAATGGACAAAAATAGTGAGATAGAAAAAGATTGACTAGAAAACAAACAAACAAATCCATCAAGGTGATTTTTCCATCTTAAATTGCGTCAGAAAGAAGGAACTCAAAGGAAATAATAAAAACCCAAAAGGGGAAAAAAAAAAGAATGTAGATTCACTTTTCCAAGAAACTGGACCAAAATTTAAAACAATGAGGTATATAGTTGGATGGGAAATCTTCAACACACACACTGTTTTTCATATGCTCCAATGCTGTTTCGTCGCTCATCAGATGCCCCCGCACCATAGGGGCCCAGGGCTGGTGCTCAGGTCCCACAATTTGGTGCTGTGTCCTGTGTGGCCCAATAGGCAGCCCTGACAAGGCCTTACCAGGGTGGATAGAGAGAAAGACAGGGAAAGGAGATAAGGAGGGGAGGGGGAGGATGAAAGGATGGGAGGGATGAGAGGTGGAGAGGTGGAGAGGTGGGCCTAGGGCTGCAGATTGAGGGTGAACTTCCACTGTTGTGTAAGCGAGGGGCTGCACACCTCCACAGTGAGCCCCCCTGTGCGGGCCCCCCGGCTGTCCAGGCACAAGTTGCTGCCCACGTGCCGCAGCTTGGCGTTGCTCTCGATCTGCTCCCATTTCTACACACACAAACAGTGGGGAAAAAACACAACAATGTTAAAGATATACCCAGAGCTTATGTCATTTTTAACAGGCTGCTCTGTGTGTGTGTGTGTGTGTGTGTGTGTGTGTGTGTGTGTGTGTGTGTGATTTTCAGCAGGCTGTGTATGACATGCTCAGCATCATATGAAAACGGAATCGGCACAGTCTAGTAGTGAAGCTTTCCATGAAATCCTATCTGTATTTCCTTAAGCTTTTATACTGCAGCTAGACATAAGGTTTCCAGTTTCCTAGAGAATTCAAGCTCTCGCACTTTAAAGCCTTCTGTCAGACCTTGACAATGACGCATGGTCTCAATGAAAAGAAGGAGGGGGGAGGTGAGCTTTTGTGACCTTCTAATGAGGGGTAATTTGAGGGTCACTAAAAAAGAAAGCTTCCATTAAGCAACCAGTTTCTCTCTCCTGGGCAGACTTCGATGTCATTTTTCTGTCCTGTCCCAGACACAGATCCATCCGCTAACTGGGGTCACACAGAGGGCAGAATCGAAATGCCTGCTACTTTTTGTTCTCTGGGGGGACCGGTGGTACCTGTGATCGATCACATCTGTGCTCGGCTTGCTCACCTGCCGGCTGTCGTTTTCCCTGCAGCCTTGCAGTTTGATTTGCGATGCTGCCGTGCGTTCCACCACCGTCAGGCACAGATCCATGTGCTTCACCGACTTGTCCTTGGTTAAGGCCCACTCCTGATGCAGAGGACATAGAGGAGGAGGTGCAAGCATGTCAACGAGAATGTGCACGCACGTATACAGTGAACACCCATACGGACAGACAAAAGCCCACAGAAGCGTGTGGGTGTGTGTGTGTGTGTGTGCACGCTCGCGTGGGTAAAGGACACACACAAGAGAGTTTTTACAGCACACATGTTCGGGAACACCCCCACAAAAATGGTTTTCTGACAGAAACACAGTTAACATACATTGCAACACACACACACACGTGACAGCATTCACACCCTTTGGTCACAGTTCAATCACGTCAAAGGAACGATACAGCCTACAGCAGCCTAAGGCTCAGAATCAGAGACAATTACAAGAAAACAAAACTGCACTGACTGACACCATTCCGGTTTCCCTGGCAAAAAAAAAAAAAAAAAACACAAACACAAACACAAACACAAACACAAACACAAACACACACACACACACACACACACACACACACACACACCTGCTTTCCCTGACGAAGGCAGAAAAAGCAGCCCTTACATTACACCTGTGAGTCTGAGTGTGAGTGTCTCTTGTGTAGACCACCTGCGCTTGATAAGCCACCACAACTAGCGCGTCACCCCTGTGTGTCCTCCACTCCTGGATAAGACAAACCTACAGTGGGGTCTCTACCTTTGCTCGCAAGGGTACCTGATTGCCTCCGGCGTTATGGCACTCGTAGATGCCCACCACCCCGTCTGCAAAGTGGCCCAGTGTGTCCAGGCAGTTGCTGCCCTGCTGTAGAGCCCCGAACGCAATGTCCTGGTGGTCAGGCACTCTGCCAGAGGATGGGACAAACACAGTTACAAACAATGAGTAAGGGGGATGGTGGTGGTGCTCGCTCTGAAGCTAGTCCACCAAGAAACAAACAAAGAAGCAAAATGGGACATGGGCTACTCTGGCTAGTTCCATGACAAATTCCTGGAATGGGAAAACAGACTCCCTCAAGGGAGAAGTCTGTTTGATCTATAAATATTTGTTCCTTGCATTCAAAATGTGCATCTCAAAGTATAAAGGGGAGACCTTGGAGGCCAAAATCATTCTTTTTTTCTAAAACAACAGAGTGGATGGGTGTTACACCAGCTATTTTGGCCATTTTACTGGATTGCTTCCACATCCTTGCTAGCATAAGAAAGGTTAGATGAAAACCAAATCATAATGACTTGAGGATATGGCTTAATGCCTGCTTATAAACACAAGTGATGCATGGGAAAAGGAGAATGTTGGCCATTGTCTACATGGTACATTATTGACACCAGGAAGTTTCCATAGTTACACACAACCATATCAGTCATTTATAGACCAGCAATTTAGCTGAATCTCTTTGGTGGGGGTCACCGTGTACTTACCGTAGCTCTGGGTAAACATTCTCCAGGTACCACTTGAAGGACTGGCAACCCAACCTCTTCTTCATCTCCATACGGCTTTGGATGCTTCAGGCAGAAAAGGAAGATGGTAAAGCTTAAAACCAAATACAAAAGCTTGACTCTGGGTTATTATTGAACATAACAAATAGACAGATGTCTTGATGCATTCCCTTTCACATTTATTTATTTATTTATTAGAGAATTGATATCTTGTTGCTATGGATATGAAAAGAGTTTTTGGAGAAGTGGAGGGGCACGTACTTGCCATAGGGCACGTTTCGGGCTGAAGGCACGGCTGCGTAGTAAAAGTTCTTAAACTCGTCCATCCACACTTCAGCTGCTCGCCTTGTGTTCCTGCACAAGGAAATGTGTGAGGAGGGCTTAATCATTACACAGACATCAATGTATTACTGAAGAGCTGTCATAATAAAGTAAATGTAGTTATTGTAAACTCCTCATACTCAACATGCATTTAGCTACTGAAGTACTTTTAAACTCTTGATGTTTAATATACATTACATACACTACTACATACTGGTCGCACCAAATACAGGATTCAAGTACATATACAATGACCCTAAGAATGTGGAATGTATGAATATATGGACAGATCCAATAATGTTCTGCAACAACACACCCACTCAGATCCTGGGGAATGCAGATACTAAGAACACTGATGACAATAAAATGATTCTATGTTCTCCAACTCTACTTTTGCTCTGCAGCTCTATCAATTCTGCACCATGTCCATTCACCACTAGAGGGCCCCGTCCACCAGCTTGTAGTTACACCGAACACTACAACACATCATTATTCACCAAATTCTCTGGGGGGAAAGTGAGAGAAGGCGAAACTCGTGAGAAAACCAACCCCATCTGTATTCTGGTAATTGGCTCTGGCATATACTGGAGTATATTCGCTTGCTTGTGTCCCCTGCTGTGTTTTGTGCAGATGTGGTCTTAAGGGTTCCAAGGAAGGAACTGGTGAGGATTTACCGCTGGGTATTATCAGGTTATGTCTGCTCAGGTGATATTGCCATAGTTATGGTCGCCGTGGAGATGGAAGGGAGACTGGTTACCTGGCAAACACAGTCCCGCTGCCTCCTGGGAAGGTGTAGGGATGCTGCTTCCGGAAGACGTGGCCGACACGGCTACAGGGGATGATTTCCAGGCTCCCGCCGCACTGCCACACACGGAACGAGATCTCTGCAGGAGGCACACACATGTACAGCCATGAGAGAACACACACACACACATAAAATGCACAATGTGCAGATACACATACATACCAGGGCACATATATGTACACAGGCAGAGATGTGCCCTTGCACGCAAAAAAATAAAGTAGGCAAAGAAAAAAGGAAAAAGAAATAATTTGCAGTAGAAGTACACATACATGACACATTCACACATCTGTTCAACCAATTCATCATGTCGAATTCAAAAACTCCCTA
This sequence comes from Clupea harengus, assembly GCF_900700415.2. Classification (NCBI taxonomy): domain Eukaryota; kingdom Metazoa; phylum Chordata; class Actinopteri; order Clupeiformes; family Clupeidae; genus Clupea; species Clupea harengus. The sequence goes on from NC_045164.1 coordinate 9,329,850, forward strand.
TTCCGCTAATTCGTCACATAGAATTATATCTGTTTTCCTTCATCCTTCTAGTGACGTGACAGAGTTGGCCTGGTGCAAAGTTTTCCGTATCAACAGAATGCTGAAAAGAATTGCTGCGTTTGTGGAAACAGCCTCTCTCCATTTCTCTCCAGGAACATAGACATGAATATTTATACATGCCCACCTCCACCAAACTCCCCTCTGTGAGCCACCCATTGCCCTCAACATGCCAACCCGTATGCCGGTGCCCCTGACCTCCATGCCAACTGTACCATTCTGATGTCTGTCTCCCTGCCTCGGTCTCTCACAGCACCTAACCTTATTTGAGAGCCTGCTGATAACTCAGAGAAGATATGTAGCATGTCCTTGCCTAAGGCAAGAGAACGGAGTGGTTGGAGGGGGAGAGTACAAACACACACACACACTGACTTATGCTTGAGAGGATATGTTTGAAAGCATAAACACACACACACTTGTCCGTCACACTCAAAACTGCAGCTAAGACCTGCCACATCATGTTCTCTGTGCTACTATAGACATACACATTCACACACACACACACACACACACACACACACACACACACACACACACTCTGTTTATATAAAATATATTTGACCTATACATAAAACATATGTGCGTGTTAACATTGCCACTGAAACCCTTTGCCCTTTGGCTACTCTACATATTCCACATACATAATGAAATGAGGAGTTGCTTAACGTTGGATAGACCTGCAAGACTGGGTCATGTGTTAATTAATGCTTTGGATACTTCATGTGGCAGGGCACTGGGTGTGAATGTGAATGTCCTTACCAAGGTTTTCCCCTCCCCACACGTCCATCATCATGTCATACTTCCCCAGCTCCTCAAAGTAGGGTTTGTCCATGACAAACAGACCACCAGCGATCATGGGGGTCCTGCGGAGGAAGACAGCGAGATCAAAAAGGGACAGGAAAACACGCATCCTGACAATTCCAAAACAACCGACATCGCCCCAAGAGACCTTCTTCATGCCGTCCCAGCGTCTCTTAACCACACTTCTCTCCCACCCAGCCCAGGCCCCGATGATGAGACAGCGTTGTGGTACCCGATCCTGCCTTGCTGTCCTAATTAAAGGGAAGGCATAGAAGGGTGGCCCTTTCTTTTCTATCTCTGAAGAAGAAGAAGAAGGAGCTGACTATGTGCCTTCGTTCCAGTGCTTCAGCGCTCTGATCTCGGGGAGGGTTATTCAGGGTGTCATGGCATGGTGCTTCGGCACTTTTGTTTTGGTTAATTTGCCGCGTGTAATGACTCCACTTTGCCTATCATTAGCGCTCCCCCCCCCCCCCCCCCCCCCCCGCTCCCAAGGCTTGGCAGAGAGGGATCAGGGACTGGACAAGCGGTGAGGCCTGAATAGTTGGCTCAGCTCAAGTGAGAAGCGCAGCGTCACGCCAAGCTAGTTGTTCTCCTGACAAAAGGTACGCGCCATCTGTGGACATCTGCACAATGTGGCCACCTGTGGACCAACAAGAGGGCTTGGACCCTGCATTCAGAACACATTTCAGAGCAGAGAGGAAACAATGATATGATTACATAATCCCTTGCCTGTTTGGTTTGGTTGGGTAATCCCTCTCTTGTGTTCTACATCCATCTTCACACACAAACATTTATGTTTTTGTATGTAGGTATGCCGTTTGGCTGTACAGACGCACCTGAGATTTGATCCCCAACACACACATTAACTATGACCTTTGTGCTACTGTTTAATGTGAGTTTGAGGCATTATACATCCCATCAGAAATATCCTTGGCTATTGAAAGAGAATTGAGAGGTTCTTAACACAAGCCAATACCCCGTCCTTTAATCCTCCTGGTCATAAACCAAACCTATATTTTTGCTTGTGTCTGGTGAGGCTTCTCTTGATGTGCTGAATTTGACACAGGATTAGGGACGGAACCCTGAGGCCCGTCAACATGGGAGAATTGGAAAAGCCTCAAACAGGCTGTCAAACAGGCAGCCGTGGCAGGTATCCAGGGCGGCCAAAAGGGGCCTTCTGAAGCAAAGCTGAATAAATAAACAAAAGCTGCCTCCAACATCTCCTTTGGGGGCGTCCTGCATCCTCCCAGCTGTCAGATTTTGACTTTCTAAGTCCTCTATTCTACCAAGCCAGGACACTGAACACCAGCTCAGACACTCAATGCCTTAGTTTCTCTCCCTCTCTCAGTCTCTCCCTCCCTCTCTCTCTCAGTCTCTCCCTCTCTCTCTCTCTGTCTCTCTCTGTCTCTCTTTCTCTGTGTCTGTCTCTCTTTCTCTGTCTGTCTCTACACCACCACCCCCCCCCACCCCCTCCATCTCTCTCTCTCTCCTCTGTTTAGAGTGTGCATGTTACTGATAAATTATTCGTAGAGGTGAGCTAGCCAGGAGGTGCAGACGGCTGGCTTTGGCACGCAGCGCAGCGAGACGGGCTCTTACTTGATGGGGGCGATGGGGTTGCTCTGGCGAGCTCGCCGCTGATCCAGGGTCATGTAGTCCCACTTGAAGACCAGGTTCCAGTCAAAGCCTGCAGAGGGAGAGATAAGAGGTGGATGTTTGATGGTGTTTGCATGAGAGAAAAGCTTAGTCGTGACTTTCGCTTTCAGCTCCTAACACATTATCGTGTGGAAGTCTTCAAAGGGGCATAAACAGGGAGAGATTCCAAAGGAAAAATGCTGGCTCAAGCCACAGGGACCATCCCAACTGCTTAAAAAAGAAGATTGATTCCAAAATGCTGCAGAGGAGTTTTTCCCATCAGTGCATTTGTTCATGATCAACTACATACATGCAGTTTTCAGAGCTTTTGTAGACTTGCAGCCTATATGTAGCCTCAGCCTTTTCATACATACACAGTCAAAAGCCTTATATAGACAAACACAGATATTATTCAGTAGGACTAAGATGTGCATAAAAATCATTGACTCATTCTTACAAGCACATCCAGAAAAGCACATCCAGAAAAGCACATCCAGACAAGCACATCCAGACAAGCACATTTAGACAAGCACATTCTGCATACTACAGGCAGGAGATGTTTTTAAAACCTGATCCTACATACAGGTCCTTTCTGAGACAGAACAAAATCTATCTGCTCCAATTACTCAATTCATTTCACACAGGTTTCTTCCATTTCCCAGTGCAATTAAAGGTGCATTAAGGACCCCTCTCTCAGACGTCCGCTCATTTCATCGCGCTCCAAACACAATCGGTCTTCTTCCTCAAAAAAATCGATCAAATACTTTCCATTTCACTAGGATTCACTTCCTCCTCTTATTTTTTTCCGCAGACTCGTTATGCTCTTACGCATGCAAGAAAACACACGCCCACGCAAGCACACTACTATAGTCCCCTCATCAGTCACACACCCCCATACCTACACACACGAAAGCATGTGCATGCACACAAATATGCAAGGACACACTCAGACACACATACACGCTCTCGACAGAGAGTGACTTTTGGGCAGTGCGTAGAAGAGTTCATCCTTAGAAGGAATACTAAGGGGAATATAAGAGGGGGGGGGGGGGGGGGGGGTACATGCATCATCAGGGTACGACTCACACACCTCCTTTGAGATCCGCAGACGCTCCCACATACTGGAAGTTATCCATGTTGATCACGTCAATGATGGGGGAGACAACCCGTGTCCGGTCCTGAGAGAGAGAGAATGAAAGAGAGAGAGAAAGAGATAGGATGATGAGAGGAAGCAGCTCAGTGTGAAAACTTCAAAAGAAGATGGGTCCCAACTGGGGCCAATAATGGGCATTCACTCACACTCTCATGTTGCCACACACACACACACACACACCCATAATCGTGTACGCCCACAGACCGTAAAAACAGACCATACATCAGCTTGCCTCAAACCCATTCAAATATTGGGAATTCGGCTTGTGCTGAACACAAGAAGCAGAGACGACATTTTCCAGGTGCCATAAAGGATTAGCAGTCGCTTGGCTAAAATTAGACTGGAAATGACCCATAGTAAGCCTGCTTTATGATGAAGTAGCACAGAGAAGTCTGTTCGTGGCAGTGAATATTCCACTGGAGCGCAATTTCTCAATGTTTCATTTACTCCAAGTGGAAAATGTATAAATGTCAGAACAAGTAGTTTAGCACAGATTCAGGGAGTGTTTTTTTTTCTTCTCAAATTTGCTCTTTAATTTATGGGGGTTGGGTCCAGCCAAGCCGCAAATAGATTTTCATGAATAAGTGGACAGTCTGCTGAGAATGACATAACACACGTACACATTACATAATTTCAGAACAAGTCTTTTCTGCAGAACTGCAATATTTCTTCAGCAACGTGTGTGTGTGTGTGTGTGTGTGTGTGTGTGTGTGTGTGTGTGGAGAAGGTGTGCAACCAATGCATCCATATAAATGGAGTGAGCCTGTGCAGTCCATCACCAGCTAGCTGTGGTTTGAGCTGTGAATTCTCAGCTGAGAAGAAAAGCTCTGCGCAGACCATGCCAGCTTTAATTAATTGAAATCTTATCATTGTCTGCTGTCTGATAATTAGCCCTTTCTCTGCTTGAGGGAGGGGGACAATAAAGGCACTTCATCAAAAGAAAAAGAAAGTGGAGGCAGATTAAAGAAAATAATGGATTGAGCGTCGGTGTGTGTGTGTGTAAGTGGGTGCACATGTGTGAATGTGTGTGTCCCTGCGTGAGAATGTGCACGTGTATATTCTTGCTGGGTGTGGGCCAAACAGGATGCGTCTCCGGGTTCTAGTGGTCTGTTTGCCTCTACAAACACACCCACTCAAAACACACTTGTGCTATCTCCACACACACACAGACACACACACACACAGATCGGAGTGAGAATCTTGGCAGGGGTTTGTTGTTGTCAGAGTGAGACTCTGCAAATCCAGCTAGAGATGCCCATCTCCTGTCCTCCAGAGTGACACGTCATCGAACTACTTATCTGTCCATCTACACTTGTCCATCTACTTACCTGACTACATACCCACACTAGACTATGTGTCTGCATTCCACACACCCCCCCGTCTGTACTTGTCCAGTTACCTACATTTATCTTTATGCAGATCTACAGATGTATCTGTCTATCTCTCAATCAAAAAAAAAACTGCCAGTACATCACTTCAGCTGAGCAGTCTGTGTGTCTGTCTCTGTCTCTAGCCGTACATCAATCTGTAATTCCATCTGTGAAGTGGTCCTTTGGTGTGTCTGTCTGTTTCTTCCTGGAATCATGTAACCATCTTTAATTCCATGTTGTCTGTCTGTCTGTCTGTCTGTCTGTCTGTCTGTCTGTCTGTCTGTCTGTCTGTCTGTCTGTCTGTCTGTCTGTCTGTCTGTCTGTCTGTCTGTCTGTCTGTCTGTCTGTCTGTCTGTCTGTCTGTCTGTCTGTCTGTCTGTCTAACCCCCAACAGCTGTCCTCTGTTCTCTTGTCTCCTCCACAGGCTGGGGGATAGAAGGCCGTGGGCAGACAAGGCCTCGAGTCAGCAGAACCACTACCCATCCGCACAGGAGCCAACACATGCAGACACACACACACTCTCAAAGTTTGCTAAACCTGGAGGTTTGTGCAGAGTAAGCTGAGAGTTTTGATCTGTGTGACTGTGTGTGTGTGTGTGTCTATTTGAGTATGTTTGTGTGTGTGTGTTCTGGTGTGTGTGTGTGTGTCTGTTTGTTCTGGTGTACATGTGTGTCTAGATGAAAAATGATAAGCGAGAGAGTATTGGACATTGTGGAGAGTGAGTGTGTGTGCCAGTGTGAATGCCAGTGTGACCATAAGGAAGAAGAAAAGTGTGTGTGTGTGTGTGTGTGTGTGTGTGTGTGTGTGTGTGTGTGTGTGTGTGTGAGTGAGTGAGTGAGTGAGTGAGTGAGTGAGGCAGCGGGAAAGGAAGGAAAAAGATACTCTGTGTGCGTTTGTGTGTTTATGGGAAAATGTTTGTGTCTTTCCGTATTTCTTGTGTGTAGTGTGTGTGTGTGTGTGTGTGTGTGTGTGTGTGTGTGCTGACCTCTGCCACACGCTCCAGTAACGGCTCCAGCCAGTGTTCGTTGCACTCGCAGTGGCTGTCCAGGAAGGTGAGGACCCCGGCCGTGGCAGCATCTGCCCCCCTCACCCGCGAGCGCATCAGACCTGGACACCAAACAGGACAGAACACCACAGGATGAGTCTCACACAACAACCCCGCGCACACACACACTAACACACACACACACACACATAACAACCACACGACACACACACACACACACACATTCTTTGCTTTCTCTCCTGAACTCATTGTCATGCTTGTGGCAAACGGTGGGAGTTTCTCTCCAGTTCTTCTTTGTCTGTGAAGTCTGAATAGGTCAACCTCCCACAGTGTGCCCCAGTAGGATCTCAGAGAGCGGAGGACTCTGCAATGGACCTGGCCTGGATTTGGCCGGACACATTACAACCGATTCAGTTTCTCATGCTCCATCTGATTTCTCTCTCATGTTTTTGAAAATGCATGAAAACAACCTACCTTTCGCATACACCATAAGTATGTATAATGATGAATCATATACCCCACACCATTTACCCAACTTTCCAGCAACATGACTGATGCTGCATACTTTCTGATGACTAAAGAAGTGGTTTTGTGAGTTGACCGCAGAGGCACAATTCCTGGCATATAATGTCCCAGTTCCTGAAAACTAGTTACTAGGAAACCCAGTTTCCTGGTATGACATACTGGGGCAAATAAACACTTGTATAATTAACATGTCTTTGACAAACATTTGGTGAGCCTGCTATGTTTGCGTATTTTAATTGTACAGAGGAAAGAAAGGGCCTGCTGGCAGAGGCTATGCATCTTGTCGAGTCTCGGCTCTTGTAGGTTAACAAGCTCCACAAATGTATGGGCTGTTTATGCCCAGCACATGTCCAGAAAACAACTAAGACTTCAAGGGGATGGATAAGGTCAGTATCTTTTCAGAAGACCTCCGACAGAGGAAATGAAGTTGTGCAAAGATAGCAATAACGCACACTTTGGAACAATGGCCAGGTCTCTTTGGCTGGGCTACAGATATGCGCTTTATAGGGTAGAAATATGCAGTCTCCTCACCCCCCATCCCACACCCCCGCCCTCGAAATAAGCTATTCCTGTAACAAAACTGGCCATTGTTTAAGAGTGTCTATTTTCTCCTTCATAAACTGGAGTGTTACTGTTCTTTACGAGGATCAGTCTAATAGAAAAGGAATGCCAAGACTTGGACTTGTGGGTCTTTACTTTGCTGTTTGATCTATAAATATTTGCTCCCTGATTGTCAAAATGCTCGACTCAAATAGGCTTTTCATGTGAAGGGATCTGCATTTTATGCATAGTTTTTGTTTGTTTGCCAAACCAAACGATTGTTTGTTTGGAATCCCTTACCTTCTCGGCGATCGTTTCGAAGGACCCGGACTTTTTCCATTTTCCCTAATAAAGCCCCATCTTCAGCTGTAAAACATAAACAAGTGTAATTACCTAAAAGAAAGAAAAAAAATCGAGGCAGAGAAGACATGAAAAGAAAAAAACAATTACACCGAAACAGCCTAAGAGATCATGTGGGCAGATGATGTTAAGGAGATGTGTTATTTTCATGCCGTACCACAGAGAGAAGACAGAGAGAGAGAAAGCCTGGATAACCCAGGCAGGCAGGACCCAATAAGCTGAGGCTCTGGGGCTTCTTATGCCCTGCGGCCCAGGTTCATCTGGAGGTGATCCCCAGAGTGGAGCCACCTGAGGGGAACCAAGGTCAGCCCACCAGCCCAGCCAAGGGGAGAGGGGGTAGAAGGGGGAGGAAGGTGGTGTAGGAGAGGGAAGGAGAGAGGGAGGTGATGGAGGGACGGGGCACCGGAGAGAGGGCAGAGGAAGTTCAGAGATGAGGAGAGAGAACTGTGGGGGGATGGGTGGTTTGGGGAGGGGGTTAAAGGAATTCAGAGGGTAGGGGGGACGGGCGGCGGGGATAGTGGGTGATGGAGGACTGAGTTTAGAGGAGCTGTGGATGTGAAGAGTGGTGGGAGGGGTGGGCGTAGTTGAAGGAGGTCAGAGTGTGGGGAAGCAGGGTTCACAGATGGAAGACTAACGAGGGACACTCACGGTTGTCACTGTAATCGTCCACCAGGATTATCTCCTTGATTAGGTGTGGGGGACTTTTCTTCAGCACACTGGAGAGAAAAAGAGAGGGAGAGAGAGAGGGAGAGAGAGAGAGAGAAAGAGAGGGAGACAGAAAAAGAGTATAAGAAAGAGATATCCTAGAGATAACAAATTGTGTTTTTCTGAGCACAAGCACAAATATGTGTGTTTAGGCACGGAGTCACACCACTTTCCTACGTTGGAGAGAGTGTGTGTATGTGCGTGTGTGTGTGTGTGTGTGTGTGTGTGTGTGAGAGTGAATTCAATTATAGGAGTGTATACAACTCGTCTTAAAGAAGTATAGAAAACGTGCACGTTTAGGTGTGTGTGTGTGTGTGTGTGTGTGTGTGTGTGTGCGCGCTCACCTGACCACCGTACGCAATAGGGCTGATCGGGCTTCGTTGTGGAAGGTGATCACCACACTGGATGCTGGCAGGTCTTTTTGCCACTGTTGCCGACGACAGCTATGACGGACAGAGAAAAGAACAGACATCAGAACAGTGCATCATGTTACACACTGCTTCATTTAGTAGACACTTTACCCAAAGCAACATGATGGACAGTAGAGGTAAACAGAATACCAGCATGTGTGCTACCTGAGCATCAAACGCCTGACCTTGGTGTTGGCATCGTGCCCTACTAGCGGAGCTACAAGAACACATCCATAATACATCAGGGCCTGTGAGTACAGAGCATGCCGTGTTGCATAAGCATATTTAAGTATTTAAAACAGGTCTGTTGTGGACATGGAGAGAGATGTCTCTGTGGCAGTCACCGCTGTCCATAACGATCTTGTTCCTAGGCCCTGTCACAACACCGTTTGGAGCCTGAACTTGACTCCAGCGTAAGGGTCGATCTAACCCGATGGAAGCGGCCTCCGGAGGGGACGTGGCCCAGATCAAGACCAACTCAGGGGTCCGTCCCAAATCAAAGGGCCACATTCATGCTGGAGTCTGGTGCTATCCAGACAGACAGCACACAACAGCTTCCAGACAAGAAATAAGCATCAAGTGTGGGGTTTGAATTACACTGCAGATTCATCGTCACTACCTCAGCGGAACAGGCCACTTCAGGCGTTTTAAAAGTGCAGGTCCTTACAGCAGGGTGAGATATTAGAGGGGATCTCCAGTCTAACACTCCTCCGACGCTTCTGTGCCAGTGACACTGACAGCTAGTCACGCATGCTTGACCGACATCCTCCACACACACACACACACACACACACACACACACACACAGCACCAATTCTCAGATACAGACTCACATACACACACACACAGACCCATACCCACACATGCTGTGAGGTTTTAATTTGACAGGAAGGGCTAATCCGCTGGAGCCAAGCTGCCATGTGCTCTAGTTAGGGCAATAGTGTGTACGTGACTTGAAATTGGCAGACACCAATCAAATATTGTGGGTGAATTAAAATGAGAGAGTGAGAGAAAGAAAGAAAGGACAAAGAGAAAGGGAGAGAGAGATTATCTGTTCTCATATAGGAGAGCTTAAACTAACCAGTAGAGTGAGTGGGTTACATTTGTACATTAGAAGAGTGAGAAAATGTCAAAAAGATAAAGTGCAGGCCTTCTAGCTGTATCAAAACAAGGGAAGATCCTCTACGTTCACTTCTACTGCAGGACTTTTCAACTTTTCAGACTTTCAGAACTCCCTTCCCCCTTTTTTCCAAGTCCTTTTCACCCTACACTTATTCTAAACTCGTACCCATTCCCCCCCCCCCCCCCCCACAAAGTTCCCCAAGTACATCTTGAATTAGTTCCCAGTCCTGCCATTATTGTGCCAACTGCTGTCATTGCATCATGTCTGTAGTTAACAGCAAAACTGTTGGTCGTGGGAAGTTAATGGAGATAACCATCAAATGTAATCAGTACAATGTGCAATTCTCAGGTGACTAGGGTATAGCTGCATCTTACTTCAACTAAACCTGATAATCCACATAAAGGCCTATAAAATGGCTAATTTACTGAGAGTGGGGTGTTGGGAGCGTGTATGTGTATGTGTGTTTGGGGGGGGACAGGTTACAGTTCCAGGTCATGGAGGGCTTTACTTTTTTCCTCTAACAGGCCTCTTTCCAGCTCAGAGGGAGGTGCTGGTTTAGGAGTTGAAATCCAGTATGCAAAGATGGAGGAGGGATTGTGGACCTCCACGACACTGAGCTGTAGCTGGTCCTGATAGAAAAGAACCTTTCATTCCTAAAGTCAGGCCAGAGCGGCACGAGGCACCTCTCCTCCAGGCAGCAGAACTTCCTCTTTTCTTTTTTTTTTTCTTTTTTAACACAGTTGAGGCCCCGGAGTATGTGGGGTGGCCAGGCAGCTCTCATTTAACAGCGATCATATGACCACACGCGCAGTTTCTGGAGTTGTGGCAGTATAACTCTCACTGGTAAATGAGGGCTGTCTGGGCAATCATGCAGGCTCTAAAGGTCTCATCTGTACAGCGTTCAGAGGCCTTCAGACACACACACACACACACACTTGTACACGTACACACACACGTGGCACCTTGTGTCGTGGCAGCCGAACTGCCTCTCTGTTTACAGATGAGACCTCTAACGTTGCATGGCGGCTCAGGCAGCCCTCATTTACCAGTGACTGAAAGCTTGACACGACGCCAACACAGATGCAAACCAAAACAGCTACTTGATACCCAAACCGCCCGCCATGCTAGCCATGCCAACGCTAGCAAAGAATGGGACGAAAGAAGAGAGGGCCAAACGAGAAGGGTGAGATGAGAAAGTGAGAGACTGAAGGGTAAAGAAGTCTGATGGAGAAAACGAGGAGCATTAGAAACACAGAAAAGGAAAAAAAAAGAAAGATACAGCAAGAGAAAGCCGATGTAGAGAAAACCATGGAAGATAACACAAAACAAAAAATAGAAATTACAGCTACAGTTTATATTCAGTGTGCCATGGTACTATGTACTTAATAATTAAGGTTAGTTATGTATAATAATAATAATAATAATACATACTTGAGAAGAACACAGCATTATTAATCAATTAGCCTATTTAAGAGTGTAATAAATAGCAAAATGGGACTTGAATCACTTCATAGGCGAGAGTAGACCCATGTGGTGGTTTAGAGCGCAGCCCTCTCTCACCCAGTGCATCAGACCAGGCCAGCGCTGCCGTATGCCATACGCTTAATTAGAACAGGAGTGCGGCCCGAGCACCAGACAGCTCCGCGTCCCCAGTGAGCCGGCGGGTGGCTGTGCCAAAAACATTTCCATTAAGGGCCTGTGGCCTCCAGCCATGTTTCAGGCAACAAAGACTGAGGCAGACACACACAAAGTCTCAAAACAGTAAACAAAGACTTGCAACTTGCATTCGGTCTTTTAAAACAGGAGGGGAAAAAACAAAATATACTTAACTGAAATATAAAAATCTGGAACGAAAAAAATTAGATCCTTTGTGTGAGAAATGGATTAATGTGAGGAAGTATTTCAACTGACAGACGATAGAATAGATGGGCTTGCACACAGGGTGGAAGAAAGACAATGGACTGGAAAAAGAGACAAGGAGAGGAAGAGGAACATTAAAAACCCGACATCGGATGCAATGGATTGGACTCAACGTTAGAATGTGTAAATGAGCCATTGCAATGCAGGCCATTATGTTCACACAAACAGCCAACTACACTACAGGCAGAGAACCTCAAGATGGCTTCCGTGGCCACCAGAAACAAAAGACACTCACAGAGGGTCATGTGAGGTGGAGCGGTGCTGTGTGAGTGTGCTTAGCTGTGGCTCTTTTTGAAGGGGTTACTTCCTTAACAGATACCTTTCCTCTGAGCACACAAAGCCCATGGGAGCAATCCCAGGTCAGCACGGCATCTTCTGAATCTAAACAGACAGACATCCTAGGGACACAGTGGTGGCAGGGCTGGAGAAGCACACGAACAAGAGGACAGCGATCTCCCTCTTCTCTCTAAACATGGGGGGGCGGAGGGGTGGAAGAGCGCGTGTGCTGGAAATTGTAGTCCATGCAGACAAAGACAAGGAAGAGCACACAGCACGTTAAAAAAGGGATCTGCTAGGCAATCGTCTTTCCATCAGCATAAGTCATCAGTGGCTTAGAGTGAGGATTCAATGGCAGACGCTGACGGCGGTTTTCCATTTCACCTCGTGGCACCACAACTCCTCGGCGGCTGTGGTTGTCAGGTCATTCCTCCAGGCATGAATGCCTGGGTTTGAGATCAGAGGTAGGCATTTTTTTAAATCACAGCAGCTCAAGAATAATTATGATTCAGCGCCTCCTCTCTGACAAACAAGTAACAGGATGTCTACATTACCAATGAAAAGCCTTAAAAAACGTGAATCACAAGTCGCAATAGATGAGACGACCTTGGGAGCCCACATAGTATTCAGATATTTGGTCGAACAGAGAAGGTCTGGGGACGTGTCTTTAACAAAATGAGACTAAATCAGTTAAAAGAAAACACAAAACAACTTTTTTAAATGTAAACTCTTCCACAGTACGTGCACAACTTGTTTGTTGGCATCATGTTTCAAGTGAATTTAAAACTACCATCAAGGTCACAATGGTCTACATTCAAAAAAGAGTAAGTAGTTAAATCCCTAAACAAAACCTTACACCTGGAGGAGGGTGTGAGTTAGACACTTGGATACAATGATGGCTCCTAAACTGTGAACAGGCTTGGTAGAAGCATCACATAATATATATATATATATATATTTTTTTTCAAATGCATGCATAGATCATCATTATAGATTGGGCACCTTACATACAAACAGAAACAGTGAAAATCTAAATTGGGTGGGAAATGAGTTGTAATTTGTGTGGAGAGGACTCAACCACTTCCATTTGAAGACCCCACACATTTTCAGCCAGGGTAAAAGAAGTGGACTCCACTTCCTTGCAATAACAAAGCCATTATGCAGTCCTGCATTTCCCCGAAAGCATCATTTAGTCTAAACATCACTAAAATGATTATTATTTTGAACACTCTCTCTCAGGTCACCAAGCTCATTGCACAAGGACACCTTTGGGGAAACGCAGACCAGAGGCTCTAATCTGGACACCCCTCCCGTTTCTCTTTGAAACAGCCCTGTGGACCACACATGGAGTGATCTCGCTCCTGTCCAGATTAAACTCACGCATGGCCTGTGATGCAGCCATGGCCATGCAGCAGGTCTCCTGGTCACTACCAGCCCCACCTCTCTGTAGTCCCACTCAGGGGGTCTGGACGACTGAGCCTCAGTTCAGGCCTGCAGAAGTCACAGATGAGTGCAATAATACACTAATCAGTACAGATGCCACAGCACTGTCTTTCAGCAAGTCCGGTAGGAGCGAACAACTCAATTCCCCCCAGGTATGTCACCTGCTAAGTCTTTCCTTTGTATATAATCCACAGAGCTGTTGAAAAAGCAAGTTCCTGTAGGAACACATAAGACAATGTCCTACAGTTAGTCTATATGGAACAAACTGACCTGAAGCTTTCATTGATTCACAGTAAGGTCACAGGGCCGACTGGCAGAAGTGCTGAAATTCAGCAAAAGCTAGGACACAGAAGTACCCTTTGTCTCTCACTCACAGGCCAAATATACACCAGACATTATCCATGTTGGATATATGACTGATACCCATCCATTCATAACCAAAGCAACAGAGCAGAACAGACCTGTTTCAGAAGGTCAGACACACACACTATGCACACACTTTAATCAATAGGCCAATGACAAACAAACAGACATTTCAACTACGCTTCGGTTTCAAACTCACCACTGACCAGTTTCTCCTCACTAGACATACACAGCATTCTTGGAAAAAACACTCTATAAGCTGACCCTTTCATGGGGAAAGTTATCCCACCCTAAGAGAGACAATCCCTAAACTATTCCATGATTCACATCCAGTAACCAACAGAGATAAAACAGTGACAAGAAGTCTGAAGTAAACACTATCAATCAAAGTGAATAAGACACTATTTCCTTGATCCCAGGCTAAGTGGAGAAGAGATAAATTAGGGCCAACACAAAGGGAGGAAACATTGCATAACTGTAAGGAGAGCTTTGACAAGTCCAACGAGCCAAATGAAACAGGGGTAAATATTTGTCCACATGGACTTTGTCCCTCTGATGCACAGGACAGATGTCTATCGTAACAATCTCATCGATGGATTTTTCTCCTAAGTTAGGAAAATGTCGGAGTCCAGTCCTCACCATTATCAGAAGGTGAAAGAAGGAGCAGTCATAGAGAATTTAAGGATTCTTAACATGCCATTTCAAGGTTCAGAGTCAGGGCCGGCTCTAGCCCTTTGGTTGCCCTAGGCGAGATTGAGTTTTGCGCCCCCCCCACACACACACACACACACACACAATACTTAACATCACTGAAGAGACATATATTAACTTAACTGCTTTACTTTGCATAGCAGTTTTTTCACCCACTTATAATTCTACTATTCTACATTGCAGTTCAACAATAAATGTTGCATGGACAACAAACACCAGAATAGTTTCAGAACATTTTCTTTTTTATTATTTTAAATAATGTATTACACACTCAATGTTAGGATTAAATTAACTCCATAAACTGTGCAAAACCATAAACTGTGCAAAACACTCTTAAGCACCTGTAAGGAAATTTAAGCAAATTATGACCCTCTACACCCTAACTATACCCTCTACAAACAAAAGTGCTTTTATGCCCTGAGTGCTTGATGTGGTCCTGGATGTCCCTTCACCTTCACCTGTATTCAAGCATATTGTATAGCCAAACAAGCGTTGTTTAATATAATAAGTGAAATGATCATGAATGTGGTTGAACTTCTTTAAGAAAACAAGCTATTGTATTTAATACATGCTAACATGTTTCTATTGTACTTTAGTACTACTGGATGTCCCTTGTCCTGCAGCTGTATTTAAACACAGAGTTAATCCATGCTGTTCGTTACACAATTGCATTTGGTCATTTCTATCATCCTACCACATAGCTGCATTGTACAAATACATTTTAACTGACCATGTAACTTGTAGTAGATCAATTACAATTACTGCCACCACTGCTACAAGGCTAAATAATATTAGGCTACTGATTACAATTAGTAGTATTAATGTGATGTGATTATGAAAGTAATAATTGCTAATAATAATAACAATACCAAAAACAGCAACAATAGTACTAGTTGTGTAGGCTAGTTACAAAGTTCAGAAGGAGGCGAATCAGGCGTCCTTTCTCCAGCAGGTGCCGGCCTCTGCAAAAAAGTGCCTGAGTGCATCTGGCCAATTTAAAACAAAAATAAAAACAAAACAAAACAAAAAACACATATACATTTTAGTATATTCCTGGGGAGGAATTGTACAGAAGGGTGAACACCACCACTATCCCCAAAATGGTTACTGTGTGTGTATGCACCTGCTAGTTGTGAATTCACTAAACAGAACTTATGCCATTTATAATGAATGTAGACAGCAACTGTACTTTTCATAACTAGCATACGTTATCCAGATACTGGTCTTTTGACATTTACATCCATGTAGGTTATCAGTGAAGTTACGTTTGCTAGTAATAGCCTACGTAGCAAATTAGCAAAGTAACAGTCGCTAGCTAGCTATAGCTAGCCTAAGTGACAGCAATGAAACGTCCAATATTAGGTGATGCAAAATACTAAATTTATTTCGTTTGACACCTTAATGGCTGAGATGAGAAGACTTACCTCTATACTTGGCTTTCTTTCCTCTTCTTCCTTTCTTCGTTTTCATCCCTGTGCTCCAGATGGTTTAGACCGCTTCTTTTTTGCGAATGTCACGTAGCTGACACGCTCACCCGACCTTGGCAGTGTGCAGGAGCCCTCACGTAACTAACGTAACGTAACTTAACGCAACCGCCCCCCCCCCCCCCTTTGGAAATTATCGACAATAACCATCAATTCAATCTAAAAATTAGGTTGACAAGTAAACGTGTAGCTGAAGGGGCGCCCTAGGATGATCATGATTAATAAACATGTTTTAATTTGCTTGTTATTCTAACTATGACTGATGGGAAGTAGGTCCAAGGGCGACACTAGAGAGCGCCCCCAACCCATTTGTCGCACTAGTTCGCCTATAGCAATCGCCGGCCCTGTTCAGAGTAATAGTTCTTTTTTTTAAATGTTTTTATTTGAGTGCTCATATAAGCTTAACATTTCAACATGACTTACCTCTTCAGAACTTAGCATAGATTCTTAGCATTTAGTCAGCTATAAATCCACTGTTAATCAGTGGTGGAATGTAACAAAGTATTTTTACTTCGTTACTTTACTTAAGTACATTTTTACGTATCTGTACTTTACTTAAGTAAAAATAATAGTGCCTACTTTTTACTTTTACTCCATTACATTTTTCAGCTATTATCTATACTTTTACTCCGCTACATTTCTACAATATGTGCTGTTACTCGTTACATTTTATGAACATAGTTTTGCCAAAATGTTGCCTACACAAAACTATGGATTGCGTTGCTGTTTTGGAAGTTTAAACCAATCAGGTGGCTCTATCAACTCCAATGATATCAGAGTGCGCGTTTGGCTACTTGGAGCAGGACCGCTCGGGTCTCGTCGGCCAATCCTTGCCTTTCAAATCCATTCTCAGTATCCAATCCAGCCGCGGAACGAGAATGGACCTGCGCCAATCGCGGCACTTCTCTCCATAGTCGAGAACTTGGCTTGAACTTGTGTGACGTTACGTTGCCAAGTTACGCAGACGCAAGCTCCTCAAGATGGCTGAAGCTACGACAACTCGTCAAAGTAAGTAAGTAAGTAACCATGACTTGTTTTTATTTTTCTCTTAGACGGACACACGTTTCATTTCCATATTGTATTGATTGACAAGCCTAACTAACGTTAACGCTTTCACTGAAGATACGTGCACCAATCATTTCCATATTGTATTAATTGACAAGCCTAACTAACGTTAACGCTTTCACTGAAGATAACGGTTACATTATGAACTAGGTTATGCTAAGTCTTATAACTACAACATTGCTATGAATGGAAACAGCCATGTGTAACTACTATAATGTTACTCTGAGCTGAAACAGCCAAACGGCCGAGTATTGGCAATGATTAAAGTAGTTGTTGAAAGCTTGTATCAGTTAGCTAACCATCTAGTTAGCTTGCTATCTGTATATGACGCCTGACCAGCGGTGTTAAGCGTCGTTTCTCGTATATCATACAACTACTGTAACTGATCATGCATAATATGATTGCTATTGATAACGATAACGGTACAATAGTGTATGTTTATGTGCTGCAGTGTCTCAGTGTATTGTTCAAAGCATGCTCATATTCAGTGTTTACTTGTTGACTACTGTACCTATTTGCTTATTGTACCTGTTGTATGGTTCTAGTTAGTTAGCTAATAACATTAATTTAAATTATAAGCAGTTATTATAAATGTGTGCTGTGTATTTAATCTACATACACTTACTGCTGTAGGAAAAAAAAGTGCGTAATATTAAACATCACTGTTATCTAATTTCAGATCACAAAGGAGCTGACTGGCCGTGGCAGGGGGACAGCTCTTTGGGTGACCTCCATTGGCAACGAGGTTGGTTAGATCCTGACCAGTGTCGTGACAGTGCAGGAGGGGCTGGGACTGGACAGGATGGAGTGATGGAGCGGGACCACCAAGCAGCTGTTCCACCCCCAGTCCTGCTATACGTGGACTGTGGCCGCTGCGTGAGTGAGGGGGCGAGTAAGCTGCAGACCAGGTACACCTGGCACTTCATGAGGAGGCGGGCTGTCGGCGGCACCACCACCGATGCTCTACCACACCTTCATGGGCTGCCTGTCTGCATGCCCCTTTGAGTGGGATGCAGGGGACCTCGCTCTGTTGCGGCAGATGACGAGGGAGCAGCTCAGGCAGGAAGGGGTGCTAGCCCTTACTGATCTTCTGGTGGACAGGAGAATAAGTAGGAGGGAGTTGAGCCAGTACTGCTGCAGGAGGACATGCGGCGTGGAGGCCGCCATCAGCCTTATTGAGCGGCTGCTGCAGGAACTGGTGGGTGGGGGACCTGACTGCTGCTGCCTCCATGGTCCAGGTGTCCCAGCCTCTCCTCTGCCGTTCCTGCTCCAGTCTGAAAACGGACCTGCAGTGTTCTGCGCAACACATGCAAGAAATGCGGGCAGTTCAGGACAGCGGAGACTGGACACAGCCAGTACAAGGGCATTATATACTGCCCCTCTGTAGAGGCTGTACCCAAGGAGCAGTGGTTGGAGGATATAAAAAAATGTATGAAAAATAAATTAATAGATTGTCCCCCCCTCCCAGAGGCATGGACACTGGCTTAGTGCCCCTCAACCCCTTTCCCTCCCAGTTTCACACTTTCTGTATATAGTTCTGTATATGTTTTCTGATATATATTATTATATTGTATATATATATTATGCTATAGTTGTTGTTGTTGAATTTGTTATTGCAAATAAAAGTTTTTTTACAACAAAGATTTATACATTGTTCTTTTGTGAATAGAAGGATGTATTAACTGGAACACAAATATTTTGTGAATCAATTAAAGTACCTCACACATAACTGTACATGAACTTGCATTGAAATATTCAATGTAGATTTATAAATATCTCACTAATATAAGGTAAATTAAAAGTAATATGCAAACAAATTGTGATTTCCAGTAATAAAATTGAACTTTGCAGTAAATAATGCACACCTACATTTCTGCTAGCAGTAGGACTCGAACCGGGAACTTTGGGATCAACTCTTCTCTCATAAATGCATATATGTATTGAAATATTCACTGTAGAATTATCCATATCTCACTAATATGAAGTTAATAAAAGGTAGTATGCAAACAAATTGTGATTTCCAATAATGAAAATGAGCTTTGCATGAAATAATGCAAACCTCAATTTAAAATTGTGATTTCCAATAATGAAAATGAGCTTTGCATGAAATAATGCAAACCTCAATTTCTGCCAACGGTGGGACTCGAACCTGAAACCTCTGCGCTCATAGTAATGTATATAAAAACAGAAGTTTAATGTTTTAAAAATAATTTATGATGTACATCAACATTAAAAAACTTTAGTCATGGAGGATTAGGCCATACAAAATCACTGCCTTCTTTTTTTTTTCTCCTTTTCCCTTTTTTCTCTCTTTTTTCCTCTCTTTTCTTCTTCCCCCCTTCTTCCCCCCCTTTTCCTTTCTTCCCCCCTCATGGTGTGCGAGTGTGCCCCAGCTTTTTGGCAGCAGCACTAGCGGTAGCTTTGCCTGTTATAGTTGAACATTCAGCCTGACTACTCCCTATTCAACATGGATCCAGAGTCGGCCTGAACTGAGCCCTCTGATATGAGCCACCCTTGGCCCTATTTATAAGATATGTTTGAGTTCAAAGGCCCCAAGAATGACTCCTGGAGGTTTCAATGCGTTTCCTGT
The DNA here is from genome assembly GCF_900700415.2 of Clupea harengus. NCBI lineage: Eukaryota > Metazoa > Chordata > Actinopteri > Clupeiformes > Clupeidae > Clupea > Clupea harengus. Next base: position 9,349,384 of record NC_045164.1, read on the forward strand.
CTCCCTCAAAAAAAGGAGTTGCTAGCCTTCAATAATTCGCCCTCAAATTTAAAAGTAGCATATCGAGGTAAGCAGAGTGATTGCTATGCTAAGTTAATGTCCCTGACTTTTGAATATTGATATATGTATTTAATTCGTTTACTGACATGATATTATAATGTTATCTAGCGAAATGCATGTTGACATACAGCAATAGCATAAAAAAAAACATGATTGGACCTTCATTATATATTAAACGTAGTGGTAAAATAAAGCTGGTAGGTTAGCTATGTCAAGCTAGCGTGCCTTGTTCTGTCCAGTTTTACAATCACATTTGTTTTTCACGTTCCATGTTTCCCTTTTTTACACGTTTACAATTAAATAAAAGATTTAAAGATATCACATGGTGTCTTTATTGGTTTGGCTTAATGGTATTAACTTTGCAAATAATCCCTGGTAGATAACTTGTCATCCGCAGAATTGTAAGATATAGTGTGAACAGTATTACAGATGGTAGGCACAATAAGTACACCAACCTTTCCAATTAACAAATGTTGTTGCTTATAACTATTACTAGTAGTGACATCTGTAGAGGCATTTATTACCAGTAGCTATTTCTTTATCAAAATGGCACAGCCTAGACATTGAGAGACAACCCATTGTGTGAGTACTTTTACTTTTAATACTTAAAGTAAATTTAAAAGTAAGTACTTTTTACTTTTACTTAAGTAGGATTGTTGATGTAGTACTTTTACTTTTACCTTCCTGGGTACTTGTACTTTTACTTAAGTACTAAACTTCAGTACTTCCTCCACCACTGCTGTTAATCAGCAGCATTTAAAAAGTGTGGAAGTGTTATCGTTTTTATTTCATACAAGTCCACTCCAAAGCATAAACCTACTTCCTGTCAAAGCAGTCAATGACACCAGCTTGGCTTAGAAGTTCCAGAAATGTCAAATAAGACCCCTTCCGTTCTAGTGAGCAGCTTTGCCAGGAGATGGATGTATAGAACGGTATGATAACAGAGCGGATAAACTGATGGATGAATAGATAGCTGTATGGATGGCTGGACAGATAGGGGGATGAATAGATAGATACACAGCCTGCTACAGAGCCAACAAGCCAATAGAGTTTGAAATAGCTCACATGCATGCAAGACATCACTCATCCTTTAAACAGAACAAAAGTATTTTGTACCACCCGCTTCAAATAAATAACTAAATAAATAAATAAATGAATGAATGAATGAAATGCAACCACAGATGGAGAAATATTCTTGCCTTTCAGCCAATGTCACAATATCAATGTCACCACAGCCACACACTGGAATCCTCCAGTGGCACTCAGTGACTCAAATCCACCCTCAGAGCAGGGATCCTTAACGAGGCTCAACTCCACTACCCAATGGGCTAATTATTCACACATTACCAACCCCCCCCCCACCCATTTCCTCACAGCCACTCACATCCCAAACACACAGCAGAGCGCTGTGCAACCGGCTAGCAATAGAATGCTTCCTGTGGCAATTAATATCATATTTATGGTTTACGAGCTTAGTCTAACTCAAGGGGTAAAAATGAGCCAAACTCTGTGGCACAAATTAACATTTCAGGAGGGTGAAAGCCTGGATGATAGAGGAACGCATGAATATTTCAAATGGCTTGTATTTGATACTTTTATGCACTACACAGCGCCGCTTTACCGGCAGTGGGTTACACAGGAGTGGCGATGCCACTGGTGCCTAATAATTTCTCGGTTCCTGCCAGAAAGCTATGATGTAGCAGGCAGATTATGAGGCGCCACGTTAGGGGTGCCAAGACGCCCCAAGAGAGTTAGGTAGGGAGAGGGAGAGGGAGGGAGGGGGAGAGAGGGGGAGAGAGAGAGAGAGGGAGGGAGGGAGGGAGGGAGGGAGGGAGAGAGAGAGAGAGAAAGACAGAGAAAGAGTGGAAGACAGACATACAGGTCTCTCTCTCTGTGCTGTTCATAGGGAGGCCCAGTGGTGGGCGATCAGCTTCCCAAACACACTTCCTGTCTGCCTGTCTGCTGTAAATCACTGGGGAGGCTGGGAGGCGTGCTGGGCACCGACTCGGCCCATTTGAGTCCCCGCCACTCACGAACAATGATGGGAGTGCGCACTTGTTCACTAACCAAAACAGAGAAAGGCACTTTAAACGAACCAAAACAAGAGGGCAAGACACACACAGAGAGAGAGAGAGAGAGAGAGAGAGAGAGAGAGAGAGAGAGAGAGAGAGAGAGAGGGAATGCTTGTGAAGATTAATGTGTAGGAAGCGGGGTACGTCAGGCTTAAGGCACGCTGGCGCGGGGAGCAGGGGCCGATAAAGTGGGCCTGGTGGCTCCACCAGTCTGTTTACCAAAGAGCACTTGGGTGCCATGGCTATTTGTAGCATCTCTCTCTCTCTCTGTGTGACCTGCTGTGACAAAAGCTCTTTAGTCTTGTCTTGTGTCCTTTGAGCTTTAAAATAGACTGTTGGCTATTGTTTTGAAAACATCTCGAAAGCGTGTTTTGACACGTTTGAGACAAAGGGGCTATTATTTTCCTGATGACAACAAAATGACTCGAAGTAAACTGATTAATCTGCTGTTACAATAACTATGAGTGGCATAAAACATAATTAAATGTTATGGTAGTAACGGCAGCATATGAACACATTTTCCTATACATGACCGTATAGGTGTGTGTATTTATGAACAGTATAGAGCTTATATAGTCCCATTCACAAACATATGTTTGAGATGTGGTGGGCGAAACTGGATGACTCAGAGGGAAATATAAATCATCTTTTTAGAAAATGTGCTGTAATTGCAGATCACAGTGCTTCATAAATAAGAACTGATGTCTGCACTGTGGTGCTGTTAATTGCTGCTCCACTATCAGATGTACTGCATTTCTCCTGGGTAGGCGAGTTAAGAGATGGAGGGAGGAAGGGAATGAACGACAGAAAGAAAAAAACAAAAGAAAGGGGGTGGGATGATGGAGTGAAATAAAAGAAAGGAGAGGATAGTGAGAGCTTGAGCGATACAGCAGCACTCTGTGTTACAGGCAGAAAAAGGACCAGGAAGGCAAAATTCCATATCGCCCTCCAGCATAAATTAGGTGAGGATAAGGTTGCACATTTATCTTGGTTGATTACACCAAAGCTTGTACTCCATCGCATTTTACAATGCAGGCAAGCACAGAGGAGGCCTTCAAGCGTTCAGCCTTGGCAGACTTGTCACGGACCCACAGTCAGAGGAAAGAACGTGTTCTGCAACTGGGGCACGGGCGATGAATTGTCAAGCAGCACCAGCAACACATCTTTGGAGGATTTGATGCATGTCCAAACAGCCTTTGGGGTTTCAACATCAAAAAAGTCCAAACCCCTCGCTATTGGTTAGGTTTGGTTCAGATTTTTAAGAGAGCACCATCCTATACAAAAACCCTTTTATGTTTACAGCTGCATGTAAAGTAACATGATGTCTATTATATCCTCTGAATGTCCCATCTCAAAAGGAAAAAGGAGGTATAGAATGATTTCAGCCCGGAGGCGAATTTAAAGACCAAAAGGTAGAAAATACACAAAAACACAGCAAAATGGCTGTTAAACTAATCTGCTTTGACCTCATCCATTTCGTCACACGGTGGTATTTATAGCAAGAATAATAAATGGCATATTCACCTGAAGGATTTCCTGAAGGATTTAACTGTAATACTGAACAGATGCAGCATGGCCTGTTGGCTCAAGTTAGACACTTATGATCAAAGTCTAGATTGAGTAATTTGGTCAAGGTCTTTAAATGCCCTGAAGAATGATGTTTGTTGCCAGACACTCAAATCTATTGTTGTAAACTTATTCTGGAGTAATCTAATGTTAATCCCATTTGAGGTAAAATGCTGAAAGGTTGATGTGTGTTGAGGGTTTTAAAGTATCCCTGCAGTGTATCCATTGATGAGGGTAACAGATTCATTCCAAAGGGTCACCTAATGTTGAACACACACAGAAACAGGCAGGTTATCCAGGAAAAACACCCAGTCCAGATGAGCAGTTCCAGGAACTGGAGCTGAAGCTGTAGCTGTACCCCCACCCTGCCCTCTCCCTCCCCCCATAACACACAAAAACACAGAGCACATAGTTTGTTTACTTATAGCTGGGGTAGAATTACACTAGCACACAGAAGCTCCACAGAAAGATACACAGACACGTAATAATAATAGCCAAAAATAGGATGACATTTCAATCTGGGCCACCATTGTTCACAAAGCAAATGTAAATGAACATTCATCCATGGATTCCGCAGAGATAACACCATCCTCTCACTCATTTCTTTGTGACTCCTTCACAAACAAACCGCCCCACCTCTGAAGATTGCCAAAAAGATAAGAACCAATAAGGAACACAAAGCCAAAGTCCAGCAACTGGATTACGACCAAGGCAGACATCCTTTCACCACCAGACATCCCACTTTGTGTGTGCATGTAGAGTTTGTAAAATGATTTGTACAAATACAGCTATACTTAAGTGGGGCCGCCACAGCACACAATCCACAGGTATTCCCACAAAACACATGGGAATAGAATTCCCTTCTCCGAAAGACGGACATATAAAAAGAAAGGGCAGGGAATAATCAATCTTGCCTTTTGGGTCGATCCAGACCAACAAGCAAAGGGCCTGATGCGAAGAGCATTGTCAGGAACAGCCGTGGGGCTTCTCTGTGGCCACCTACAGCATTGATTCAGGCCCTTGAAGTGAAAGGTATTTTGTAACGGTTGTTCCTGTTTGACATGCCTACACATTGTCAATACTGGCATCCCTGAAAAGACTCTGGCTGCTTCCCACACACACACAACCCAAATCTAATACCTCCTAATAATAAACCTTGGCATAGTGTGAGTGACCAGGGAACGTAAAATGGCCCATTTCACTACACTGCCCTTGCCGTGACCCCTGAGGACATGGGCAGGGTGGCACTAATCTGTGCAGATTAAAGAGCAATTCCAAATGAATCTGAAGCCTAACTGCTGGAAGAGACTCAAGACACCTGCTCCAAACATGGCTGCTGCCAGTGAAGAGGGGGGCAACCTGAAGCTGAAGATTTATAGTCAGTCTACATAGAAAAGAAGGTCAGCAATGAGTTCCTTATGAAGCTATGAATTCTACATACACGTATAAAATCCCTTTATGACAAACAGGTTCCTCTCAGATGAAAACATCTGTAAAGTTGAAAGGCAGCAGACATTATAAAAAAACATTTATCAGACAGTTCAAAGCAGACCTTCTAAAGAGTCCTCCCAAAAAAACTCGACCCAATCAGTTCTGAACTGAGAATTCAGGGAGAACTCTTGACACTGTGATAAGCAATCATTCAACAAATAATACACACCGGTAACAATAGTGAGGTCTTGAGTCTTTTTCCATCAGAGAGAAAGATTGAGAGAGTAACAAGAAAAAGTCCATTTCCCCTCTACTCCCGACTCAACCATTCTGTCCACAATTACACAAGATGTTGACAACCTAAATAACAGACATACTGGAGGCTTATTTTGCCTGCACTGTAGGATTTAGACAGATCATCACGGTGCCACCATGGAAAACTACTACAGGGTGGATTAAAAGGAGGAAGAGGCTTTGTCCTTTCCCTGTTTGCTTAACACATTCTGACATCAACGGTCCTAATTTCATTGATGGGCAACTGGCAACGAGAAAAGTCCGCCGTGCATAAACTAAATCTAATTTAATAACTTGGCAAAATCATTTTGCTAATTCAATACCAAGAGCAAGATCCTAAGCGCAAACATGGGTGGGTCAGTGTTATGCTCCCACACTTCGCATTATAGCTTTAGTTCATGCGCAACGGACTTTGCTCGTTGCCCGTCAATTAAATTAAATTAATTCTATTCTATTTATAAGGCTGCAACTGTATGCAGCAGGAATGCTTTAATGATGTGCTTGAAGTCAGGCTGTAACAGTTATTAAAGAAATGGCACATAAGAAATATATATACTAACGAAAATATACTAACTGCTACAGGTGTTAATTGGGTATACCTTTTTAACAGCAGTTAATATAACCAGCAATTTCAACCGAGTTCCATTCTAATCCATGCCACCCCATCATTAGTTTAACCGACATTCTTCTAGCAGGTCAAATTTTTGAATTACATGTCAAACACAGGGGAATAAAGCACCAACACAATAGTAAAACCGGATGTTTGAGTGTTTGACGAGCAGCCCAGGGCTAAGACTCTGCAGTGACAAAGTCTGAAGGGTCACATTGAAGCAGCGGCATCAAACACTGAAGGAGCTTCCACAGCACAGAGGAGGAGGACAGGAGAGACAGGAGAAAACAAGAAAGGAGAGAAGAAAAGCTGTATGAGAGTGGAGAGGAAGAGAGGATATGAGTAGTATAGAAGAAAGAAGTGACTAATAGGGAGGAGCTGGACAAGTGATTCATGCTGTGAAATCTGCCACTTTTGCATTTGAGCATCTATAAATCACTGAGTAAGCGGTTTGTGCTCATCTCACGAAGCACTTTCCCACCGTGATCAGACAAACGAAATGGAAGGCTACAGGGGCCAACAGAGCCCTGTCACTCTGTCTGTCTGAACTGAACAGGCATCAACACATGGCTAGGGCCGGGGTGGCAGGAGGTGCTCTCCATCCATTAACTAAACCAAACAAACCCAATTACACTGGGTACAGAGGAAGGAAATGTGATGGATAACACACTCCTAAATAAACAGGAGACCCTGGAAGGGAGTGTTCCCTTCACAGCCATTACTTGTGAGAAAGGAATCTTACTCTTTCTTTGGGGTTGTTGATGGGGGAATAAGGGCATTTTGGAATGTGCCAAATAGTTTGAAGCATTATGAAAACATCCTCTTGCCTTTCATGCCTTTCAGACAAATGCTTGCAACAGTCTTGTGTTGACACATAGCCATTAGCATCTTCCCTGGCCTCAGGCACTTGGCATGAGTGTGAAGTCGCTGTAACCTCAAGTCACTGGAGAGTCACAAAGTGCCAACTCACTGATCGTGTCTAGTGTCGGGGACTCCCCGGTCCATGCGGAGTTTGTCGCTCTCCACTTGGTTGAACTTGTTTCGGGCGTAGGGGTCCTGCCCCGGCCGCACCACCGTTGCCCCCACATACAGGTCCTGGTCGTAGTCCTGCCACCTCACCTTGCCTGCAAACGGTCAAGAAAAAAACAGGACACAGATAGGCTAAGTCTCTGGTAGTGGCAACAATAATAGTGGCATTGAGTCATTTTTACTAGGGACAATTAACGATCAAATATTGAATTTGAACACTAAAACCGCAAAACGGCTACGGTATACAGTGGAATCCTATGAGAGCAAGTGAACCGCTTGTTTTCTCCACTGACAGGCTTGTAAATGTTATCATCAGGGTTGGACAACATGAAAAGGATCTCTACAGAGGTACACCTGCGTCATTTTACCTCAATAAATGTAAAGAAACTGTAGAAAATGACTTTGTATAGTCAGCGTTTCACCGGTTTTTAGTGACTGTAGTCAATTGTCCTACGTGTGGTGCGGAAGTAGGCACACAAAGGAGAGCGCCTCCCTTTGATACTCGACTACAGGCACCGAGTAGGGTGCACCTACAGTATCAGAGACCAGAAGATTGAAATACTGAGGAAGGCAGGAGTATGTAAAATAGCTTACTTTGTCTTCAAATAGGACTTTCACACAAAAGATGTTTGACACACAGTTGTAGGGAAAATAGGTTCCATGTACCACTTGGGTAGCTCATATAAAATGGACAGTCAAAGAACCCTAACAGACGTTCTACAAGGAACCCCTTTGAGTTCTGAGTAAAACCTCATGGATTTCAGTTGGAAAGAGAGAAGCCAGAAACCTTACAAAAATGCACTGTGAGGATTTCAATGCCAGGGCTTTACAGTTCCAGCTGTGCTATAATAAGGCTCAAGCAATCCAATAGGAACATAGGAAGGAAGCAAGCAAATAAATGAGAGACAGGCAATCATGTCTGGAAGGTGGTGTTAGCGCCTATGTAATTTGCTATAATAAAAAGACTAGCTGCAGTCTAAAACTGACATGAAATTTACAGCACAAAACTGCTGTAATTAGTCTTCATGACTAGGTACTCATTTCTAAAAGTGTTGAAGAGCATCTCTTGTGTGTGTAGTGAGGAGAACTGCAGTACTAAAAGAGGAAACCAACACACTTAGTGACAGATCTCCTCTCAAAGCAACATGTAAAAATACGTCCCCCTCCTTATGACAATGACGCATTTTCAAACTAAATGTATTACCGATTTAGTCTTTCAGTACAACTTGTATTCCTGGAGCTCATGTGGTGGACACCACCGGCATCATGGGTCCAATGCCCAGGGAGCACACATAATGGTAAAAGGCATGTGCTACAAGTTACACCGGACAACACTGTTAAATGAACAGAATGTATTACTGGTATGTTGCTTTTTTATTTCTTACATAGAATTACTTCCTGTAGCTCAAAAATTCGAACAAGCTCCTGGAGAAAAATCACCAACACTCAGTTTCGATACCCAGATAAAAATGGATATCTCTGCCGTGCTGTAGGTCGCTTTGGCCAAAGGTGTCTGTTAAATTAATGCATGCTTGTCCCCCACCCCCACCTCGCACAGAGTACTGAATGAGAGTACACAGTGTGTTCCTCCCTGCCGTTCTCCTGCGGCTGCATGTGCACTGACACAGTGAGGGGGAACATGAGACAGCTGGTTTTACTTTGGTGCCGTTGACTCAGTCCCCAGCGAGTCTGTGGTGTTTAGGCACCAGATTCCAGAGCAGGAGGCCCACAGACGCAGCAGCACTCCGCACTCCAGCAGCCCTTCACGGGGCTCACAGTGCTTAAACTCTAGTATGCTGGGTTAAGACCGGCACTGTTTCACTACACAGTACCACTATTGAGAGCTACAGAGGTACGCACACGCACAAGAGCACACACACACACACACACACACACACACACAAAACAAGGGAATAAAAGGCACAGGTCCTTGAGCAAGTACACACATGTGCAATATGCATACACTGTACACATCCAAAGAAACCTTTGGAAAATATAATATAAAAAAAACTTTGAAAAAATGTAATGCCTATGCAGAAATGCACCAAAAAGTAAAGCCACACACACACACACACACACACACACACACACACACACACACACACACACACACACACACACACACACACACACCTGCTTATAACTACAACACACAAACACTCGCACACAAACAACACATTCATACTAGCACGATCAGCTCTTGAATAAAAAAAGGACACATCACAACAGCTACCAAAACATGCTGTTTATCCCTCCAAAACACAAACGGAGAACAAAAGACTAATGATGCACATTGAACTGACAACATGACAAAGCGATACGGCTCACTGTTTTGACTGTTGCCATGCTGCTTGGAGGCCTAGAGCAGAGATCTCTCGCATAATTGCTCAGAGAACAGAGCTTGATAATGGACTATGAGTTAATTAATGGTTGGGCATTGGTGCCCCTCTACAGCATCGTAATCAGGCTTGTCTGTGAAAGATCGATCTACTGTACTAATTGCCTTGCTAAATGTGATAGTCTGAACACGACGGCTGTTGGAAATGGTGTACTAAATAAGGGACAAATAACACAGATGGATGGGAGTACTTAGCAGAGGATCACGCTGCAACTACAGGTCTCAATGTGATAGAGGTTTATTTCTCTCTTTTCTTTTTGCCACTCCATGGTCAATATGTTAGCTTGCGAGCTTGAAACATGGTCACAATAACATACAAAGGATGAGTCACCTGCTAACAGTGTTAGCTAATGGGACTGATCACAATGGTCACAGCCTGGTTATTATAGTTGTTAGGAGCTTATAGATGATGGCCATCAAACTCAAGGAAGACTGTATAACTGCAAATATGTATGTGGAAAGCCCTTCTTCTGAAAGAGTGAAAAGCAGTCTTGTGTAGAACATGTCTCTTACATCATCTGCACTAGTGGTGGTTTTGCAAAGGTCAGCGATTTAGGCGTTTCCCCTCGGATTGCCAAATTCCTCCTTTCAAAACGGAACTCACTAGTCAGGAAATCTAAAGAATCTTGGCTGGAAGGTCAAAAGGGCACCAAGGCATCAGCCCTGCTGCTGCTGCTGCTGCTAAATAAATCTATTAATATTCAAAACACACCCGGAGTAACTTAATCAAAAGAGTTTGGGCCAGGTCGGAAAAATTCCAACATTGCCTTCTCCTGCGGAATGCAGTCAATTACAGCACAAAGTTCGCCTGTAAAGACAGCAGCATACCACGGGAGAAGAATGTGAACGGTAGCCCTGGAGCTGGACGGGTGGAGGTAGAAGGAGGTTAATTGCACCCCAGAGCCGAAATTCGGCTCAGCAGAACTGGCATCAAATGTCACGCCTTCGCAGTGGTCCAAGGAAGGTCCAGGTTTTGTCAATTACGCTACGAGAAGTGCTAATGGCAAACAATATGGACAAGGAGTTATGTGAGCGATAAGGTCACTGAAGGTTTTTATTGAAGCTCATATACTCACATCACCAAAAAATGCCTTTCCGTCACAAGACTGACCAAAGCTGCTGCCATGAGAAGGCAACTCAAAGAGGAAATGACAGTGTCTGGTCACCTTTTCATGACTTTTTGCCCAGGACATAACCGTGTTTCTAAGAAGAGATTGTGATGGCCTAAAGGCTTTTGCTGCGAGAATATGGACTCCTGGAAGAAAATAACGAAGGTTACGTAACATCACCACAAGTCTGCAGGCATATGATGTAGAATGCCGGCATTCACAAACCTGAAAAATGCATCTTTTTGTACTACACAATGGAATCACAATGTTGGCTGACCTCCAAGAACATAGGCAGTACATGACTAGGCTCTATCTGGTGTCATTTGTATGACTTTCTGCGAAATGCCGCCTGACAAAATCATTAAGTCGTGTGTGCGGGTGTTGGTGGGGGGCAGGCAGTGCTACTGGTGTGCCTGGCGTCTGACGCCAGCGCCTCAGACAAATTATCAGCTCAGAGCTCTGAGGTCGATAGCCACGTCCCCCAGCCCTGGGAGCTGGAGCTGACACCAGTCTAATTAGGTGCTCACAGAGAACAAAGCTGTCGGATGGTGACCTCCACACACACACACACACACACACACACACACACACACACACACACACACACACACACACACAGCAAGCAACCTCCTACCAAGAGTGTTGCTCACACAAGCAAAATTCATACAAGATGCCCTTGCTTGCAAACTCACAAAAACTCTTTACTTTAGCCTATCACTATTTTCAATTTACACACACACAAACACAATACAATACCATTGAACATCACCACAGTACAATACCATTGATTGGTGAAGCACAAGCTACAATGACAGAAAGGCAACTATAGGCCAATATAGCAGCAGGGTGGACATCTAGGGATTTGGCAGCCAGTGAGCCAATTTTTCAATACCACTTACCCTCACCACAAGCACACTTCAGGCTTGCACAGTGCCTTTGAAAAGGTAGTCACTGGCACTTCAGCCCCATTACAATGGCAAGCCATGCCTGACACCCTCTCCTCTGGCTGGCATGAGGTGGGGACAAGATGGCCGTGTCTCAGGTGGTTCTTGACACACACACACACACGCGATTTATTTGGTCCATGCCCATGTGTGAGTGCTCCATGCTTGGCCTCAGGGAAGAGCTTAGAAGCACCCTGGACTGGTTGGACGGAGGCGATTCTCTCCGGCGTGAGAGGAACACCGAATGCCTAGCCCTTCAGCTGAGAGCCGGCTTGTTCTGCGAAGGGTACTCGTCAGCACCGAGGAGGGCCTCTCTCCGCAACCTCAGCACTTTCAGTGCCAAATGGGCCTCAGATTGTTGGCATGCCAGCCTGCATACTCTCAGTCTGAAATATGTCAGAGAAACTACAGATGCAGTTCACCGAACAGCTCCGCGTTGCATTGACCATTTTCATTTACCAGTAATCATTCTGCTGATGTTATTATGATTTCATTAATTTATTCACAAACACATGTAGTGTCATTGTGAACTGGTGGAGGCTATGGAAGCCAACTTAAAACGATGTATAGGCCATCTTGCACACAATCAGAACGGATTACATCTCATTAAAAACGCGGAGTATATCGCTCAATATCACAATAGCAGGATTTCCTGAAATAAGAGCAAATCAATGCAAGCAGTATTGTTTTGAATCCACTTGTGGCAGCCTTTCAACACGGTCCAGTGCAGTGTGCTAACACTACAGAAAGGGACAAGCAAGCACAGCTGTAGCTGCAGGATCTACCCATTTAACAGAAACATTCTGAAGCTGGCTCCACCTCTGGGACATGTACCTTCACTGTGATTACTCATAGCATCAGGTTACCCATTTTTAATCCTGATCGGAGGGTTCTTCCAATCTGACTGCCATAATGCCCTCAATCACAGCTGCATCAGAAACACGTGCCACGTTTTTTTGGCATTTCTACAAACAACCTCGATTAAAAAAAAATAATAATAATAAAAAAAAAAGCAGACAACCTCTGGATTTTTCTGTGTGTGACCTACATAGACACACACAAAAGGACAGACACAAAAAGATATTGACAAGCGTCCTCAAATAAAGCCAGAGATTTGCTACTTGGTAAGGCGTGGGGACGTACATCCAAAGCTGGCCGGAAAGACATACATCTTCCTCCTACCCTTGCCTTAGAATGCATTGCTTTGGGTGAGAAATCATGTTTGTGACACAAATTAAATGGAACAGCTCTCGAAGGACCAGCTCACCGGAGAGACTATGTGGCATTTCACCGATTAAAAATACTACCGTGGCACATCCTGTACCAAACCGGTCCTTTAAATGCCCAAAGACATCTCTTTCTTCCGCTTTAATAATTTAAAGACTGGATTCATACCGACACCTGAGGCCTCACATATCCGCCACCTTTGCTTAATAAAGTCTCTGCTTGCCTGGACAGATATTCATATGCATGAAAGAACCCAGATGGGTGATGGCAAAAGGCAGCCCTTCCACGTCATGGTACCATCTATCTGTGTAGACAGAGTCTCTACTGGTTTTACTGTCAGAATTTGTTGTTGTTGTTGTTGTTTGTTCTGCTACTGCTACTGTTGTTATTGTGGTGGCAGTGGTTGTGGTTGTTTGTGTTGTCTTTGGAGTGAAGTACTGACTCTGTAAACGGAGCACTTGAAAAACGCCTGAGGCTGATCCAGCCAAAAAGCTGATGTGAAGGTTTGAACATCACTTGTGCTTGTGCAACAGAACAGTACAGCACTAGCTTTTACAGTTGGCCTGAGGGGTTAAGATTATGTGTTATAATATGATGTGTGTGTGTGTGTGAGAGGGTTATTATTGTAAACTAAAACTAAGATGAAAATGAATGGTTGAGACATTTTTGTAAATTAGCGCGTCAGGACCTACACTCACTAACAAACGGAAGAAGTAGTAGTTACTATCAAGTGAACAAGTCCGAAACGTCAGGGAGGGAACGTACGAGTCCTGTAAGGAGCATTTCAAATTTAATAGTGAAAGAGATACAAGCAAACTCAAGTAAACTGCATCTATGCCGTAGAAATCAAAGGGAAAAATCGACAGAATCTTAAAGTTCACCTTCAAAGTTACCATTGACGGGAATAAACATTATCCATAGGAATGAATATAGCGAGATGGAGCATGAGTAATGAACATAATGTTCTTAACAACCTGTAAGTTCACAAGTGACCTCTTCACGATTTTGTAGTTTACTATACTGGTAGGGTTGACAGTGAAAACCCATGTCATATTGGTTTGGTTGGTTGGTAAATTGTTGAAATATTGAATTGCTTTCTTGCCTTTTATGTGTATTAAAGGTGAAGTCAGTGATTCTAATCCCATACACTTTTTGTCAAATTCAGTGTTCTAACTGTCCGTTCAGTGTTTGTGTAAGAACAGCAGAGGTTTTTTTTTAGCACAGTCTTGGCTATGTACATGGAAAACAAACATAGTGGCTCAGACTGAGCTATAAACAATCCCAGTCAATCAACACAGTGATTCAGGAGCACGGAAGGGAGGGGTGTCATTTGATTGGCTGTTGAGCAAAAATATCAACAACCTATTGAGAGAGAGAGAGAGAGAGAGAGAGAGAGAGAGAGAGAGAGAGAGGGAGAGAGAGCGCAAGAGAGAATATGTGACATATGTATGGAGGATGGATAACCTACTGGGTGTGTTTCGTGGTCTGAATCTGTCTAGTTGTGTGTGATACATGGGGAATGGAAGACCTGGAGGGTGTGTTTTTAGGATCCGCATTGGGGCACGCGTGTGTGTGTGTGTGTTTCTGCACTGTGAGTGGAGGATGTATTCTTTGGATTAGTGTGTGTGTGTGTGTGTGCACGAATGAGTGTGTTTGTTTGGCTCTGTGGACATAAACAAATAAATAAATAAATAATTCAAATGTGCGTGTATGTACCTGGTGGAAGGGTTTCTAACCCTTGGGATTTCTCGTCTACGTTGCTCTGTGCCTGCGCATCCATGTCCCTCCAGTCATCCTGCGGACAAGAGTTAAACAGACACATGAGTACAGTAAATCACACACACACGCACACACGCACACACACACTAATCTATTGTATTTCTAACTTGCAAGCAAGGTCTAGGACTCTGAGGATTCCGCATCTCACCAATTTATATTCTGACACAAACACATTGGCCCTCATTCTCGAACATTTTCTGAAGTTTCTTCTGAAATGTTTCTTACGGGCTTCGGAAAAACAACGTAAGCAAAAGACATCCGCCAAATTCATGCACGCTTGAAAATGCGGTCCTACGCAGCAGAAGTTTTCTGGGCTGTGCTCCCCCGGAAGAGTTTTCTTAAATTGAAAGCGCGTTCTCGTGCTCCTAAATTTGCATACATACACGCCCTGCCAGCTCCTTATAAGGGCACGCAACCGTAGTGACGTGTGCAGTCGGAATCGACCGAATCTACACGAAAGCAACTCGTAAACGAGTCATGTCAAAGCGGTTTCGTGTACATTACATTTAGTCATTTAGCAGACACTTTTGTCCAAAGCGACGTACAAGGGATAGAACAGTCAAGCTACGAGCAATAGAGACCTAGTGTAACAATAAATACTACTTTACATAAGAAATAGAAAAACGAAATAGGAAATAAAAACGAAGTGCAGGAATGTAACTGCTATAAGTGCAAGTTAAGCACTAGTGGAAGTGCCAGTTAGGAAGGGAGGTGCTCTCTGAAGAGTTGGGTCTTCAAAAGCTTCTTAAAGGTAGAGAGGGACGCGCCTGCTCTGGTAGTGCTAGGCAGTTCGTTCCACCAACGTGGAACTACTTGAAAATTCTGGATTGCCGTACTTGCACAGACGGCAGTGCCAAACGACGCTCACTAGACGAGCGCAGCATTCCGGTGTAGTCCTTTTATTTATTTTATGACATCACGGTGCCTCGTAGAATCATGACTATAGGCCTACATGTGAAACGTAATTGTTAATGATACTTTAATCCGAGGATCTGTAGAGTTGATGTGAACGCAATCACCAACGATTTCTCACAAATTCATTAACACGGAGAGTTTTCTTAAATGCGATTCCTCAAAAAACCACAAGATGGCCAACGGGGCCATCTTGTGGTTTTTTAAGGAATCGCATTTGAGAAAACTCTGGCCGAGTTACGACTGCTATTTCGAGTTCGGAAAGTCTTCTGAAGTTCAGAGCAAATCCCAGATGAGAAAACTTTCATGAATGCCGAATGTTGTCCTAAATCCAATTCCTCTTAAATTCCTCTTAAATTCCTCTTAAATTCTTCTTAACTGCGTTCGAGAATGAGGCCCATTGTCTTCTGGGACCTGACATTCTCACAGCACAGCTGCACATTAAACATGATCGCTGGGCCTACTTTCAATCCCGTTATGCTTCACAACCGTCGCTCACCTGGGAGACCGAACCCGCGGTGTACAAAGCCAAACAGATAGTACTGAGGAATGTGCACTACTACACCTCCCACTCCCAATAAATGATTTAGCTTCGGGAGAAAATGTCTTCACAGGATGCATCTCACAGTGGTGGTGGTGGGGACACACAGTAGGATAGACACACACACAAACACACGAGTCAATCAGGGAGTAAGAAAATGCCTTAGAGTAAGAAATGGAGAAGCCTTGTTCTGTGATGAAACCATTATCCCTGTTCAGCACCAGAGCGCATGCCTTTTGCCTCCTTCTGCCTTTGAACACTCCAGTAAGGTCTTAAATGTCTTTATCCTGCAGTCTAAAAGCAGCCACCAATTCACTCACATTTTAGTTTGTTGCATCTTTTTTAGATCCAAACCCTTTTAAACTTTGTTGTTTGTTTTCAACCTCTGGATCAAAAGGGGGTATTGAACAAAGATTTTAAACGATGTTGTTATCACATTAAGTCAGCAAGACAGTCAGATGATCTGGCAGGCGTTCCTCCGTCAAACAAGAGAATTACACCAAGTCAGAGCAGATGCAGTCAGAGGAGATGAGAAATAGAATCTGATCTGTAAAAATGTGGACGTGTTGAGACTAACTGCCTGCAGTTACATCAGTGATTTGATGGCCAAGGAGAACAGCATTTGTTTCTAATGAATAATCTGCTGAGGAATTGGCATAAACAAGCTGCAAAGCGGCCGGTGGTGACGGAGGACTATCTCTCATTTCTTCTGTCCAAGAGCTAGAGCGCATAACACTCTGCCAGCCAAGACAAAGGCAGCAACCTCTCCTCAAACTGCAGGAGGCTTTGGCACCCGCCAGCCAGCCATTTGTTCATCAGGCCTGCACCCACAACACATGCTGGAAAATATGGCCGCGTTGACAATGGGACCAAATGGACTGAGCCGACTGGTTACGACCGGCCCGGAGAGCAAGCAGGCCGCGGCGCTCAACGTGATTCATAGTAAGTCAACAGGAAAGCCCTTTGCCAAGGTTAGCTGTAAATACACAGGGAGAGCCTGGACAGGGTAGCTAGCAAATATCCAAGTCACACCCAAGCTTCCCGCACACAGCTTTCAGGTCCAGAAATCCTCATCTACAATGCTTCTAATCAGCCACACAGATTCAACACCAAACTGATAATGATTCTAACTTAATGCTCTGAGAGCACCACTCTCACCTCTGATCAGCTAATAAGCATCATTTCATAATAAGGTTTCTAAAAGTGTATATATAAAGAATGCTGAGAGCTGTGATCATACAAGGCACTATTTGGCTTGGTTATTAGTCAGTGGAGAGCAGAATGGGGAGTGATGTGTGAGAGCAGGAAAGCAGCTCATTAACAGAGCAGAGGGGTGATCACTGTGAAATCAGTTGCCTCTGTTGCCTCGGTCACAGTCGCCAGGGCATGAGATCTGGCTTCACGGTCGTACGGATTATGTTTAGCACTCCCCCCCCTCACTCACACACACACACACAAACACACACACACCACCCCCTGCTGCACTCCGCACCCACCCATGACTCCGTCAATCATTAATGATCATGTCATTGTTAAGCCACTGACTCAGGGATTTTTTTTTTTTTGCCCACGGGTAGACAGCCAAATGTCAGAATCATGCCTGAAATTAGCTCGACGGGACGACAGGAATGGTTCCATCTCAGCAGGAAAGCAGTGCGTAAAAAAATGTTATGATGATGCCAATCATGCAAGAGAGCGCCTGCCACGGCAGAAGGACTGGAGCATCCATCTACACTCCTCCTCACTCCATGTCCTCCTCACGCAGGTGGCCCTCCAGCAGGGGCAGTAGCTGATCCCCCATCCCAGAGCCCTCTCACAGGGTATCAGCAGAGAGGGAATAGACAACCTGACATCCACTGACCATCACAACACGAAAGATCAAGGCTACGGTCATCCATCTGGTCAAGGTCAAATCCATCCAGCTTAACGCATCCCTGGCCTTGTTGTCAGAACCTGAAGGATAACTGGCAACATTTATCTTCATAATTTCGAGTTTAAAATATAAGCTTCAGATCAATATGGAGTGGGTAGCATTGGGTTTTTAGGAACAGTGAAAATTAAGGTAAGTCATTGTTGTAAGGTATGTTAGTTTTGGCCATGTTGATTTTGCGTTTCAGATTACCTAGGAGTAACATCAAAAGGAGTGTCAATTTGGGTGTTTGTTTGTCAAGGGTCTCAAGATTGTGTTTGGGAACACTGACACAAAACAAGCAACTTCCGTGTTCCGTTTAATTCTATCCTCTACTGGAAGTTTCAGAAAAGAAGCAACATATTAAGACACTTAAAGCCAGCTAAAAAGCCTTGCAGATTGACGAGATAGGATGTCACACAATTTGTTCTGAACTGCGCTCATCGCATCCAGCGGGGTGAAGTCAGGTTAAATATTAATCCAGTTCCAACAAAATGATGGGAAGATTTTATCCCTTCATTATTACCAGGCACCTCTGAGTGGAACTAATTAGTTCTCTCTGAGCTCAAGTGTGACAGGACATAAAAAAAGCAGCCTAGCTGTGAGGACGAGAACTAAATTTAGGGTTGTGCTTAAAAAAATAAAAAACAAAATGATTATCTCTCTCTCTCTGGTTCACTTAAGCTTTAGCTCAAAGACACTTCAAATGCCAGGTTATATCTGTGTGTGGTTTAAAAAAAAAACTATATTCAGGTTCAGTGTTCAATCGGATGAGGAAACAATGCAGTTTGTCAAACAATTACGAGTCGCTGATGAGCAGAACACCTGGCTTGCCACTAGCCAGGCCCGTAGGATTGTGAGCGCTCGTCACCAAAGCGGAAGGGTGGACAACAAAAATGTTTCACGGTGACGTACCAACTGCCTCTGACATTTGGCAAAAAAGACGGGACGCTGGCCTCAGCCCAAGCGCTCAGCTTGGTTTTGCGTGCATGGCTGGGCAGGAATACAGAAAGTGGGACATGTGGTTCATGCATACAGACCAACTCAAACAAAATCAGTGCAGGCTGTGTCAACCAAATATGCTGTTCAATTACTGATGGAATGAACCAAACAAGAGTGCCTTTTTATTTATTTTTTATTTACTTTCATGAAAATGGTCGACCTGCAGGCACTGCTGTAAAAATGGTAGACAACATCATGAGAAGGACTGTTGATACGTTTTCCCGAGAAGTCATATCAGAAGTAATCACTTCCTCTCACTTTCACAGGGGAGACTCTTTTCAAACTTTACCGTTAAAGTTCATCCACCTGTTTCACCAGAACGGAAATGTAATACGTTTCAATTTCGCCTCTATTGCCTGGTGCCTTCCTTTGCCTTTCTTGGCACTTTACACACATCCTGGTGGATGTCTGAAAAGGTCTTCCAATATGCTGGAGAGAGCGCTCTGTGAAAAGGTCATATCAAGATAGCGTCACGATGCTGAGTGTTGATTGGCATGGCTGACTCTAAGCCTACTATTCAATCAGGCTCTCGCCTGCAAGAAAAGAAAGGAAGAGAAAAACGGGAAGAGTAGGAAGGCCCAACAAAGAAGCTGGGAATGAAAGAAGGTTAAAACTACTGCTACTGTTGTTTGTGTTTTCACTCAGTGGTTGACATGTTTGTTAAAGTCAATGATGTCAATAGAGTCAATAATGCTGTGGTCTCGGTTATGATCCACGCAAACCACAGCGGCAATCAAGGGACAAACAAAAACAAGTTACCTTAGACTGAGCGTCACTGTTCCCAATTTTTTTTAAAGGATTTAGAACTTGCACAACTTAATCAGTCGAATGAAGATGACGTCATGCGAAAGTCTATAAACCTCAAACTGGGCTCAACACAACCAACAAAGCCTCCTGACATTCCATAATGCTACAAGCAGCATTATTTATCTTCATGTAAAGGCTCTCCACGTTCAGACATCAGCTCTTCACAAAAAAAAGATACACACATATCAACCCTTAATAAGTTTCGTAAAAACATATGCTGCAATCGACAACATATAGGGTACAGCCTAATTGCAGAACAGCAGGTGGAGGATCATGGCTAATTGCTGGAGTCATTTGGTTCGATGTTGACAAATGACGCACAGAAAATGTCTGCCACCCATCATCTTCCCTCCCAAGTCTGGATCTCTTCAGAACCAGATGGTTCAGTGCACCAAGCAACTGCTCTGAAAAATGAAACCACTTCTTCCAAGTGTTTGAAATCCCTGAACCACACGGATTGGGCTTTTTTTAAAGTATGCTTTGGAACTTTTGAGCGATGACTTTTCGTCCTTGGGATTCCTACAAGCCTCTGAAGTCTAGACAGGAGCGAGGCTTATATGAAATAACATGATATGGAGTTTCAAAGATGATTACAGATTGCCGTAAGAAGGTCACCAACCCACCAATGCGATATGCATAGATCCTTGTGGCTTTGTGTATATGCACATAATGTCCAACAATAGCCTTTCAAAGACAGAAAAAGCCTAGCTGGGCATCTAATTTGAAATGATTCCTGGAACCTGCATGCATATGAATGTGGTTACTCCAATACACAAACCACAAATGAATTACCGCAACATGTCATTCTAAGTCAAATCAGTGCTGAACAAACACCCACCCAATATTTGGTTTTAGCTGAAATATTAACTTTACAGATAGAGGATCTTATCAGTGTTTGCTCAGTGTTAGGTGCAGGTAAGGACCACCTCAGCAGTTTTTAATTTAGATTAAAGCAGCCTTCCGAATGTTCCTCAAACCACAGGACGGATGAAATAAGTCTTTAATGGAATGCCCCGACATGGCTCACATGGATATGTCCAGTTTCGTACAGTCTGAGAAAACTGGTGCCGAGAAGTGCCGAAATGGACTGCAGTTTGGCAGTATATGGAGGTGGGATGACTCATAATGCTGCAGCATGTGGTCCTTACTGTATGGAGTTAGAATAGTTTCAAAATTCACAAATAAATGTCACGCGATTCACAAATGCATTTCCTGTTTCACATATAAATGTCACATGATTCATAAATGTATTTCCTGATTCACATATAAATGTCACGCGACTCACAAATGTAAAACGCTGGTTCACATTTATTTACAGACCAACAAACGTGCATTTACAAACCGCTCCCCATTTGTGAACATCCCTGCATTTATTTGTGGATTTTTTTACCATGGCTTGATTCACAAATACATTTATTTTCAAAAAGACATGCTCTGCATCCCATCAGGTGTCTCTCGAGTAGGTAAAATTCAGTATATAACTGAATGTAACCACATTGTGTTACATCTGCTCAGCCTCCAGGTATGATATGTTATGTCCAGTTACTCATGAATAGCCTTTATCTGTATATATCAGATAAAGCAGTAAAACTTGACTTGTTTAACAAATGACCCCACACAGACTGTTTTGTGATGAGGAACTATAGGACTACCTGGAGAGCAGGAGGTCTGATTTTCAAAGAACAGGACTCTTCAGGTACCTTGAGGAGATAGATTTACGTGATACCTTTTCCTCTTCCTAAATGGAAAACATTTACATCTTTTTCCTTTTGTTCAACAACAATCTTATGTTTTACTTTTTCCTAATTAGTTTCCTGACTTCAATGTGGTATTCACACAAGGAGGGACAGTGAGGCAAGAGAGATTGCTAAAAAGTTGTGCAAGAGACACTTAAAATTCCAGACCATAAAGTACTCCACAAACCTCCCATCATGGTACAGAGGCCATATCAAAGGACACGCTATATTAAGGTCGACATAGGTCGCTAGGCAAGTCTAAGATTGGGAACATGAGGACGCAGAGACAATGTCTGAGACTACAAATCAGGGCCAGATCAGAGCCTTATCTGAGCCAGATTGTCACCAGATTAATCTGGCATCTGGGTACAGACTAATCCAACTCACAACAAAGACTGCCTTTTTCTCAGACCGGCATACTGAAATGGGCTGTGATGGGGAAAGTCCTTGAACATGCCATTAGAAAGGCCCTGCATTCATCAGGCCACATCACTCTTAAAATAAACTCCACAAGTAAGCACTTGGCAGGCTTATAGCCTAAATCTTGAACACTTGAAGGTTTACTCTAGTGCTGCTTAGGATGACAGAAATCCATAGCCTACACGAAGTCCAATGCAATTCTGATTTGTTTAAGGCAAAAAATGAACAGTGACTGTACAAAAAGAAAAATCCGATAGGGTTCACAACTCGCTTCATTCTACACTCCTGAGGCAAATCTGAGTGCCAGGCGAGTGCTTTGCAACTGTACCTCTCTCCCAAAGTAGGCCACAGCCAGGGCCCCTTCCCCCTGCTAACGCACACACAGAAAAATGCAGTGCACATACATTTCTGCCGAATCATTTAGGAATGTGGTTCTGTGTCCACAAGGACCACTGCTCAGTCAGAGAGAAAGGGGGAAGAATATCTGGTGCACTGGAACTATTTTTAAAACACAAGCCTGCCAGGTCGCTCTTCCCTCACATTTTAGCCAAAAGAAACCAACTGCCAATAACCTGGAATTACACAGAACTGAGTCTCATGTTTTATCAAGCTGTTTTGGGCAAATTTTTAAATACATTACTACCTTGTTTTTCTTTAGTCATTTTTGTTCACTCTGATAAATCATTTACAACACATTTAAAAATCAGAGGTCTTGATAAATAGATGGATGGATGAAGAAACCAATCTGTAGTGATACAAAGCCCTACTGTGCCACCACCTCCCCACAGACATCCCTGCAGAATCCTCTGTTCTCAACATTTATTTTAATTAAAAACGACCTAATTTTTGAGCTGCCTCACTGACCGACAAGTAAAAAGAGAGGGAGAAGAGGAAGAAAACAACCTCTAACAATTAGCATACTGCCCGGAGGGTGCTACGCCATGCTAGCTAGCAAGATGTAATGAGGACCACCTGCTCCAGGCGGAAAACCACAGAGGGGCAGCGGTCGCGGCCGGCCTCCTGCTGTCCAAAGGCAGGATGGGTAAGTACACCCAACGTGCCGAGCATTACTGAAATTACCAATTAGCAGATCAAGCTGAGGCCCCTTTCCCCTGAGCTGACAGTTCCTGGATCTAAAGCCACCACAGCCCTTCTCCAGGGCTCGCAAATTCACTAAACTGCGTCTCAGGCCTTCCCTGAAGTTTACCCTCAAATTCATTCATACATACCATAATTTTCTAAATTATATGGAAAATTAAGCCTAGGTTTAGTTTAACTCACCCACGCAAATTAATATAACAATGAAACCTGAAGATCGACTATAAAGCTGGTCATTAATGTGGCCAGGACACATTGTGGTCTGAGCGATCGTATCTCAATGAGTCTTGGGTGCATTCACACCTGTATTTAGAGCTGTCCACTTGTAAACGGATTCCCCAAGACCCATGTTAACACCATGTGTGAACAGGACCTCTGCCACATCAGATGCAAATTAGTGCATCAGAAAAGCTGAGATCAACCGTGTTGCGCACATAACAGGCAAACGTGTATTGGTACACTTGGAATTCGTTCATTGTGCGATTTAACTCAGGAACCTACATGTGGTTTAATCAGGAACTTACGTAAACAGTCAGCATCTCTCCTCTAATTAATCATTGTAAATGTTGGTCAGGGGGCGTAGTTCAGGTGACAAGACCCCAAGTCACCTAGAGCTCCCCCTCTTTCTCACCCCTCTCATAAGGGTCCTGCTGCTCTCGTTTACCCTGTTCTCTCAGGAGAGCAGCCACTCTCTCTATTTTCCCCGCTCTTGCAGGGAAGCAGATCCCTCACAATCTTACCTCTACTGCTCTCAAGCTTGGAGGGGTCTAAAAGAAGGGGCTGGGATTTTTTTTCGTCTGTGTCTCTAGAATCGGCAACTCTATATTTAAGTGTTACTGGTTGATGATAGGCACGAGGAACCCCATACATTACAGGTTACATGAAATAGGAGACCAAAAAAAACTTTCAGATCGCATCAACCCCTTTCACTTCAAATCAAATTTAGTTTTTAATGATGTGCTTTTGGAAATTAGAGCTTTACATTTTAGGCATGGTCTACCCACAGCACTTGTGTGCTACACAGTTATACTTTAACATCATGTCTATTTATGTTATGGTATCATGTTTACATTACTAGGCTACTACTAACCAACATAACATGTCTTGTTGAGTTCTCATGTCTTATAGCACACAAATAAAACCAAAACTTGTACCGTTTCTGACATTTGTATGAACTGTAGATGATGTTACATGCTGAAGCAATGTCTGCACTGTTAAGTGTCTCGCCATACTACTGTGCGGCAGGAATAGTTCTGTGCAGCCATCTTGTTGCCATGCTTTACCAGACTGAGCATGATGAAGATGAGGAGTGTGCCAGATAGTTTGGCATGCACAAGCACCCTGCAGACATGGCAAAGGCCTAGGACACAGGTAATGCATTATGTAAAGCTATGTGACAGTAAAATTGCTTGTACGTGAAGGCTAGGCATCATGATTATGCTGTTTTTCATCCTCAGAGGATCAGAGCCTCAGCCTACCCAGAAGCTGATCATGAAGCCAAATGTATCAGCCAGAAGTGTATGCAAATCTACACTTTATCAAGCCTATACAGGTGATGTTCTTTATAATTCTTAAATAAGACTCACCATTCTATATTCTAAAGCAATGAATACTGAATCACTGTAAACTAAGACTTTGAACATTTATGATGTTAATCCATTTGTTTTAGGATACGTGCCTGACCCAGCATTTCTCTCAAATGGAGAAACATTTAAAAGCCTGAGGCTCCAACCCCTTATGTCCAGTGTTCTCAGAGCTATTTCTGTTGACTCCAGGTTTGGATCTGTTCCAAGGGGTTCAGTGCCATCTTATCAGTGTCTCCCTGTTTTGACAAGAAAACCGATAAACCATCCAGATGCCTGTACACTCCCAATGGAAGGTGCCAAATTTGTATCTAATATGCACTTTGTCCCAAACTGTGACCAGGTCTTTCATTTGGAGAACCTAAAAGGTAACCCACGAGCTGTCAACACTGATAGAGGAAGGTACATGTGAACAGTCACAACATTTGCTGTGGAAAGACATGCGTCAACCTAGCGTGGCTGCTGGTAGATTTGATGAGGTTTGCCATGTGTGAGGGGAGTCATCTCTGGTCAGGCACTCGCAAGGTAATTCTTAAAGGGGTGCAGCAGAGTGGTGCAATGAAAAGAGTGCTTGAACGGGAGCCTCAAGTGCTGGAGCAGTACTCCATATTAAATGTCTCTGAAGTGTCTCATCAAGCAACAGTAAGTCCACAGCTGGTTGACTGTTCCAGACCAAGTCAGTGGAATAGTTGTGTCCCAAATGAGAAACTCCTTCACTCTTCAAATGGCTCTCAACATTAAGTCG